>NC_041231.1:93035865-93073144 GCF_002837175.3 Physeter macrocephalus
CAGGGTAGAAGTTGAGAGACAGATGTAGAGAACAAACGTATGGACACCAAGGGGGGACAGCCGCGGGGGGTGGTGGGGATGGTGGTTTGCTGAATTGGGCGATTGTGATTGATATGTATAGTGATGTGTATAAAACTGATGACTAATAAGAACCTGCTGTATAAAAAAAATAAAATTAAAAAATTTTAAAAAGATATACTATGTGGGATCACCCTATCTATTCTGTAATGTGTTTTTCCCATACAAACATACATACTAGACAGCTTTCTGGATTAATAAATATGGATCTCCCTAAAAGTCATATTTAATATTTGCTTAGTATTTCATTGTCTAAAAAGATCATGATTGAAATACTCAGACTCCCGTTGATGGGCATTTAGGTTGTTTCTAATTTTTTACTCTTATAGTAAATGCTGTGATAAACATCAAAGAGGATTTAAATGTACACAGTTCACCCTCCCAAAGCTTTCAGACTCCCAATTGTTTTGCCATATTGAGGAGAAAAATAATTTATATTTATCCTTTTTACATGGGAGTATGGGAAGAAAAAAGGGGAGAATAGGAATTCAACAAGGAGCTCGTAAAGGGCTGGGGGATGCCCAGCGATGGGGCCTGTGCACACCTGGCCACTTGTCCCTGCCCAACTGTGACCACACGGGTGGGATAAGGGAGCACAAGGTGGTGCCGGTTCGTGCCTCTCAGAGACTTCCACTTGCCTGCCATGCACACGCTTTCCACCCAGTGCTTTCCATAGCAGACTCCCATGGGCTCTCCCTGGACCAACAGAGGGGAAGAGGGTAAAGCTGGGCAGGGAGCATGCTTCTGCCTTCCTGCTGAGATAATAAACTGGAGAAGGCAGGAGAAGCGGGGCCACCTGAAGGACGGCCAGCAGCCCTATCTACACGGTCCAGAGCGGGGCTGCCGTGGGCCAGCTCTGTTTATCCGGAGCCACATGCTCCCGATGGCAGGCTACTGCATGGCTTCAATTAGACTTTTTGACTGATGGCCAGCTTAATGAGCCTATTTGCAGAGGGTCATTCAACATGGCAATTACACCTATAAATCTATTTGCAGCAGGACTCAAATAACTTTCTGCACACAGCCCTATATAAAACTGCTGTCTGATTAATTAACATTAATTTCCCCGCCGCCTGGAAGCAGCTGCAGTTGGGGTAAATGCTTCCAGCTCCTCTCTGCAGGCTCTGGGAGAATGGCAGGGGTTCTCTGGGGCGGGGGAACCTAGAAAAATGGTACAGATGAACCGGTTTGAGCTTTAGCAGCTGGGAGGGAGGGGTCCGTTGAGGTAGTTGCTATTCCAAAGTTCTTCGTGTTTCTTCTTTCCCTCTCTGTTCTTTCTCTGGTCCTGTTTGATTGATGTTTCAGGGCAGTGTCATATATAGGGGGCAAAATTCAATTAATTGGATATGAAATATTTATAACCCTGCTGTATGTGTCTATCAGAGAAGAGCCCTTTAATAGATCTTCTCATTAGTATGAGCTGGTGACTCATTTCTCTGCTTTCACAGTCATTTGGAATTAAAATCCAATTAATCTAATATCCCTGTGAAAGTTATTAAATTATTGGGAAAACTGCACTGAGGAGATAGAGTGAGGGGAAGAAGCCGGCCTCGTGGGTACTCATTTCCTCTCTGCAAAGCACACAATGCCGGTGGGGGGGGGACCAGCTCCCCCTTCCTTTGGGCTCTTCTAGCTTTGGGGTCGTGTCTACACTTGGCAAATAAAGCACAGGACTGTGAATCAGGGGTTCTCAGCCGCCAGTGCCAACACTGCCTAAGCTCATACCACTACCACCATCACCACCAAACCCAGAAAACCAGGCGTTGAGGCGCCAAAGCATTTGTAGGATTGTAATGAAGTGAAAAGATATGCTTTGCACTGTGTTAAGCAGCTCTAAATGAACCACTTTAAGGCAGAAGCAGTATTAAGAATAAAGGCTGAATCAGAAGCTCCCAGGCTCCACGCACTTCTAGAATGCTGTGGTTTTATGAATTCTTCATCTGGGCGTCCTGTAAAAAAAAAAAGTCAGCAATAACGGTCTAGGATTTCATAGGAATGAGAAGAACCAAAAGGCAAAGGCTCTTCCTTGCATTTGGAAAGACAGGGATGGTTGCCATCGTTAACAAATTTTCATACCACAGGGCATTTCATTTGTCCACCGGCCTACGGAGGCACTTGAAACTTTTTCATTCACGGGGCAGGGGAGAGGAAAAGTATGTTGCAAGAATGGCGAGCAACGATGTGAAGCTTTGCCAATTGATTGAAATTATAAAATTTTGACGCAGTATTTGGAGATCTCCAACTCCAGACTTTAGTTATAACTAAATGACATAGTGAAATAGTGACATAATGATTCTAGAAACCAGTGACAAAGGCTCTCAAATTCCTCCATCCTTGCCAAATCCAACACCACAGTTAGATAAACACTGACTGATTTCCTACTGCATGCCAGGCGCGTTACACTGCTAGGTATTACTTACATATATATTTATCACCTGAAATATTCCCCGAAGGATGCAATGGTGAAAAAGACTTGGCTCCTGACTTTGAGAGGCTTCTAAGTATGAAGACAGATCATTTAAAATATGATAGGTTGAAAGACTTTGCTACAGGAGCAAAGTAGGGAGACCTGGAAGTCAGGGAGAACTTCCTGGAGGAGGTAAGTGATGGAGACATGTTCCTGCATTGGCTTAGGCTGTTCTGAGTTATGACATCTTTCCCCCTCTTTCTTCCCTACCTTCCCATCCTTTTCAATTCCCGTCTTTTTTAGGATGCCTTCCTTCACTAATGCAGTCCTACATTGAAACTATCCATCACTCATTGTCTTTGTCACTCATTCTGCCACTAAATTAGAGACTGCATCTATTATTAATGGGTTTCTATGTGTGCTTGTTGCTCCTACATTATAATTGTTTGAGGGACCAGACTGTTTCTTACATTGTAGATTGCATCTCATCAGTAGTAAGCACTCTAAGAACATAGTTGACACTCGAAATTTGAACAAAAGGTCACCCAACATTTGGTTTCTGTAGTAAGTACTTTGCCAAATGTAATGCAGATAATTCGATGGTTTTCCATTTTCTCTTTTGTTCTTAGCTCTCAAAAATGGCTGCTCTGATTGTAAACTTCTGTGGAGGACAATTTAGTGACTCTTACAACTTACAGAAGCATTTATCCTTTTGACCCAGCAACTGCATTTTGGGGACTTATTTTATAGATAAGGTTGCACATAAATGAAATTGTATATATACAAAATTATTCACTGCATGAATGTTTGTAGTGGTAAAAGGAGAAATCAACCAGATGTCTATCATTAAGGGATTAATTGTGGTCCATACATGTAACAAAATATTTACCAGTTTAAAAAAAAAGAATGAGAATGTTCTCTATGCACTGATATGGAAAATATTTGAGATGAATCGTCCAGTGAAAAATGCAAGGTTCAGAACAGAATGTATTTATAGGGTACCTTTGTGTTAAAAGAGGAAGAAAAATAAATTTGCTGGTTGTATAAAGAAACTCTTGAAAGTTAAACTAGTCATAGTAGTTTCCTCCGGTCAAGTAGGTGGGGTTAGGCCGAGGTTAAGGATGATAAATGCATTTTTCATTCTATCTTTTTTGTATTTAAAATTTTTATTTAAAATTTTTAATTAGTAAAGTTGATTATTTTGGGGTATAGGATTCTATGAATTTTAATATGTGTGACCATTATGTAGCCATTACCGCAATCAGGATGCAGAGTAGTTTCACCAAAACTCCCTTTGTTACCCGTCCCACTTTACAACGACGTCTTATAAATGGTATACTGTATGTCATCTTTTGATTGGTGCCTTAGAGATTCATTTAAGTTGTTGTATCAATAGTTTGTCCCCTTTCTATTACTGAGTAGTATTTCACGTGTGGATGGTCCATAGTTTGCTTACCCACTCATCTGCTGAAGAACATTTGGACTGTTTTCATTGTTTGGCAGTTGTGATAGAGCTGCTATAAACATTTATGTACATGTTTCGGTATGAACACATTTTCAGTTCTGTAAACACTCAGAAGTTGCATGGCTGGGTTGCATGGCAAGTGTATGTGTACCTTTATTAGAAACTGTCAAACTGTCTTCCACAGTGACTATACCTTTTTCCATTCCCTCCAACGTCTGAGAGTTCCAGTTACTTCACATCCTCAACAGCACTTGGTATTATACTTTAAATTTTAGCCATTTTAATAGGTTGTAGTAGTTTATCATGGCTTTAATTTGAATTTCCCCAATGGCCTATGATGTGCTTGCTTATTTGCCATTCTTATATCCTCTTTGGCGAAGTGTCTGTTTATATTGTGTGTGTGTGTGTGTGTGTGTGTGTGTGTGTGTGTGTATTATATAGATTTTGAACAATGTGAATATATTACTTATTTGAAAATTAAATTTTAAAAATGGCTGCCTTATCCCCAAGGCCCCAAAGCCCTATTTCCCATTTCAGGAAGGGATTCTGGGTGTGGTAAATCACTTCACAATAGCCTGGCTTTCCTCATTTTGAAAACGAGAGCGATAATCCTTACGCCACTGATCCAGAGATGCCCCTCACGGGAAAGCTAAGCGACAAGGAGATTACATGACCTCCCCGTGGTCTCACGGTGGTTGAGGAGCTAACAACAGAACTGAGATCTCAGGTTCTCAAATGCTGTCACGGCAAAAGGCCCTGTAACTCCTTACTCACTCCTGGTTGCGGTGCCAAAACCCTTAGCAGCTGAGTGGAACTTTTGTCCAGAGACACGTAGCCATTCTGAATATGCATTTCTGGGCGTTAAATTCCCATCTGGCAAAGGATTATGTAAACAAACAAACCTACCATTTCATGCTGTCACTAGGAATTTGGAATTGCTTCTGGAGCATCCTGAGGATCCTCTCTGGAAATATTTTTCTTCTCTTTTACTGGTGGGAGCCTGGAGTCCAGTTTGTTGTAAGTCCACTTGGCAGGAAAATCTGTCACCATCACTTGAGTGAGAGAAAATGAACTCACAACTCCTAGTGGCTCAACGTCAATTAATTAAAGTCGGCAAACATTTTGAACTCTTACTCTATGCCTGGCCTGCACTAGGAAAACCAAGACAGTCTCTGGTCTCAAGAACTCAACTGCAGTCAAATGTCATTCATTGTAAGGAGCCTCACAGTGATAACCTGGGAGCTGTAGAGAAGGCATGCATTCTCATATTACAGATGAGAAAACTGAGGCCCAGAGAGGTTAGATAATAGATGGGAGGTCTGGGGTTTAGACTTAGATCTATCTGACTCTAAAGCCCATGCTCTTTCCAATATACCAGTGATTTATTTTGTCATCAAAATTTTTTATGCTTATTCATAAATATATAATTTTATTTGCCAAATTCAGGAGAAGCTTAGGCATTAAACTTTAAGCTACTAAAACACAGGATTTCTAAAAAATATATATATAGAGAGAGAGGTATCCCAACCCCTTAGAATAAATGTTAGTGAATTAAGTCTTAATATCTTTAAATGAAAAAAAACACAAGCTTATCACATCAAGGCATAGACAAACCAATGCAAAGTGGCTAAGCAGCTTCCCACAGAGCTCCTCCCAATGACCAAGAAGTGACGCCTTCCTAGTGAGCTCCGCTGGGTGAGAAAGGTCAGCCTGTTACTAAATCTGCTTTATAGAAAGGATTTTGATAAACTGTTTACACCCAAAATTTAATAACCTACAATGGTCATTATAACAAGGAGGCAGTAAGTGCTAGATGCCCTGAGAACTTGGTTAAACAGGTCTTTGGCAAAGACTACAGCACAAGCAAGAAGTCTCAGGAAGCGTCTGCATCCAGACAGCGTCAGAAGGCTCACTTTACAGCAGCCCCGAGGTCAGTTTGCATACCTCCTCCCAGAAACAGCCAGCATCGAGAAGCAAAGACTTTGTTCATTCCAGCCATGTCCTTCAGACTCTGACATTTTTCACTACCATCTGAGTTAAATCTATTTTGAAGTATGCTACTGGCAGGGTTTTGTTTTGTTTTTTTAAAAGGAATTCTAGTAGCTCCAGTGTAACATCGAATTAACAGAGTCTGCAGGTTTTGTGGTTTATCTCAAACACCCCTGCCAACAGTAGAGAGAACTGCATAGTTATACAAAGAAAATAAAGGAGTAGGCAAGAGAGAGACACTGGGATGTACCACCAGCATGCTAAATGTTCAGGGTCATCCAGATTTGAAAGTCAAGAGGCCTGGTGAAAAACCTGTCTTCCTGCTACGATCATGATCACCGCTAAATGACGGCAAAGCCATTGGACAGTCGCCAGCTTCCACCACTAACCTGTTTATAGAATGAGGCAAAATGTCTCCCTCTCTAAATTATTTAACAGAATCACTCCAAGATATATCAGTATCTTTTAGGCATTTCTGAAAAGTAAAAAACATTTGGGAGTCTATCCACACATGGAAAAAAAAGGAACACAAAGTTCTCCTGATCTCCTGTCAATTTTGAGTGACATGATAAAAGTTAAATATGTGAGTGATGGTGTCTATCTTGGAGAAAGATAACAATTGTATATATGTATATAATGAGGAAAAACAAATTTTCATTTAAGTGGTTATTAAATTCATAACGAAAATAAACCATCATTGCTAAGTATCCCCTTTCTCTTAGTGATTTATCTTTTGTGTTGACAGTAGTTGCTTAGTCACTGAAGTTTTATGTGGTTTATGTTTTACCATATTTGTGCTTTTATGGAGGGTATTGGACCAAAAGAAGCTCTTCCATGTAGCAAAAAACCTAAAAGGAACTCCTTCATTTAAAAAGGAGGACAGTAATTTGGTGGCAAATATCAATACTTCAGAGTACGGGGATCAAGGGCTTTCCCAGTACCCTGGAGAAGACAGTATGGCATGGTCTGAAAGCAATAATAGCTCTACCTTGTGTAAAAATAAGCATCATTTTTACATCTAAAAAGTAGGATTCTATTTAGTGGGAAAGGATTAGGCAGGTGTTTCTGAATCTAAACACACTGAATTGGGTGCCTGGTCTTTAGGGCAAATGCCTACTGAAGTCGAGGTCTGATTCAACGTTAATTTGATAAATGTGGCTTTGTTCTAAGTACAGTAACAAGAAAACTAAAATCTTCTCCAGGTGTGTGTTTCCATGATTTCTGCAATACTTGTGTAACTAATACCTTCTTTACTTTTCCTCTCTTGTAGGCATCACTGATAACCACACTCAAACCCCCAAAGACTTTGGGTGTCCACTGGCGAGTGGGTTTTTTCAATGAAGAGACCAGGATGGGGCCTCACTTTTCTACGTCTTTGCTCGGGCAGGTCATGGGACAGCAGTGTTCCACCCACTGTGGCAGCCTCCTCTCCACTGAGAACAGTTGGTGTCACTCTCCGTGGATTGGGAACTTGATAATCTGTTTCCCTGATGCCCCAAGACCAATACATCTTCATTCAGAGGCATTGCTGGGAGGAGTTTCTCAAACATCTGTAGCTAATACACTTTAAAAACCTCCTGTTTCCACCCCCATCCAAAAACAAAACCAAAAACAAAAACTGGTATGACCTTAAAACCACTTTTATAACTCTTCAATATATGACAAAAGTGTTTTGGAGAAAAGGTGTTAATATTACAGGAAAACTAATGTAATTTAACTCACTGATAACTGTCAAGCCCAATGTGGTAGAGAAGGCAAGCAGTCTGACACAGCTTCTGAGTTGACGTCCAAGAGGCTGGCGTGCTGGACCATATCCAGACCCGCCCTTGAGGTGTGTCCGCACTATATTTTACATGAGAAAATGTTTTTCTACTTGCTGGGACTTCTGGTTGGTCTTGCTGAGGCCAGCTGGTGAGAGCTGCCTTTCTCCCACCCTAGGGAATCCTTCAGCTGGTACATTTTCCTCCTTTGCCAACTTGGCCCCTTCTCACCTTCTTTGGAAAACCTGGAGTCTTTCCTGCCCCTGGTGTCTGTCCTGCCCCTCAACTCCCCAAAACTGCCTTGGAAGTCATCTGGCCAGCCTCTGCTCTCCACCACAGGGCCCGCCATCCACCTGCAGCCGAGGTGCTGTGCAGGGAGGCGGCAGGGCTCCTCTGTGGTGTAATCACATTCCAAAGAGTTAGCCTGTGATTTTAAAATGCCTCTCTGCTTTTTACGCTGTTTAGGAGCCTTAACTGCCATTGTTATGGAGCTTTAGACTTGAAAAATTACTTTTGTGGTTCATTTGATGTAACGATTAATAAAAGAAACTAAGTCAGACAGAGCAAGACAAATATCATATGATATCACTTACATGTGGAATCTAAAAACGATACAAATGAACCTATTTACAAAACAGAAACAGCCTCATAGACATAGAAAACAAACTTATGGTTTCCAATGGGGGAAAGGAGATAGGGGAGGGATAAACTGGGAGTTTGGGATTAGCAGATACAACCTACTATATATAAAATAGATAAACAAGGTCCTACTGTATTGCACAGGGAACTATATTCAATATCTTAAACTATAATGAAAAAGAATCTGAAAAAGAATATATGTAGAACTGAAACACTTTGCTGTACACCAGAAACTAACATTATAAATCAACTGTACGTCAATAAAAAATTTAAAAAAGAAACACCATTATAAATACAACATACCAGTCTGTAGTGTATAAAAAGTAGCATCATATTAAGCATATATTTTCTTTATAACTTGCTCTTTCACATAGTAATGTATATATTTTTTCCACGTTATCAGGTATAACAGCCATCAGTTGCCATGTAATAAATTAGCCCCAAATTTAGCCGTTTCAAACAACAAGCATTTGCTATCTCTCAGTTTCTGAGGGACAGAAACACACACGTTTGCTGGGGGTTCTGGCTCATGGTTTTTCGTAAGGTTGCAGTCAAGACATCAACCAGGGCTACAATCATTTGATTGACTGGGACCGAAGCATTTGCTTCCAAGCTCACTCACAAGGCCTCAGATTGTTCGCATGTGGGTATCTTCACAGGGCTGCTTTAAGGCATGGCAGCTGGCTTCCCCCAGGGGAGTGATGTGAGAAAGCAAAGCTGCAATGTCTTTTATAACCTCATCTCAGAAGTGACAAACCATTACTTCTGGCATATTCCATTGATCACACAGACCCGTTCTGGCACAGTGTGTGAAAGGATTAACCCAAAGTATGACTCCTGGGAGGTGGGAACCATTGGCGGCCATCCTGAAGTCTGGCTACCACTGAGTGTGCGTGTATTTCATCTATAATAACTTTTGACTCATAGATCTCCCCGCACCCCCAGGCTTCCTTAGTCCACACAGCATAGAGGGCTGCACCAGCTCCTGCCATCACAGCCTCTTCTCTTCCTCCCCCTTCACCATCCAACTTTCAGTTATGAGTTTGCAGAATGGCTTGTACTCTCACCCTTAGGCCTCTGTGCATCCTGCATCTCCACCTCCCGCTTTCCCTGTCTAGTTTTCATCCAGGTATCAGCTCCTCATAAAAGCCTCTCCTGAACCCCGGTCTGAATTAGGTACCCCTCTTAAGTGTTCTCCCAGCACCCCTTTCTTCCTCTGCCAAATACTTTCACATACAGTATAATAATTGTGTGTTGCTATTCCTGTCTCTGCTTTCAGACTGGCAGATTGTTCAATATGGGGCCTGATGTCTTACTATGGGCTTAGGATAGTGTCAGTTCATACTATGTGGTCCTCATCTTTTGTTGAATGAATAAATGAACACACTGCGAATATGCACCAGGGAACCGTGGTCCATGAGAGCTTGACTAAGACTTTCTTCTCCACCATCACCACTGTAGCTTTGTTGTTCTTGCTCCCCAGCCAGCTTCAGCGAACTGTCTAGAGCTCCACCGTGTGAGCTCTTCCAGATCCAGCGTGCGCCAACCAGCACGGCAATCAAGTTTTGTTTTCATTATGCCGGCCTCCTGCGAAGTTTCAAATTAATTTTAATCTTCTCCTCACTTTTAAGGCCTCTAAACAGGGCCGTGTTCCCACGTTCCTTGGTGAACCGGGGCCTATCTTATTCCCTAGAACCGTGCTCGTCCTGGCGGGGGGCTGTGTGCCCCCATGTCCCTGGGCCTCCCCATGCTCGGACGGGGGGCTTCCAGGCTGCGGACCACTCTTCGTCTGGGCCCTGGGAAAGCCAGCCCCGTTCACAGCAGCCAGGCCTACGCCCACCTGGATCTGATGGAGCCTGAGCTTTTAAAATTCACCCCACAACACGCACTATTTGTTTTATTGTTTGCTTTCGCCCCCTGTTAAAAGTAGATAAGATGAAAACAATTATTTGTCTGAGCTTTAAACTTTTTTTTTTTTTTTTTTTTTTAAAGTCAGCCTGGCATGTTTGATATGAAGTTGACTATGGTACTGAGCAATATGTATACTGGCATTTTTTTTCCTCTTTTCTTGATGCAGATTTCCATTTCTTGCCTAAAATCACTGTTATTCACAGACCCACTCAGGAAAGTAAATATGGAAAAATGGAAGCTACTCAAATAATCTCTTCCATTTATTTAGCACCTACTGTGCTCCAGGCTTGTTGTTAAGGGTTTTCATATTCTTGGCCTCACTGCAACCTCATTACAACCTTCTACGGCAGGTACTCATATCCCCATTTTGCAGAGGTTCAGGGGTTTTACACAGTTTGCTCAAGGTCACGGAGCTAGCATGGGGCGGCACTGAGATCTGGTCTTTTGTCTTGACTCTAGAGCTCGCTCTCGTCTCCTCCCCAGGCTCTCCCTTCCTCCGCTGTTTCCAGCTATCAATCTGCAGGAATGTCGTGGTTGCCTGAAGACTCATTTTTTTCCACCGAGGCTGAAGAGTTTAGTGATTTGAGAAGTTTTGGCAAGTGACCGCCATGGGGTACAGTGCCCATTTGCTGCTGGGCTTTTAAAGGGAGAAGTGAGCAAAGCAGGCTGGTCGTGTTTGGCTCAGAACGAAGCCTTGGAAGCCAGGCCCTGGGATGTGGAGGCAGCAGCCAGAGACAAGGCCTGAGGAGGGGACACTCCCCCACACCCCGCCCCGGCTTCTTCTCCTGCGGGAGCCACTCCTCCTCCACCCATTGGGACGCTCCCTCTGTATTTTTTCCCCCAGCAATATTTCTAGCATCCAGAGACTAGCAGGTGGTAGACAGGGATGGATCTCACACTGGCTGATGCTGCGGGGTGCCTCAGTTTCCCCAATCAGCAGCCTTTTTGAAGAATCGGGAGAGATTTGGCGATCTCCCCAGGTAACCATCACCAGATTCCTGCTGTCAGATGCTCTCATAAGAGTCCTAGATTAATCTCAGGCTCAGGCCTCCCACGTGGCAGTTGAGCCATCAGGCTGGCTGTGAAATGCCTAACATCAGGCTGCAAATGAAAATACCTTTTCTACCCTAGTATTATTACCCCTATGGATGGCACCTTTAATGCACGCTATTCATTGTTATAATGGCTGCACCTGTGTAGCACGCCGGTATTGGAACCGCAGCAGCTGTGGACCGTAATTGCTAAACATTATTTTCTGTTTCTCCCTGAAAGCTTTTGTGCGTGCATGTGTCTATGTCCGCGTGTTTGTTTCATCTGTAACGACTCTGGTCCAAAGATTCCAGCCCCCTCCTTTTTTAAAACATAAAGCTAAGTGTAAATACGTTTATTTCTAAATGTATGTTTCAGAGAAAGTCAGATACAACCACCCTCCCCCCCACCCCCGACACACACCCACACACACTCAGTAGTGAGACTTCAGAGAGCGACTTCGGCGCGTGTGGTCTGGGGCGAGGTCCCCAAGCTCACTGCTGCTGGGAGCATGGTCTTTATGTGCCTTCACATACAGGCCCTGCCATGATTAATGCATTTGTTCCTTGATACTCAGCCTCCAGGTGTCTGCAGGACAGTGAATCATTTTAGCACTTGCAGGCCCATATTATCACCAGCACCAAAGACATTTCAGCACCAGGAACTCCCAATTCAAAACAAGAAAATTTCTAAGAACACTTTTTTCCCCCTATTTCCCCCTTTCATTCTCTTTGTGCTTTTCCGTGCAGTCACTCAAGGCCCCCGGTGAAATGCTGCAGCCACTGAAAGGCTGCAAGTCAGCCTTTGAGGTAGTGCTTTTAAAGTCAACAGCAAAGCTAGTAATTTGAGATCTTCACGGAGGCAGGCGGCGGCTGCGTCCCTCTCTGTGCACATCCTACCATCCCAGGGGACCCGTCATGATACACAATCTGACCACTGGCCTCGCAGGTGATATTTGCTGTAGTTATCTCAGCCAGGGTCTGGTGGGCGACAAAAAGAACCGTCTGTCTGTGGGCGGAAGAAATTCACCTTTTCTCCTTCCCTTGCACTTACCTTGTTCACAAGGAGGAACTTGCTGCTGCCTCCAGCCAGAAGATGAGCATAGAAGAAACAGGCGACATCGTAGCACAGGATTGCCGCTTTTGGGTGAGGTGACAGGGATCCTGGCCACTTGCCCCGAGCGTTAGGGAAGAAAAGACCAGAGGACGCTCCACCAGCGGCGTTGGAAACACACTCAAGGAGTGAGAATAGGCCTCCCCACGGCTGTTTCCCCTGGTATAAATAGGGGCATCGTTTACGCAGGTGGGCAGGATTGTCAATCACCTTCAATCACGTCCTCACAGAAATGAGTCGAGTTTCTCAGAGAAATGGCATCTCGTTTCCCTAACCCCTCTGGCAGGTTCTGCACGAAGCGGGATATGGGGCTTACTGTAGAAGCCTGCAGTTATAGGGCTGAGACGAGCAAGAATGTGGGTCCTCTCTGTTGTGGGCACTCAGCTGAGAAATAAGATTTCTAGGCTTGCAGACTTCTTCCCACGTTAGAGACTGCAACGGTAGAAAGATGACTTCCTGCTTTCGGAGTGGTGGCGTGTCCTGGTCAGTGTGCCGGTTCCTTCTCTGATTTTTCTTTTTCTTCAGAGGGACAAACACAGAGGTGTTCAAATAAACAAACATGTCCATTCAATTGCCTTGTTTATTGACAACACGTTGCTGGTGAGCCGTGACTAATGGGAGGGGTGCACTATAAAGGGAAAGGGACGTAAACATCTTATAACCCATCAGGATATCAGTAGCGGCATTTCATTTTTTTATGCTGAAAACATATGACTTTAAAATACTAAGATCTATTGAAAAAATCAAATTCAACATTATTTTTTTTTTTATTTTTTTTTGCGGTACGCGGGCCTCTCACTGTTGTGGCCTCTCCCGTTGCGGAGCACAGGCTCCGGACGCACAGGCTCAGTGGCCATGGCTCACGGGCCCAGCCGCTCCGCGGCATGTGAGGTCTTCCCGGACTGGGGCACGAACCCGTGTCCCCTGCATCGGCAGGCGGATTCTCAACCACTGCGCCACCAGGGAAGCCCAAATTCAACATTATTTAGCTAGGCAAACTAACCAATTTTTTTCCATTTTTTAAAAAAATTATAGTTGATTTACAATGTCATATTAGTTTCAGGTGTATAGCAAAGTGATTCAGTTATATATATATTCTTTTTTAACATTCTCTTCCATTATAGGTTATTACAAGATATTGAGTATAGTTCCCTGTGCTATACAGTAGGTCTTTGTTGGTTATCTTTTTTATATATATGGTGGTGTGTATATGTTAGTCCCAAACTCCTAATTTGAACACGGTTTTGAAAGAGAGTAAGTGTTAATAAAAAAAAAAACTAAATAGAAAACCTAAATAAATAAAATAATAAGAATAAAATAAATAATAAAAACTAACTAAAAAACATTGAGAATCTATCCACCTCTCTTCAAGTCCTATAGGAGTTAAGGAGTCTCCGAATGACATTGAAAAAATCTGGTAAACTTTGTCAGTGTGATTGATTATTCCTTCTTTGAAGAATCTGCTTAATTGGTAAAATGGGCTTTCTGTTCTATTATGCATATGATTAGTGCTTTTATAGTGACCTTTTTTAGTATATCAATGTTGTGCAGGCCTAGTGACAGAAAAGAAAGGAAGCCCGGAAGTGATACCCTTCTTTACTAACCCACATAGATGAGTTTGTAAATAGGCCAGGTGGCAAGGTTGTGGTGACTGCCTATTGGACTTTTCTCCAGAAGGGGGCAACATTTCCTTAAGAATTTGTAAGAACACTGTAGCTTCAGAAAATGACGATTTCTCTCTGGACATTGTGTTTTGTTCTCTTTTCAAAGGCACGGCACAAAATGCACGGTCCCTCACACCCATCCTCCCTGTTTATTCTCACCAGATTAAAGGGAAGAATATTGCTTCTCTCTCTCTCTCTCTCTCTCCCCCTCTGGAGAACAAATTTACACCGTCAAGGTTTTCAGGCTGACATGAGTTTATGCTGAAATGAATTTAGGTAGCTGACAAGTTTAGACGGTTAGTCCTCCTACGCCACCTCATGTCCCCGAGAGGGGGTGTTTTTCTGGAGCGGGGTGTCTGTGTGAAGATCCAGCTTCGTTGACGGCAGTTAAGTCAGATGCCCACTCACAACCACGAGCATCCCTTAGTTCTGAGAAGCCCGGTGACGCCCACAGTAAGTCTCTGCAGTGATGACTCCCTGCTGCCTTTGGCCGCTTGCTTGTCTCCTAATACTTGTTCACGCTGAGATTCAGGAGCAAAGGGGAACGAGAGTGGAGACACTTGCATGGGCTGAGGTAGTAAAATCAAACGATGGAGTCGGTTGTCCAGACCCGAACCTTCAGGCTCCTGCGTGCAGCCCGGCGTCTCACCGGCAAGTCGGGGACTGTTGTTCCAGGAATTGGAAATGTTGCCGCGTGCTTCTTCACTCCGCCCCACTCCATCTTCTCCCACTTTCGAATGTATTTTCATCTGGGGAGAGTATGGTGGCTGTAACGCACACGTCCATACACACGAATGGGTCTGGTTTCAAGTAACTTTGAAAACTGTTATTACTTCTGTTTCTCGCCGGCAATATCTTTGTGTGATATCCTTCGTTTCCTGATTAGAAAAGAAACTTGGAGTTAAATATGACTTAGCTATGGGAATTGCTCCAAATTATAATAAAAGATTAACATTTTAAAATGTATTTGGAGCGATGCTTTGTATTGTGTAAACTTGTGACCTTGCCTTACACCTTGGGAGGAGGGACGGTATGCCCTTTCCCAGGAAATACCTTACTAGCCAGTCTTACTGTTCTCAGTCTCTCTCTCTCTCTCTCTCTCTCTCTCTCTCTCACACACACACACACACACACACACACACACACACACAGACACACACACAGACACAGTTTCCAGTAGTATGTGCACTACAGCTCCTTATCTCCGGCACAAATACTCCATAATTCCCCTTGGCCAGAGAACAGGAAGTGGCTTCTCGACTACTCAGGTGGCTCTATCTGCTTCCCATGCCCCACACAGGTGCCTTCGCTCTTTCTGCTTGGAGCCACCTGCACGGCGGCCTCCCTCTCGGACCCTGGGAGAGAAGTCCTCTGTTTCTTTCCCAGGACGCTCCCTCTCTTCATTCCCTCACCCACTGGCCCCGGAGTCCCTTCTTGTCTCCCTGCCCCTGCCTTACCTTAGGGCCAGTGATTCCGTTCCTGTTTCTTCCTGGGTGGACGGGGAGAGCTCTTCTGACCTGCCCGAGAGGGGGTGCACGTCTGGAGGACCTAGACGCGGCAGGAGGAGGAGGAGACAAAATGCGCTGCCACGTATGCTCATCAACTTGGAACATTTTTAAAGGTAAAAATGGGTAGATTACACACTGACATATAATACCGTGTAAAACCAATGGCACAATACAACATAACATTGTTGAAGAATGAAACGCTATGCTCTTGAAATCAGTAATGTCAACTCTTCCCAAAGCCCAGAAACTTCCATTTATACATGTAGCTGATTTTGACTTTTCTTGAAGCTACTGGATCCAAGTCACAAACTGTGTAGCTCATGCTGCACTCCTCTGCCCAAGGGAAAAATGACCTCTTTATTGTCCTTATCTTGTCACAAGCCCCTGTCTGCTGGGTAGTGCAGGCAGGGAGGGCAGGGGACTCCTCCTTTTAGTAGAATTCCATGAACTGTTTCTTTTTTTTTTTTTTTTTTTTGGCGGTACGCGGGCCTCTCACCGCTGTGGCCTCTGCCGTTGCGGAGCACAGGCTCCGGACGCGCAGGCTCAGCGGCCATGGCTCACGGGCCCAGCCGCTCCGTGTCATGTGGGATCTTCCCGGACCGGGGCACGAACGCGCGTCTCCTGCACCGGCAGGCGGGCTCCCAACCACTGCACCACCAGGGAAGACTCCATGAACTGTCTGACGTTTACGTTGGTCTCTGCCTCTTTGGGCCTCGCAGATTTCCCGGCCCTGACTATGCTCCTCCTCCAGATGGCATGTGACCCCTGGAGGTGAGTTCCTCTGTAGCCCTACTGTCTTCCAAGACGGAGTGGCTGGCCCTTCCTGCTTCTGGCTTGATGACCACTGAGGCATGGCTGGTTGCATCCAGGCTTTGGGGGGCTGATGTGCTAGTACCTACGACTGGTTTGGGCCATTTGCTCCTTTTCTTAAGGCCCCCACCTGAGAGCCTATGCTGGTCCCCCTCTGCGTCCTCACACAAGGCACAAAGTCCGTCTAGAATCCCCACGTACGCCAGCGGGGAGGGGGATGTCAGAAGCCCTATCCTGCGCTTTCCACTGAGGATGCTGCCCCCTCCCCCTGGGCTGGAGGATCGCTTGCAGCCACTCCCCGCTACACCCTGGAACAGGCCACTAGCTCAGAGTTTGTCTCCCACACTTTTCTGGATATTTCAAAAGATTTACCCTATCCTAAGGATAAGGAGAGTGGGCCATGAGAATCTTGATGTCGGAACTTGCTTTCCTGGGGTTTCTCAACCATTCCCGTGATTCCCACCTAGAAAATCCAACCTCCAAATTTTCCTTAAAAGCTCAGGATCTTCCACCTGTATGCTTTTCTCTATGGCATACCTCCTTTCTACTTTAGGGTAACAAGTATAGTGGCCTAATGGTCATAAGCAGAAGGGGAATCTTAACTACACTCTGAGAAGAAATTTGAGATCTGAGCCCTTGGGCTTGGTTCCTGATATACTAAAACAATTCGGAAAATTTGCTTTCCTCTCTCTCCCTTCTCTACAAAATCTGTTTTTCACTCTATTGTGTTTCTCAATTTTGAATGCTGAAAGCTAAATACACTTTCTCTTTGAATTTCTGTCTGAATAATCTTAGTGTTTTCTACTCTACCCCTACCCTTCAATAGATACTTCCAAATGAAAGTATGTATACAGAAATGCAGAAGAGAAAAGCACATTAATATTGACAATCTCCTTCATACTAATCTCACTCATGCCTACCAAAGAGACCATTTCCTCCTCAGCCCCTGCCCAAGCTCTGTGCAGAGGAAATGCTACTTCTTTCTGGCAGTGCTGTCTGTGCAAGCACCTTAGCTGATTTGTTTGGGTCGATGGTGATGAAGAGTGACTTGTAGCAAAATGTGAGTTTGGGTTTACTGATTTTTAAAGTTGTTGCCTGACTTACTCTGATTCCCTTCCAAAGAGTGTCCTATAAATCATTTCCATCTGGTAAATTATGAAATAGTTTATGTGTGTGTGTGTGTAGGGGGGCGGGTGTTGGGTGTGGCAAAGTGTTGCAAGGCGTCTCATTTGTATTTCCATTCAGGCTTTGACTTACGACGGAACATTAGTAAGGCATTTGGATTGGAACCAAACTCAGCTCAGCACTTCAGTTCTTACCAGTTTTAGCTGACATCTAGAAAAATAATTTTTTTGCTCATTCTAGGGACAAGAGGGTCTCCTAAAGAAAAAGGCTGAACTGGGGAGAGGACTTTCCCCACTAGAAATCCTAAAAGTCACTGAATGATGACAAAATATCAGAAGTCTCATGCAAAATGCTCAGACTGTCTGTAGAATGTAGAAAAATGACTACAAGATGTATTGACTTAGGATCACATCTACACTTCCACCATCAATGCAAACAGTGGTTTGTTTGGACTGAGAGGTCCCAGTTTAGTTCATTACTGTTGGTTAGTGGGAGATTATAAACTTGAATTTCAATGGCATGCACGAGGCTCAGCCTTACTCAATATTTACACATAATGATAGCGCTCATCAAGGCATAAGGACTTAGATAGTTATGAAATGATTATACATCATAACCCATCTATAAACAGGATTTTAATTATCATCGGCAGCAGCGACAACAAACATTTATTGAGGAGCTACCCCGTGCTGTAATTGAATTAATGAATTTGTTCATCATAGCCTCCTGTTCCCATAAATATTTGCTTAAGTTCAATCTCGGCAAATCACACAGGCACCAGATCGAGATACCTTACCATTTAAGAAGATTAACTGTTTTCTTACAGTATTAAGAGATTTTTACTTGTGTTTGAAAGTGTAACCGTAGTTTTCTTGGCAACGCCAGACTGACAGGGCACAGTCAGAGAGGTCTCTGTCTACGGTGGCCAAGGCAGTAGATGTGGACTTTTCCAGAATCTCCAGCAGGGGGGCCCCTGGATATGGAGACCCCAGTTCCCTGGCAGAGTCTCCGAGTGTTGGGGGTGATTGCCTCGCCTGTCCTCTTGTTCCACTGCCCTGTGGTCGCCCCTCGCCATTTGCCCTCTGTGTGTCAACTGCAGGGCTGTAGGTAGCCCGGGGGAAACATGATTTCTTCTATCCTGCCCGGTTCTCGGGGCCCCTTCAAGCTGGCTCTGGGCAGTGACACAGTTCGGAGCCCAACTTCTCTCCTCCTCGGCGCCCCTGCTGGCATGGCTCTGGTCATTCCTTTGGCCACTGCTGGGGTGACCACTTTCCAAATAACCAGTTGGATTTTAGGCTCAGGGGTAGGATGGTCTCGTGCTTGCAGATTCCTGCCACACTTTTGGTATTAGGACTCTTTCATTTCATCTTCCCTAGCCCGTTTAATCCACTCCTACTCCCAACTCATGAAAACCTCTGCCCAGAATCACTTGAGGGATGGGTGGGAAGGCACACAGGGGCACTGCCCTGAAACACCCATGATTATTTCTCAGCTCTCACACTTAGCCAGTGTCCCTGGAGCTGGTGCATCTAACTGTGGCTCCTAAACTACTTTTCTATCAGGAACATTCGGTCCTACCCAGTTCCCAGGCCAAGGAGTTAAGGGTGATTCTTGTCTGCTGCTTGTTTACGAGACCAACAGGACAGGATGATTTTCTGAGGTTTCAGTTTTACTCCCTTTTCCAAGTCACTTCCACCCTTCCCATTCCGAACAGAAACCTGAAGTCTGTCCTTCCCCTGCCTCAGGAGTAGAAGCTCTTCCTGATTTCTGTAAAAGCCTAATCGCAGGTGAAATTAGGTATCCCCAGAGAAGGAGGGGTGATCTGGGAGTGCTTCTGAGAGCACTGGCAGGGCAGGCGAGCGATGGTTCACCCTGGACTGGGTGGAGGTTGGGTGTTGGTGACCTTCAATGGTAATGGGGAGCATGGGCCCCAGTAGCAGCTGCCCAAGGGAGGGACACGATCAGAATGCTGTCTGCTGATGTACACAGCAGGAGGCGGGGGCTTCCAGGTCATCCAAGATTTTATGAGCCCCACAAGGGGCTCAGAAGCAAGTGAGCTGCCATATCCCAAAGGGCTAGGACCATGGAGTCCCCAGTGGTATTCTGTGTCCCCCAGTGTCTCATAACCAGTAGGGCCTTTCTGAGGTTTACTCCTACTTAAGATCCACAGACCTCTGTGTGGCTCGAGGGCGGGGAGCTCCCATAATGACTGAGTTGGACGTTTCTATTCATCAGAGGGCTGGAACTTAGAATTTGACTTAGGTTGGTTTAAAGAAAAAGGAGAAAATGCACTATTTCTTGCACTCTTTGCCCTGGTGATTGGTTATTGGCTACATTCTGTCCAATCTTTGCGCCTCTCAGGAAGGCCTATCAGAGATAAAACCACTGCTGTTCCACCTTGACAGGTGTGATTTCATGCTGTGAGCATGCCCAAGAGACAATCCTGTGGGACCCTCATGATATAAGAATTACCAAATATTCAGGATCTGTGCTCTAGATTCTTACTATAGAAGAATTTTTAATTGTGATGCCAAGACTAGGTTGGAATAAAGAAGCAGGTGGAACTTGTTATGTGTGATAGGTTTGCTTAGTAGTTTAGCAGCTTGTGAACAGAAAAGTAGCACAGACAGGGAGCAGGAAGCAGAACAAGTGGGTGAACAATGGTTTGGATTGTGAAATCAAGTTAGACTCTCCATTTGATGGCCTGGTTTGTGAGTAAAACTTTATTCATTATTCATTAGTACCTACTGACTTTATGCTGCATTCTAAAGGCTGCCCACATCACCCTGAACTAAATAGAAACTGCCACAATGAGAACTCTGTCTTTGTATTGCCTTAAAATGCCAACGTTGATCTGGGAACTTAAACACAATGGTGGCAGGTCTCTATTTTCTACCTGGAGGTTTTCTGTACATAATAGATGATTGTCACTGAAAGTATAGGAGGCCTGGAGACCCTTCCTTTGGGAGTCTTTAATACCATAGGCATGAATGAGGAAATCCTAGTGGCACAGTGGGAATTTAATTCCCATCCATTTCTTTCTTTACTAAGAAAATTCAAGTGATAAGATATGATGTAGAATAGCATACATGTGCTACAGTACATGCATTTGGGCAATATGCCTTCCTCTGTATTATTTATCCCGTTAGAAGTGTACGGACTTTCACTGACCACCCTTCCCCCTCCCATCCCAGTAATGGTAATTATCACACTTATATAACAATAAATAATATATAAATAATATATCAAATTAATAATAAATAATCTTACTTTCTGGTGATCAACTAAGCACATTTGCATGGTTGATCTCCCCCCCTTTTACTAATTAGCCTTTTCAGAAATGAAAGACACAAATTTGCTGCTTCTACACTGTGCTTTGACCATGTGAATTAATGAGCCACAGTCTAGTAAATGAAACAAACAAACAACACTAACAAAACAGTATTCTAAATGCAGAGAAAACAAGTGATTCCATTTGAGGGCAGGGAAACAACACAGTCATGAATTAAGTGGTCTGCCTGTACCAGGCATTTCATACATGCTATTTCATTTAATTTTCACAACAATTTTACAAGACAAGCATTAGTGGAACCATTTTACAGATAAAGAAACTGAGTCTTAAAGGGGTTAACATATTGCTTAGAGACTCATACAGGCAATTCCATGGAGTTCGAATTCAAATGTCAGTCTATTTGAACCTAAAGTCCATACTCATATATTCTACAACACTGCTTCCTGGACTTGTAAATTACAACAGAGATCAGAGTTGCACAGAAAGAAAGGGGTTGAGAAACCTGGAGCTACAGGCTTTAACAGAATTGGGAAAGAAATGGAAGCTACAAAGCAACTGGCCAATTATCTGATCATGTTTTGAGACAGAGATCTGACAGCTCATCCGGAGCCTGGTCTAAATTGTTGGGTTTAGACTAAAGTGTTTGAGAAATTCACAAGAGGGTTAAAGTATAATCACTTTCATTGCTTTATTTAAGTCATAAAAAAGATTCACATGTACTAAGCTGAACTGAAATTACAGGGGCAAAGCTAACAAGAAGTAATTTTGCTTTTGACAGATTCCCTTCCTTATTCCTCCACTTGCTCCAGATGGAGGATAATGTAAACTTTATATCATAGGAATAAATGCCTATTGATTGATTAAACATTGATGATGGTACTCTGTCTCCATCTGTATAGGAAAGTGGCTGTTTTCAAAATTAACCCTTTTATGGGTCTGACACATGTTATCAAGATGCATCCTGAATTTTGGAAGCCAGACTGCCCACAGCTGTGCAATTATGTGAACTAGGCTAGTTTCCAGACATCATTTGCATGCTATGGTAAAAAGCTACTTTTGTAGTTTAGTTTAGATACAACACACATTGGAATACTGTTATTGACTTCCTTTCTTCCCCTGTGCAGGATGCTTCATAATTATTTGGGACTTTCCATTTACTTCACAATAAACAGATTTTCCCTGAGTGCAAGTTCACCATCAAGGAGTTCACCATCAAGGAGTTCCCCATAGCGTTGAAATAAACATCTTTCACTTAAGATTTGTATTTCTTACCTAGGTCTCTTTTGGTCTTGATGAGAAATATATGGATCCTCCTCCTTGCTGTCAGAACAGAAACTAATTGAAGAGTTTGTATCTATTTTCTTTTCTTTGTTAATTCCAACATCAGCTTTTCTCTCATGCACAATCCTTTATTTGGTTTGTGATTTTAGAGCATGAGAATTGTTCCTAGTTTCGACCTGCAATTCATCCTACCCAGGGCTCTGTCCTAGGATTTAGCTAATGGGTAGGCCTGGTTTGCGGGACATGAATCTTAGGCTAGTGATGTAATCCACAGTTTTTTGGTTTTGTTTTTTTTTCCATTTAGCAACATCTTATGAGCAGCTACCATGAGCAAGGCATTGTGATGCACTGTGGAGGACACATGACATACGACACATAATCACTGCCGTAGAATTTAGTAGGGAAAATAAAATGGGCATACATAGACCTAAATGTAAGGTGGTCAATTATAATTGCTATGAGAAAAGATAAATTAGTGGGGGAGGGATATTCAGCCAACAGAGATTTTTAATATAAGGCCATAAGTTATGAATACATTGTACATGAATTTAATTGAAATCCTTGAACATTTTCCTTTCCACCCCTCTTCTAAACCAGGACTTCCTTTTACTGGCATGTGGCACATCGGACAACAGGTCATAAGTTATTGTGTCCTCAAAGACAAAGTTTCAAGTTGGATGCCCCTTACTTTTGTAATGAAATTATTTAACAGAACCTAAAACGTAGCTAGGTGTCGACCAACTATAGAGTTCTAACAGGTCAGCATATAGGACTTCACCAGCCATGAGTCGAAAAAGTAGATTAGCGTGCAAACAGGCACCTCTAGGTTAGCAGGAAGTATGATTTCATAGGTTGGAGGAATTATTGGTGCTATCTCCAATTCTGTCCCTTTTTCACTGGGTAGTCACTTAACTGCTCTATATTTTAGTTTTCCTAGCAATAAAATGCAGATAATAAGATTTCAGCAGCCATTATAGGAAATTAATGGTAGAAAGGGTCTTTAAAATCCTAGTATTTAAAAAAATCACCATTTGGTCAATGTTTGGGTATAATATACAGGGAGAAAACTTCAAGTTCCTTTAAAGTAACATTATGAACATTTTACAAATGTATAAAAATATTTTAAAAAGTATATAACTGGTGTTTAGTCATTGCTCTGCTATTTCATTCATGCTATCTTCTTCCTTTTTAAAGCATTTCATTTTCTTTGAAAGAAAGTTCATATTATTTTAAAAACGCTCTCTGGACATCCCACCTTCTGTTGGCCATTGATGTCATCTGAACTCAGACTTGCCTTTAAGGCAGGAGACAAGACCCACCCACAATAAAGCCCAGTAGTCTTTGTGATGAACAGATCGTTCTGAAGGTGACCTGCTTTCAACACTGCTGATGACTCCTGAGCCCAAATCAGGTTTAATAGCGCTCTGGCTTTGAAGTAGGACGGGTGATGCACCTTTTTTTCCCCTTCTAATTTATGCTTTTGTCACAAAGCAAACTTTATGGGCTGATTGAGGTTGACAGGGAGAAGGAACACACTCTACCAAGTGAATGCCTGTAGTTGTAGCGCCTTAGGGATTCCCGTCAATATTTGGTTGCCTGGTGCATGGTTCTGCTTCAAGAAACAAATTCTCATGGCAAACTGCTTAGATATTATGTTTCCCAAGAGTTAAAAGAAACAAACAATCAAGGTGGCATTGATTCCTTCAGGTGGATCTCCACCCAACCTGTCTCAGCAAATTACCTTAGCTTTTTCGTGTTTCGTCAAGAAAACGGAGGCTATCGGACTGTTCTACACATAGACCTGGGAAAGAGGGGCCCTGCTCTGCACCTGTGCTTTAAAGAGCACCATTCTGGCCTCTGCCCCCTGGGCTCCTCCCTACAGGGCAAGGGGTATGTGGAGCTAAGAGGACACGTCCATCCAGAGCCTACACCTTACTTTCCTGTGCACTCATCCCACATACTGTAAGAGTGCAGGACCGCAGAATTCCGCGTACAGATTGCCATGAATCTGCTTCCATGGCTTGCATGGGCCTCTTCCCCAAATCCTTTCTCCCAAAGATGGATGAACCCACTGTGTGTGCATCTCTAGGCCAAAGGGGTGGCCAAGGAAGGAATGGCTGTTTGCCGAGGGATGTAGGCAGAGCCTGGGTACACAGGCTTTGGTGTCCACATGTGTACTTGTCAGGTCCTTTGTTGGGTACGGTGGCACCAGTGGTAGAAAGAGAGAAGAATCAGGTCCGGTTTAACCAGATTGTGCGGGTTCTTATGCTTCCTCTATGACTATTTCTCCTCTTGCCCGCCCTTAAAAAGTGAGGATTGCTAGGATTCTATTCTATGTTCAGTAGTCTTCAGAATCTACGGTATCCCAACCATGTATATTGTTTGCCTCCTGTGTGATAAGAACACACATACACATTTTTCAAGCTTTAATGTCTCCTTTCAACCTTGAACTCATATTCAGATGAACGCTGGCCATCTCCAATTTGAAAAGCCACTAGACACCTCAAATTCAACATTGGTCTAGACTCATCATCTTCTCTGTGCATTGTTCTCATTCTTTGTTCATTTTCCCAAGTCCAGGAGTCTCCCAAGTTTCTCCTCTTCTTACATCAAATCTATTGCTAAATCCTGATAATTCAACCTCATAAATGTTTCTCAGATCTGTAGCATCTTTTCCATTCCCACTGTCATTACCATAGATCTGTCATTATTTCCCTTAAATTCGGTTAGTACTTGCTACTGGCTTCCCTGCCTTCAATATTGTCGCAATACTGTCTTTGTTTATATTTCTACCACAACAGTTTATTTAAAATATATATCTGATAAAGTCATTATCCTCTTTAAAAATCATTGGTAGTTACAGAATAAATGCTAAGCTCCTTCATATAGTGTACATAGCCCTCT
The DNA here is from genome assembly GCF_002837175.3 of Physeter macrocephalus. NCBI lineage: Eukaryota > Metazoa > Chordata > Mammalia > Artiodactyla > Physeteridae > Physeter > Physeter macrocephalus. Next base: position 93,060,841 of record NC_041231.1, read on the forward strand.
GTGATCTGCCCTCTCACCCCTGGCCACAATCTGCAGTAAAGTTCTATTCCAGAAATGTTGCCTTGTCACGCATCTGCCGCCTCAAAACACACACATGCCTGACGCCTCACACTAGTAAGCCTCTTTCGCAGTGTTCTCTCGGCTGAAATACCTTACCTAACTCCTCCTCCTTCTCAGTTCAGGCCCCCAATCACCTCCTCCAGGAAGTTTCGCCTGTTGCACTGCCACCAAAAGTGGAGCTAGGTTCCCCACTTCTGTGATCTCACTGCATCCTTTGAATGCCTCTATCACTAGACGTACTACACTGTATCGAAAAGATCTATTTGTGGGTAATTCCTCTCACTATACTTAGCATCTCAAGAACTTGGAGCGTGTCTCACTTACTTTGGTACCCTCAGTGCCTCAGAAGAGAAAGTATTTAATATATGCTTATCAGCATCGTTCCAATCTCCATGGTGTTGTAACATTTACACCCATTGATATACAGAGAAGTTCAGGGCCCTATCAACAAAGGACAGCTATTCCTCCATTCTCCGTTGTCTAAGGACTCTAACTGGCACAAATGAACCCAGTTCTCTAACCCGGAAGACAGTGAAACGCCAGGGATTCGGGTTGGAGCTGGTGGCTCAGAGGTACGGGCACAGCCAAGCTTCCTGACCTCAGAGGGGTATATATACACAGACAGACTGAAGGGTTGTTGGATTTCAGTTTTCAGGAGTATAACATGTTTAGAGGTGGTGGGTAGAAAAGAAAACAAGCTGTGGTTGTTTCTTCAGGTGAAGGTGGTGTGGCACTACCTAGGATGGTACCTGGTGAGGTATGTTGGCATTACTCCTATGTCTTAGTAATCTGGTGTGTTAAGTGGGTCACACAGATAGGATCTGGGGGAAGCTTCTATTGAAGGATGACAGTGTACTAATTTTTCATATTCATTAAATATCTGAATTAAAGCATCTTATGTGCATGCAGATTTGACCTGTGGACTTAAAATGAAATCCCTCGAGTGTTTACTTTTCTTAGTCTTCTACTAAAGTTGAGTTAAGAGCAAGGGTCCAAAAAAGAAGCAAGCATTTCTTATTATATACGCAGAGTGAAATCCAGACTTTTTCACAGGGCCAACAAAGTGTTGTAAATGTTCTTTCTCATCACCTTGTTCCAGGACCCTTCCCTTCCTTGCTCCTCCATCTCTAGTTAATTATAATCCCATCACACTGGCTTTTTGTTCACTCTTTGTTATTCCTCCCACTAAATTGGGGCTGGGCTTGTGACTGAGTAGATCAATAGGAAAAGGTGGAAGTAACACTATGCCATTTCTGAGTTTTGCCTTTAAAAGGGCTGCTGGCTTCCATGTCTTCCCTCTGGGGCTTCCACCGCCATGCTGAAGGAAGCCCGAGCAGCCGTGTGGAGAGGCTGTGTGAAGGAGGATCAAGGCCCTGGCTGAGCTCCCAGCTGACAGCCAGCTCCAGCTTCCCTGCCACATGAGTAAGCTGTCTTGGAAGGGACGCTCCAGCTCCAGTTGTGTTTCCACAGCTGGCAGCACATATGGAGCAGGAATGAAACGTCCCTAGGAGTCCTCTCCAAAGTGCAAAACCAGGAGCCAATGAATGAGTCGTGTTGTCTCAAGCCACAGTTTGGGGGCAGGCTGTCATTCAGCAATAGATACCAGAAAGGTCCTTACACCTCCCAAGCTCTTTTCTGCCTCTGGGCCCTTGTACTGGTCCTTTCTCTGCATAGAATGATTCATCTCTTCCTGTCTGCTCTGACACAGCTGCCTGTTTCATCTTTGTCACCTCCTCATAGAGGTTGACCCTAAAAATAACCTATCAAACCTGGTCTTCTGTTTAATCTCTGACTTGTCACTTATTGTTTGACTGCGGGCGGATTACTCAACCTCTCTGAGCTTCAGTTATCCTTTTCTTTAAAATGGGGGTATTGATACTCAAATGGCTTAAAGACTTAAATATAAGACATGACACCATAAAACTCCTAGAAGAGAATGTAGGCAAAACATTCTCTGACATAAACTGTACCAATGTTTTCTTAGGTCAGTCTCCCAAGGCAATAGAAATAAAAGCAAAAATAAACAAATGGGAAAACTTATAAGCTTTTGCACAGCAAAGGAAACCGTAAACAAAACAAAAAGACAAGCTATGGACTGGGAGAAAATGTTTGCAAATGACACGACCAACAGGGGCTTAATTTCCAATATATACAAACAGCTCATACAACTCAATAACAACCCAATCAAAAAATAAGCAGAAGACCTAAGTAGACATTTCTCCAAAGGAGAAATACAGATGGCCAATAGGCACGTGAAGAGATGCTCAACATTGCTAATTATTAGAGAAATGCAAATCAAAACTACAATGAGGTATCCCTTCACACTGGTCAGAATGGCCATCAGTTAAAAGTCTACAAATAACAAATGCTGGAGAGGGTGTGGAGAAAAGAGAACCCTCCTGCACTGTTGGTGGGAATGTAAATTGGTAGAGCCACTATGGAGAACAGTATGGAGGTTCCTTAAAAAACTAAAAATAGAGCTACCATACGACCCAGCAATCCTACTCCTGGGCATATATCCTGAGAAAACTCTAATTAGAAAAGCTACATGCACCCCAGCGTTCATAGCAGCACTATTTACAACAGTCATGACATGGAAGCAACCTAAATGTCCACTGACAGATAAATGGATAAAGAAGATGTGGTGTATATATATACAATGGAATACTACTTAGCCATAAAAAGAATGAAATAATGCCATTTGCGGCAACATGGATGCAACTAGAGATTATTATACGAAGTGAAGTCAGAAAGAGAAAAGACAAATATCACGTGATATCACTTATATGTGGAATCTAAAATATGACACAAATGAACTTATTTACGAAATAGACACAGACTCACAGACATAGCAAACAAACATGGTTATCAAAGGGGAAAGGGGGTGCGGGAGGGATAAATTTGGAGTTTGGGATTAGCAGATAGAAACTACTATATATAAAATAAATAAACAACAAGGTCCTACTGTGGAGCACAGGGAACTATATTCAACATCCTGTAATAAACCATAACGAAAAAGAATACATATATATACACATATATATATACATATATCTGAATCATTTTGCTGTACACCAGAAACTAACACAACATTGTAAATCAACTATACTTCAATTTTAAAAGTGGGAGGTATTGATAATACCTACCTCCTAGGCCTGTGGATGAGATTAATAAACTAATGCATGTAAAGTACTTAGCCCCATACCTAGAACATAGCAGGCACTTAATAGTGTGGTCGGTCTCAGCCTAAGAATCTTCTCTGGAATCATCTTTCGCTTCTAGGCTTTAGGGAAATACTGATGCACTTATGCATATTTGGAGGAAAGAGGTGTGGGTGGCTCTTAAAATATTAATTACCCTACAATGAGGACAGCTAAGCATCATTTACACTGACGGTCTTCAGGCCTTCAGGTGGATTGGGGTCTGGAATGGAAATGGCTCTTCTTCTTAAGAGGCCCTGTTCTGGTGTGGGGTTATAATTCTACCATTACAGCCCTGGTCATCTCCTTCTATTTGCACGATTCTTGTCCTACACTGAACAGGAGAGCCAGGGAAGATAATGATCCTTATTTATATCAGTTAGGGTCTCAACCTGCTCTGAAATGTTCTTCATTAGGCTTGTAAGCTGTATTTATTTTCATTACTCTTGTACTTGCAGAACTGTTTGCTGCTGCCTTTTTCTGGACATTTCTCCCTGCAGAGCTCATTCTCTATGTGAGAAATGCATCTTCTTATTTCTTCCTGTGCCATTCATTCTGTTTTCATAAAACACATGGCTCTTCATGTCACTTACACACATACTCCCTGCATCCATGTCCATCCTTAAAGAGGTTGGGCCAGAACTTCTCTAAGGTCCCTTTGACCCTTGAGATGCCCTCTACCCAGCGCTTTCCCACCTGTGCTAGTGCACTGACCTAGCCATCATCTTCCCTGAATTGTGCACACAGATCCTTGAAGGTTTGAATCTTTAAACGGCTCTCTGCTACAGGGATGAGCACCCAGCCTCCTACAGTAGTTAAAGACAAAACATCTGAATGGAAAAACACTGGCTTTCCCTTCTTAGAGCAATCAGACAACCAATAAACCTTAAGGAAGGTCTTCCAATTTCTAGGTTTGTGTGGAATCTCTAAGGAGAGAGACATCAGCACCAAAGGCGTGAAAGCCAAGGAAGGGCATGGCTGCCGAGGAGCTTTGAGTTCACTTGGAGAAAAGAAGTTTGAGACCCACACAGTGCTGTGCCCAGGCGGGGAAAGTTGAGACATTCCCAAGGCCCTGGTTGGGAGCAGTGACATTAGCACCTCCCATCTCTCCAAAAGGTCTCTGTGTTCCTGATAATAGCCAAAGGCGCTTCTGAGAGCGTCAGGGTCACAGAAAACTGCTGATGAGGAAACAAAACTCTTTTTCAAGGTGCCACTGCGAAAGTAGAAACATTACTTGGTATTTACTACAGTCCTCGCTCCCACGTGGTCTTCTCACAGTAACAAATGTAATTCTGCTAGTAACTGTTTTGGTAAATGAGTCATATTGTAGCAATCTTCATGAATCAAAGCTAATTATATTTTTACTCAGCTAGCACTGGTTAAGAAAACTCCCTCATTCTTCAATTAGCTGTCTTTTCACTCTGGTATTTATCTAGAGGGTCTTCTGCATAATTTTAACCTAGTTCTTTGCTCCCTTTTCCCTATCAGTTAATGCCTTTTTGATTTTCATGCCTCCCCATGTTTTCTTGTATATTCTTCGTCATTGTTCTTCTTTTTACATTTGTAGGAAAACACGGCGGTGAATTAAAACTAGGCTTGCCTGGAGGAGACAGAGATGACAGTCTTCTATAGCCAGGGGAGTTATTTATAACCACAACATTAGCTTTTCAGCCTGTAAAGAGAAGATTATTGGGCTTCCCTGGTGGCGCAGTGGTTGAGAATCTGCCTGCTAATGCAGGGGACACGGGTTCGAGCCCTGGTCTGGGAGGATCCCACATGCCGCGGAGCAACTAGGCCCGTGAGCCACAACTACTGAGCCTGCGCATCTGGAGCCTGTGCTCCGCATCTGGAGCCTGTGCTCCGCAACAAGGGAGGCCGCGACGGTGAGAGGCCCGCGCACCGCGATGAAGAGTGGCCCCCGCTCGCCGCAACTAGAGAAAGCCCTCGCACAGAAACGCAGACCCAACACAGCCAAAATAAATAAATTAATTAATAAACTCCTACCCCCAATATCTTCTTTAAAAAAAAAATAAATAATAAAACAAATTTTAAAAAAGAGAAGATTATTGTTCACATTTCATCTGTCTTTGAGTAACTTATAATCGTCTTTTAAATGACCATGGAGTTGAAATTGAATTACCACTAATGACAGCTGCTGTTTTTGCACCCAGGTAACCCAAAACTGTCAACAGCTTTATATATTTAGCTCCCGACGGGTCACAATGGCTCCACAAACGAGTTGTTATCTTCTCCATTTTACAGATGATCAAACTGAGGCTTAGAGGTTAAACAATTCGCCCAAGGCCATAGAGCCGCAGCTGAGCTAGTGTGGATTCCAGCCGCTGTTTCATCCTGCCTACCTCCTTCCCCTCCATTACTTACCCAGCTGTGCTGCGCTGAGACTTCAGAGTCCTCTCACCGCTCTTGCCCTCTTTCGAAGTGAACACAGAATCACCAGGCTTTCTGTCTAGATCATTGGAGTCAGCTGTGATTGGTTCCAGGTCATAAAGGTGAGCTGAGCTGGACCACCTCTCTGGGTTCCACTTCCTCACCCACATTTCCTTTTCCTGAAGATGCCTGAGGCTTCGCAGGACTGGAATACAGAGGAACACGTCTTCGAGGACTTTGAGCTTACATTTTGTGCCCTGCTGTCCTCTCCATGGTCCTCACCTCTCTAAAAATACCACTCACAGCAGGCCTTGCCCTTTGGAGGTGGTTCCAATGTGTAGCCCAAGCACGCTTCTCAAACCTTTACATGCAAGGGAATCATCCAGATTCTGATGCCGTTGGACTGGGCGGGGCCTGAGAGTCGGCATTTCTAACAAGCTCACAGGGATTGTGAGGTCTGAGAGATTCGGATTCAAGTTGGCAGAGGCGTGGCCCAGTCATCAGCATTTTAAGAAACGCCCTCAAATGAGTATAAGGAACAGCCCAAGTTGGGACCCTCCCGTGCCGGCTGCTGGCTCTGTCTCTCCACATCAGAACTTGTTCTCAGGTGCGTTATATTTCCGGGTCAAAACCTGGAACAACCTGAGTCGGGAGGGTTTTTCCGGCTATCTCGTTGTCTTTAGACAGCCCTCTTACCCCACTAACACTGCTTTCTAAGATTACCCTTCTGCCAGACCTTGCCCACAGCATGGACCCAAAAGGCTCAGCTATTTCCCTGCTGGGTGACCTTGGCCAAATCTGTCTACCACTCTGGGCCTCAGTTCCTTTGTTGCTAGCGAGAGAGAACTGTGCCAAATGCACGTGAAAATCTGTGATTCCCCAAGACCCTCTTTGTTATACTAGAACAGGGCTGTCATCCTTCTCGGGGGAAGGTTTGTGATTGAGGGGCCTTGGGAGGAGGGCGTGTGGGCTGCTGGGGCTCCCTGCGGGGCTGGGAAGGCAGGTTGGAGGAGGAGGTGGTGGCTGCGAGCTGGGCCTGCTTCCTGAAGGGGATCCTTCATCGCATCACACAGCCAGCCTGGGATGGGTCACGGAAGGCCTGGGCCTCAAAACCGCTCCCAGGCCAATCATTTGGGCCTCAAGGAATGTCTGCCATGAAATATGACCACCCAAAAAGACCTGTCGGCCCCTCAGCTGTTCTCCAAGGTGACAGTAACACGGGTGCGTCTGCAAAGACGCCGCTTCACTGCTTCTGCAACTGAGGGCAGCCCCGGCCGCATCAACTCCTCCCCGTGAAGCCGGTGCGCCCGCGGAGGCACGTGACTGCATGCTTTTCCAGGGAATTCGTTCAGTATCTTCCATGTCAGTGATCTCTGCGAGAAGCAGGAAACTGTTTTCCCGTCTCATTCACATAACAGATAAGATGAGAAATGAGCTGCCGGAGGAGAAACCTGGGGGCCGTGCATTTCATCACAACACAGAAGACTCTGCTGCAGTCGCGCCGCCTCTGAGCGTGCCTCCGGGAGCATGTGCACGCGTCACGCTTTCTCCTTTGGGAGCCCACCCGTCGCAGCTTCACCCCCTCAGATGTTTCCTTTGTGTTTTCCCCTCCGACCCTCCCGAAGGTTTTCCCAGCCCGGAGACACGGGGATCTGCAGAGTTTTGTGGCCACTTAAAAAGTTGCCTCCGGGCCACCATAGGGACCCCCTCTGCCGAGACCCCTTCCCACGCCTCCACCTCGTGAGGGTCCAAACCCTGCACCTCAGGCGTGGTGCTCGCGCCAGCAGCATGGGCATCACCCGGCTGCTCCTTAGAAAAGCAGCCCCTGCGGCCCCACCGCGCGCTTCCCGAGCCAGAGCCGGCATTTCACCACGATTCCCAGGTGTTTCACTCCTATGCACGTTCAAGTTCGAAGATCACCGATCTCAAAAAGCGAAAATGGATTTTGCAAATCCAGGAGGTGAGGAACTGGAGATACAGCCTCCCGCCTGACGTTCAGGGCTTCCGAGCGCATCCCCCGCCCAGTTACTCTCTGGGATGGCGGCTAGGCTGCTGCTCTGCGTTTTCACCCACCAGAGACAACAGAGCGGAAGAGGCGGCGCGTGTGTGCGCACGTGGCAAGCGCCCTTGTCTAAGCACCCACGCCCCAAATGCCCTGGAGTCCTAGGAGGGAAGGGGCTCTGATCCTCTCACACGCACAAGGAGGGGGTAGGCACGTGCCTTCAGGTTTCTCTCTCCCTTGACTGCCTTCTTTACAGCTGTGCCTAAAGCTTTGAGGAAACCGCTGGGGGAGTGGGTGGTAGGGATGTGAAGACAAGAGCAGAATTGGATTAGTGAGACGTTCAGGTTAGAGGTGAGGGCTCCTTGCTGCCTGGGTGTATTGGAGGTAGGTGCTGTGTTGGTTTGCTAGGGCTGTCCTAACAAAGCACCACCAACTGGGCAGCTTAAACAACAGAAACTTACTCTCTCACAGTTCTGGAGGCCAGAAGGCTGAGATCAAGGTGTGGGCAGGGTTGGTTCTTTCTGGAAACGGAGGGAAGATCTGCTCCCTGCCTCTCTCCTAGCTGCTGCAGTTTGCTGGCCATCTTTGGCATTTCCTGGCTTGTAGATGCAGCACAGCAACCTCTGCCTTCATCTTCACGTGGCATTCTCCCCGTGGGCCTGTGTCTGTGTCTAAAGTTCCCCCTTTTATAAGGATATCAGTCAGATTGGATTAGGGTGCACCCTAATGACCTCATTTTACCTTGATTACCTCTGCAAAGATGCTCTTTTTAAATAAGGTTAACTTCTGAGGTACTGAGGGTAAGGACTCCAGCATCTTTTATGGAAGGGGTGGCACAGTTCATTCCCTGACGGACATAAATGTAAGGACTCCATGTAAACTGCACCTCATGTCGCTGCGAGAGGGGAACTTTTCCTGCTCAGTCCTCCCCTCTTTTTGGAAGCTTCTGGGATGAAGAAGGTAGACTCGGTCAAGAGGATGGCATTGGCAGTGTAGCTGGAAGAAAGAAAGTGTAGCCAAGTCAGGCTTTTTGTTGTTGTTGTTGTTGTTTAATGTTTAGAAAACTAAAGAAAGGGAAATCAATTATGGGGCCTACCTGAATTTTATTTCCTCACCAAAAACCAAATTACTCAGCAAACTTATCGCTTGCTATTGCAGGCTTTGGTATTAAAGAAAACAATCAGGCGGGCAGGATTAATCTCTGACAGCTGCCTTATCTTTAACTTGCACCTTTGTTATTTTCTGATGAGCTTCTCCTTTTTTGCTGCCACGTTGTACCATACCTCACTGGTTCCTTTCATTTTATCATCAGGCAAGAGCGGAGGACCTTTCAGTTTATTAAAAAACCTTTATTTGTGAAGAACAAAGAAGGGGAGGGGAAAGGCAAACAATGAGGTCAGACAATCTCCTTCCTGCCAGGAGTCACTCACCTGTTATTTAGAGTGTTATCAGTTAGGGGAGACTTGCATCGTGGAAAATGAGGCTGTGACAGGCTGTTCGGTTACACACACACACACACGCGCACACACACACACACACACACACACACACACACACCCAAATCTGACTGACGTACATCAACCTCCACAAAAGGTCCTTGACTGGCGAAGCAGCGATATTTTCTTTTGTTTCTGAGCTTCTAAGAAAAAAAGCCTAACAAGCCAATCCCTGCCTCCACTGCGGGCCCTCCCCACTTTCTCCTTCAATGCAGCCGAGGCTTCCTGGAAAGGATAAAGCCCTGGGCATTTTAGTGACCATTTAACATGTCCAGTGTGAGCTGGGAGCAACCTGGTTGGCTGTCATGGGAACTCAAGTATCTCTTATGCATCTTATTAGCTGTTTATTAATTTGGGGATCAATTTTTGGCACACACTGCTGATTTCTGTTTGGAAGGGCAGGTGCATGCGTACCATCATTTGTTAGGTGGCTGAACCTGTGCTTTGTCACGGCTTCATGAATTGGCAAGAATGTTGCAAATCCCCTAATCCCTCCGTACCTCAGTTTCCTCCTGTCTAAAATGCAGGGGCTTCAACAAGATGGTGTTGAAGACCCTGGCAGTTTCTAATACTCTGCATTCTTGACCCATTTTACAGCAGAACTCCTTCCAGGTAAGGGCACGTTGAAGTCTGACCACTGTATTTGCCGCTAATTAGCAGCGTGGCCCTGAGCAAGGCACTTAAGCCTCTCTGAGGGCTGGAGATGATGCTCGCTATGGTCTCACAAGGATCTGTGCGTCTATGAAGTGACTATTGATCTCTTGTTCTACATGACAGGGAGCAAATCAAAGACATTCAAGGTTCAGCTTATACCTACCGCTTATGTCCTCCATCCAGCAGGCAAGGTGCATTCACTTTTTATTGCTGCATAACAGGCTTCCACAAATTCTGGCCATGGTTTCTCTGGATTGGAAGTCCGGGCATGGGTCAGCTGGGTCCTCTGCTCAGGGTCTCGCAGGCTGAAAGCAGGGTGTCGGCCAGGGCTGTGATCTCATCTGAGGCTTGGGTCATCTTCCAAGCACATCCAAGTTGCTGGCAGCGTTCACTCCCTTGCAGTTTAAGACTGAGGTTCCTGTTTTCTTGCTGGCCCTCAGCGCCCAGAGGCTGCCTGTAGTGCCTGGTCATGTGGCCCCCTGAGGCAGGTCACAGCATGGCCCTCATCTTCTTCCAGGCCACCGTGAGAAGATCTCTCTGATGCTTCATCTTCTTTTAAAGGCTCCTCTGATGAGGTCAGGCCCTCCCAGGATACCCCCCCTTTGGCACTAGTGTGATATCCCACCAAGTTCCCTGGTCCCATCCCTGCTCCAAGGGAGAGGACTATACATGCACGTCACCTCGGGGGCCATCTTAGAATCCCACATACCACCCAAGTCTCCAAATTCTCTACTGACTTTTCTCTAGGATCCATCACCCCCCATAACTAGCTTTAACATTTTTCTCCTGTGTGTTTGGCGGTGGGGCAGACCCATTTGGGGAAGGGGCAGAACTCTTTAACTTTTGTTTGCTCTGCTCACTCCACTGAAGAAATGGGAAATACATGTTACGGTGTGCCTAACAGCTCCTTGGAAAGACCTCGAGGGTATTATTGCCCTCCAGTGACAGTAGGTGAGCCTGCGGGAATGGCTGTCAGTTGGGTGGAAGAAGACATGCCACCGGGCACAGCCAGGGATGTTGGGTGACCTCAAAGCCAGGTTGGAAATCTGCTTCTCTGCACTTAACAGGTCTTAGTCAGTGACCTTGAACCCTACTGCCTCCTCAATTTTTTCTGCCTCTAATTTCCTGTGTAACTGATCCCAATTTAGAAGCTCAAATTGGACCTTCTGGTTTTTTGACCTTGTTTCCTGTTATTTTTGCCTCTACTTTAATCCAGATCCTAATCTCTGAGGTTTTGACCTCCCCAGTAACCTTACTGGATTCTTGATTTCTCCCCTGCCGGCATTTGATTCTATCTTTGAGTTTGAGCTGGACCCTGTCCGTCCTATAATTAGCTTTGGCAACTCAGTGAGACGACCCCAATCCCTTGTCCTAATAAAGACCGTTGTGGGCCTGTGTGTCCCCTGCTTGGCCATAGTGGGCTCTGATGTATGACCCTGATCCTCTGTCTCCTCTCCCCTGCACCCCACTCCCTCTCTCTCCAAGAGGGAGAATCTTTAGGAAGTGAGTTTGAAAAGATATGGAAAGGTGCCAGCTTCTCAGCCTAACATGCTTCTATAAACTCTCGTGAACTTGCTCACAGCCTCTGGGCTGAGATCAAGGGTTATGTCCTTTCTCTGGGGACTGTTGTCCTGGCCTTACCGAGAGCACAGAGGTCTGGATCTAATGACAGAGGTCTTTTGTAGCCCAAAGAGAGGAAGCTACTCTCTATCTTTAGCAAGAAACACACACACACATGCATACATATACACACACAGAGGCAACCAAAACCTTGTAATGAGATACCACTTCACACCCATTAGGATGATAATTATTAAAAACAAAAAACACCACATAGCCATTTATGTGTGTGCTCTGAAAGCTCACAATATGCAGATTATGTACTATATTACAGAGACATAGAATTATTCTGGAAAAATGCCATATTTTAGTTCAGGACACCCTACCAAAAGGATAAAAGTTGATGGGAGGGGCTTCCCTGGTGGCGCAATGGTTGAAAGTCCGCCTGCCGATGCAGGGGACACGGGTTCGTGCCCCGGTCTGGGAGGATCCCACATGCCGCGGAGCGGCTGGGCCCGTGAGCCATGGCCGCTGGGCCTGCGCGTCCGGAGCCTGTGCTCCGCAACGGGAGAGGCCACAACAGTGAGAGGCCCGCGTACTGCAAAAAAAAAAAAAAAGGTGATGGGAGAACATCAAACTGTGTACGTTCTTTCCAGCAAGGTGGCACCATATGCAGTTGTATTTATTTCATATTTAATAATCAAATACACCAGCAGCATCCTACGTAAAGCATAGTGCCCTGTGTTCTTAGGGTCAATTTTTCAAACATGGGAAAAGTTTATTTTGAATGCCAAGAATTGCCTAACCTGCTCTTCTCTTACAGAAGATGTTTAAGAGGATATAAAAATGACACCGAGGGTTTCCCTGGTGGCTCAGTGGTTGAGAGTCCGCCTGCCGATGCAGGGGACGCGGGTTCGTGCCCCGGTCCGGGAAGATCCCACATG
>NC_041231.1:93073283-93081103 GCF_002837175.3 Physeter macrocephalus
CGCGAGCCGTGGCCGCTGAGCCGGCGCGTCCGGAGCCTGTGCTCTGCAACGCGAGAGACCACAGCAGTGAGAGGCCCGCGTACTGCAAAAAAAAAACAAAAAACAAAAAAAAAAAACACCGAAAGGAAAGATAAAATTGGCCCCATTAGCTTAGAGAAGAAAAGGCCAAGGTTAGCCATGCAGATGAAAGAGCCCTGGCTGGCCAGATTTGGGCTTTGGTCAAACACTAATCAGTTTTATGACCTTTTAACAACTCATTTAACTCTTGGAGGCCTCAGTTTCCTCTTATATAAAATAAGAAGGGTTGTACTAGAGTCATTTACTCATTCCACATGGACTAACTGAGCATCGACTTTGGGCAAGGAAATCTGCTTGGGTCCCAGAGCCACTGGGGAGCGACTGGAGGACCCGGGGCTCGTCACGCTGGGCTCACAGTCTAAGTTCATCCTCTCTGGTCTATGAGACCCCTTCCCAGTCTCTGGTTTACTCATCTTTGTATTTTATCATGTTCGCAGGTGTCTTCCCTCCTCATGGCACTCACCACATTTCCCTTGCAAACCAGCTCCTTGTACACTAGATTCATCACCCCCACTATTTCACTGTGAGGCTCCCAGTGGTGAAAAGTCATCTCTTGTACCATCTTTGTACCCTTTCTAGTGTCTGACAGTATACATTACACAAAACATATGCTCAATACGTGTTTTCACGGCTGGCTTTTCTCACTGTGAAAGTAATCCAATGAGCAGTTGAGAAAGAGTTGATACGGAAAAAGTCAGGCTGGTAGGAGGTTATCGCCATAGTCCTGGAGGAATGTTGGGGTTTCAACAGAGGGAGTGGCCGTGGGAGGGGACAGGAAGCTGGCGGAGTGGCATTCAGCAGATGGAACTGGCCCGACTTGGAGCTCCAGGTCCTTTGAGTTGCAGGATCAGGACTCCGGCGGCCAAATTGCTGGCTGCACCCACCACTGCCAGGTTGCAGGGAGCATGCAGCCTTGTGGGCGGGGCCGGCCGTGTTGGACTCCAGAGGCACGTGGCGTCTGGAAGCACAGGCACGTAGTGGGCGTTGCTAAGGGGCAGGGCTGGGGTGGGTGGGGTGAAACACAGGAAGCGAGGGGCGGGCAGGAGTGAGGCAAGGACCAGGCTTGAGAGAACAGGATATGAGGCAGATCTTTAGGGCAGAGACCCAGACGTGGAGGTGTCAGATAATGAACTGAGTACAGGGTGGGGACTTGCTTACGGAGAAAAAGCAGAGACAAGAATAAAACACAGTTTGATGTTTATTCAGTCATTCCCTCATTCCATAAATTTGAGCTGTGTACCTGGTATATGCCAGGCACACTGCTAGGCCAGAGGGGAGATGGTGGGGAGAGGTGCTAAGACAAGCAAATCTCCAACTTCACAGACTCCCCACATTCTAACAGGAGGTGGCATATGACAAATCAATGACTAAGAAAATATCAGCTGTATCAAGACATCACATTGTACACCTAACAATTTCTACTTGTTAATTACACCTCAGTAAAGCTGAAAAAAGAAGAAAAGAAAAACATCAGATAGTGGTGAGCACTGTTAAAAAATTAACTGGATGATGAACTTGGCCATCAGGGGTGGCTAAGGAAGGCCTAGCAGAAGAAGTACCCTTGGTGTTGCCCCTGGAAGGATGGGACGTGGCCATCTGTATGGAGTTCTGAGGTCCAGGCAGAGGAAACTACAAGGGCCAAGACCCAGAGGCCAGTGAGGAATAGAAAGGAGATGAGTGGGGCATATGTGCTAGGACAGGAAGATGAGGGAGGAAACAAGAGACGGGTCTCACAGAGCCTGTGCAAAGTGACAAGGGATTTGAATTTTAGTCTAAGAAAATTGGAACGCCATTGAAGATTTTATAAAGGGAGGTGCCTTTTGGTACCAAGGGTGATTCTAGAGGAATAGAAATTTATTTCTCACAGTTCTGAAGGCTGGAAGTCTGAGATCAGGATGCAAACATGGCTGGGTTCTGGTGATGACCCTCTGCCTGGCGTGTAGACGGCCGCTTTCTTACTGGGTCCTCACATTGTGGATAGAGAGCTCTGGTCTCTTTTGCTCTTCTTATAAGGATACTGATCCCATGGTGGGAACCCTACCCTCAGGAGTCCATCTAAATCTAATTACTTCCCAAGAGCCCCACCTCCAAATATCATCACATTGGGGGACATATGAATCTGGGGGGACACAGACTTTCGGTCCATAATGGAGTGATGACATTTGGAGCTGTCCATTTGGCTGCTGTGTGTGAATGGAGTGTGTGTGTGTGTGTATGTTTGAGCTAGGTAGGGTGACAAGAGACGCTAAATGTCTGAGATAGAGTCACTTATTTTTTGCAATAAATTCCTTTTGCTAAGGGCAGGAAAATCTTCCATAGTATGAGTTTTGGCAAATGAGAGCTGGAAACAAGTGAGATCAGTTGTGGATACAGTATTCAGACAAGTCATTACGGTGAGTGACTGCAAGACTCTGTGTGTGTGTGTGTGTGTGTGTGTGTGTGTGTGTGTGTGTGTGTGTGTGCGCGCGCTTCTGTAGGGGTGAGGTCAGAAAGAAAGGAGAAACGAGAGAAAGAGGGAGAGAGAAAAGCACAAACTGACTTCCAGACCCTGGTATTTTAATTACAGCCATCATAGGAGAGGAATAGGGCAATTTCAAGTCTCAGCACAGTTTCCCCAGAGCCCAAATAAAACATAACGTACAGACAGAAAAGTGTGTACATCTTATGAGTGCAGTTCAATGCGTTTTCACAAGGTAAACAAACACACCTGGGTAACCAGTACTCAGATCAATACGCAGAACCTTCCCAGTCCCCTTCATGCTGCTCCCTTTTAGTCACGGCCCCTCCCCCGAAAGGTCACCACTGCCCTCACTTCCGACAGCCTAGATTGGTTTTGCCTGTTTGTGTACTTAAAATAAATGGACTCACTGGATGCTATTTTAAAGTTGTTTCCAAAGCTATTTTGAAGCTTTTCCCCCGAATGCCACACTAACTTGGAAAGAAGGAAACCAGGGGTAAATGAAGACATGTTGTTGAAATCCACAATAGTTAATCTGTACAAAGGGGTCCTGGTTCCAAAGTGTCATTGAATGGAAAGAGTAGTCCAAAATGGATCTCTAACTCCTAAAGCATGTTTTGGCTTTAGAAATCTCCTTCTGTGTTCTGCTCTATTGAAAAAAATCTGCCCACTCAGCTGTAAGGAGAAGTAGAATGTGTTTGGGGGTCTCTAAACACTGACCAGCTGAACTGGTCCCCCTGAGTATATTGTACTGTGGAATTTAACACTTGGTCTTTGCTAAGTCACATGTAAGAAGATAATAAAAGGAATGGGAACCAATCCGTTTTTATGTCATAGGTATCTTATTTAATATTTACAGCAATATTTTGAAGTAGACATTATTGTTACAATTTTATGTTTGAGGAAACTGAGGCTCAGAGAGATTAAATAATTGGCTCAGATCACGTAGCTGGAAAAAGCCTGAGTCATTTTCCTGCTTTTTAATCTATATGCCTTTAGCTAAACCAGGATATCTCAGTGTCACTTTCTCCCTTTCCCTTTATCAATTATGATTTTTTAAATGTAGAGAATAATTATATATATATTCATTTATTCAACAAACGAGGTACCTCATGTTACTGAGGTTCTCCTATGTTCTGGGCAGCAGTCCAGGTGTTAGGGAAACAACAGTGAACAAATACAGATATGGTTTCCATCTTTGTTGGTCTTAGAGTTTAGTGGCAGAGACATAAAAATAGAACAACTATAAAACAAACGTAAAGTAGAAACTGAAAAGTGTAAAGAAGATGAGAGATACAGGTACTAGGAAAAACTATATTTTTTCCCTACCCTTTCCATCCACAAACCTTGCTGAAGTGCGCGCGCGCACGCACACGCACACACACACACACACACACACACTCTCTCTCTCTTTCTTTCACACCAGGGATTTCAGAGAAATCTTCCTGGAGAACAAATGCTTTGGGTTGAGTGGGAGTTAGCAGGCTGAAATGGGAGAGGGAAAGGCATTCCAGATAAAGTGAAGAGCATGTACAAAGGCCCTGAGGTAGGAGGGACACACTGTATACGTGAGGGGATGAGAAGAACGGTGTGGCTAGAGTGAAGACAGCAAGGCAGGGCACGCTGGGAAATGGCAAGGTAAAGACTGACAGGGACCAGACCACCCAGGGCTTTGTGAGTCCAGAAAAGAGCCTGAAGCACAGCTCATGGTGGGTTTTTACAGAGTGACAAGGAAAAAGGAACAGTTTTCAGCTTCCTTTACTGTCTCATATTTTAGAGATTTCTTTGCTATTAAGTGTGAAGTCCCTTGGAATTAACATTATTTGTTTCCTTTGGGGAAATATGTTCATCCCACAGTGCTCTACAGAACCAAATTAAAAATCAACATCTAAACCAAATTAGGCTGCCTAGAAACACTGATAATATGAGCCAAATTGAAATCAAATTGGGATTCTGAGTTTGTGTCAGGTTAACATCACTGTGAATCTACCGATAATTTATCATATTTAATTTAAAAAAATGCGCGCCATGTCCATTAATCCAGAAGGCTTGCGTTACTCCCATTACACAGTAAGGAAGGCAGCATTACCATCGCCAGTGGACCCAGCGTGCTGTCGTTAAAGGCTTGGTCTCTTGAGGGTGGATGCTTTTGCGATTATGTAAATTTATTATATCGTTTTGTCCTATTTAGTCTTAATCAACAGAGAGTAAAAGTATAGCTACTCTGCTGGACCACATGCAGGTGGTCCTTGCAAATTGTTGACATTTAGAAGGGGCCTCATGCTCAGAAAGTATGTGAAGCCTTGCCTGTTTAAGGAATTGGTATATCCATATTTGACAAATATTTAGTGAGCAACTAGATTACTTATCCTCACAAGAGCTCTGGGATGCTGGTCTGAGAGACCAGCAAACTGATTTTGGGTATAGCCATGATGGGTAGTGGTAGATGCAAAAGAATCATTGGTAGAGATCTGTTAAGGGAAATGCTTATGCAACTCAATCATGGCTAAGATTTATCTATGGAAGCTGTATGATGAAAGTGCCTACATCCATGATTAATCTCCCATCTTTGTTTGCAAATGCATATCCACATGTGTGCAGAGTTGGCTGTGAGGCTAAAATTGGGCAACCTCCCAAGTGTGACCAGAGGTAGGTTGATGTCAAATTCTAGATTCACTTTTTACCAAACACCTCCAATAACCCAGGTGGGAAGCTTAAGATCTGTGTTGTCTTCCTCCTCCTTGGGGTGGGGATGATGAGTAGCCTGTGGTACCAGTGGGTCCCCAACCTCAACGGAAAAGTAGTTTTTATTACCATCCCTCTAACCATGTAAATTTTACATTAAACCATTGTCTTTTGTAAGAAAGACTTATTTATTTATTTATTTGTTTGTTTGTTTATTTATTTATTTACTTTCCTTGTTTGGTAAAGCAGAAGCCAGGTATTGTATTCCTATTTTCAAGGGACAAATGAAGATCCTAGGGTCATGAGGACACCACTGTCTGCTCAGGCAGTCCCCTTAGCATGGTCACCCCAGGGGTAATTTAATAGAGGTTGGGGAGAGGTAAGGAAGGTAGCTAATATTTGAACGTTCCCTGCATACCTGGCTTTTTCTGCGCTGGGTCTCATGCAATTCTTACATCTCAACAAGGCTGGTGTTATCTTCCCATTTTACAGCTGGAAATACTGAGGCTCAGGGAAGCTATATAACTTGCTCGAGGTCTTACAGCAAAGAGGAAGAGCAAGGATCTGAAGCCAGGTCTGCCCAGCCCTGGTCTGGGCTCTTTCCTGAACACCTTGCTACCTCCGGTCACTCTCAATCAGTGGGAAGTCTGGAAATTTCTGTCTCTAAAGCCCCAGTGTGAATGTTTTAGCCTAGGCACAAGAACGTGTTGGGACATCCTTATCTCAAATGACCCTCCCCACCAAGCTTGCCTGCCCCATTGGCCAGATTGTGGCAGTAAAACTCTGGCTGGGTCACTAGCAACAAAATTAATTTCAATTCCCATTAATTTTAATGTGTGTGTACATATGTCACACAGTCTTTTTTTCCCCTTGGGTGATTTTCAAAACTCTGTAATAAAAACAAACAAAAACAAGGAAGGACAAGCCCAAACAGTTTGAGAATCACTGGGGTACTGATGAAATTAGGTTTTCTTATTGGCAATCTTAATGCCTCCTGCTTCAGCGTTAATGTATTTCTCTTTTTTATTTTCTGTTTTTTCTGTGGTCAGTGGAAATGGAGACTTATCTCCTTATGTACCTGAAGCCTATTATTATGCCATTTCCCCACCATTTCTTCCCTGGATACAATAATCCACTTAATCTTTCCTCTGAGGTCCAGTTTTCACCACTCTAATCAACATCAGGAAAGCTCTGTTGATTCATGTAAATCTTCTGGCAGACGATAGTCTTAGATATTTGGCTGCCATGTGTGAGCTGGCCCTTTCCCATCTGTATTTTTTTCTAGGTCCTTTTCCTTACTGCCTGCTAATTTCCCCCCTAATAAACTTAGAAGTTTGGATGTGGTCAGAAATATCCCCAGCAGGGATCTTGCTCATTTCTGGGCTTGAACATGTTACTAACAGGGCCTCACTGGGTCATGAAGGTAAATACACTGAAACCACACTGGTTTCAAGGCAGCAAGAATGCTGTTGGGGATATCAGCATCTATCCTTCTAAGGATATTCACAGAACATGCAACAGGCCCTGAAACAGTGACCGTTACCTGAGGTGAAGATCTGATATTAATTCTCACCAAGGCAAGTATCGCATTATAGTGAAGGACTATCCATGTGAGGATGTGAGGATTGTGATCTCACTCGGGGTTTGGCTTTTTTTTTGGCTGTGTTGGGTCTTCGTTGCTAAGCATAGGCTTTCTCTAGTTGCGGCGAGCGTGGGCTACTCTTTATTGCAGTGCGTGGGCTTCTCATTGCAGTGGCTTCTCTTGTTGTGGAGCACGGGCTCTAGGCGTGGGCTTCAGTAGTTGCATCATGTGGGCTCAGTAGTTGTGGCTCTTGGGCTCAGTTGCTCTGAGGCATGTGGGATCTTCCCCGGACCAGGGCTCTAACTCGTGTCCCCTGCATTGGCAGGAGGATTCTTAACCACTGCGCCACCAGGGAAGTCCTGGCATTTTGAATAAAGATCATCACATGTGTCACTAGGTACTGACTAGCTGTGTGACTAGTTATAGTTAACTGCTTTGAACTTGTTTATCTATAAAATGGAGATGAAGACACCTACTTAAAGACTGACCTCCTAGTGGAGTGACTGGTTCTCTAAGCACCCTCCGAGGCTGGATCTGCAAACTTAGCCCAGCCCCTGACTTCATGAAACATGCAGTCCGGAGAGGATATGACCTAGCACATACCTGGTCTAAGGCAGATGTTTCACATGTGCTTCTAAAATTAGATATTACTGTTTTAAAGTTAAAGAAATCTCTGGCATTCTTATACACTAATGATGAAAAATCTGAGAGTGAAATTAAGAAAACACTGCATTTACCACTGCAACATAAAGAAGAAAATATCTAGGGATAAACCTACCTAAGGAGACAAATGACCTGTGTGCCAAAAAGTATAAGACACTGATGAAAGAAATGAAAGATGATACAAATAGATGGAGAGATATACCATGTTCTTGGATTGGAAGAATCAACATTGTAAAAATGACTCTACTACCCAAAGCAATCTACAGATTCAGTGCAATCCCTATCAAACTACCACTGGCATTTTTCACAGAACTAGAACAAAAAATTTCACAATTTGTCTGGAAACACAAAAGA
>NC_041231.1:93082221-93109778 GCF_002837175.3 Physeter macrocephalus
AGATGGGAATAAAGACACAGACCTACTAGAGAATGGACTTGAGGATGTTGGGAGGGGGAAGGGGAGGCTGTGGAAGTGAGAGAGTGGCATGGACATATATACACTACCAAACGTAGAATAGATAGCTAGTGGGAAGCAGCCGCATAGCACAGGGAGATCAGCTCGGTGCTTTGTGACCACCTAGAGGGGTGGGATAGGGAGGGTGGGAGGGAGGGAGACGCAAGAGGGAAGAGATATGGGAACATATGTATATGTATAACTGATTCACTTTGTTGTAAAGCAGAAACTAACACACCATTGTAAAACAGTTATACTCCAATAAAGATGTTAAAAAAAAAAACTTAAAAAAAGTTAAACCAACAATAAACTCTGTAAAATGACAACAGATAAGATTTCCTCAAAGTATCTACATTGTCAAAAAGTTGTAAATCTGAACTTGGTATATATATATTCAGTGTTATTATCCTTTTTGGGCTGACTGAACGTTTATAGAATGTTCTTATATCCTCTTTTTAGTATTTTAATGAGTGATTTCATTCTGGAGATTTGTGGAAAATACTTAGTTTTAGTAAAGGTAAACCATTAAACACACGCACACAGAAACACACACACACACACACACACACACCAACTGCACACTTCTTACTAACAGGAGAAATAAAAATCACTGTGATAATGACAAAATGTGCCTACCTGTAGTCAGCGATAGCTTATCCAGTGCCTTCCTGCTTCTATTTCAGAGTTCAAACACCTCACCAAGTTGTATGTATCGGCAAAACATATGCCCAGTGCATTTCCTGTTCTAACTGGATGGAGAGGGCCAAGGCCTCGTGAAGGGTGCTCCAGCTTGAAAGAGCCCAGGCACTGCTCATCCTGCTGCTGGCTGGGCCTTTTGGGGGTATATAGAGTTGTCTCTCTTGCTGGACCCAGGAACCAGACAGCTGGAAATCAGGTATTTTATTTCATCTGTGATTTATTCCATACTTCCTGGAAGGCTTGGCTGGGGTTGCTATGCTTTCCCCCTGTCCTGTTTCACCTATGACTCTCAGAGGGCGGCTTAGGGAGTATTTTATTCTCATTAACTTTATGTGCTGGGCAGAGTTACATCCTATAAATTCAGCATCAAACCCTGCTATCAAACAGCTTATGCTTTCTGTTTTCCAAATCTTATTTTTGTTGTTATTGTCTAAAAACCCTCCATTTTAATGATTTTAGCCTCAATTCATTTTAGATATTTCCATTTTCTTACCCTGCTTCAAACTGCAGCCTTCAGAAATCAGATCTTGATTTGGGGAAATATTTTACTTCCAGATACTGAAAACAGATTTTTAGGCAAAATTGTCTTTCTCATGAGTGGTAGAAAGCTGTGTACATTCTTATGATTTTCTTATAAAGATATAAGATGTCTCAACTAATAATCTATGAAAGTACACACCATGTTTATATTTTGCATCATCCTCTATGGCATGTCGATTTATGAGTATTATGGCAAAGGCAAAGTAGATTTTTCCTTTTAACACTTTAATAAAGTAAATAAGTGAATGAATAATGAACAAGTATGCCATTTGTCTCTGTTTAAAAATTAATAAATTGTTTATTGACCATTTCTAAAGGTATATATCTGATAAATGAACTTTATAAATATTGCATCGATATACCATGAGCTGGATTTCCATAAATATAAGGGCATGGTATCAAAAAGCTTGCACTAACTTTGAAAAAAAACCAGAATAACAGGAAAAGAGTGTGATTTATTCATTCTACTTCTACGTGGTATTTATAGGAGCGCTCCTATCTGATAAACTCAAAGCTTGGCAGGTGCGTCCCTTTTCTTTGTTACAGTGCTCCTGTGTGACTGTTAGGCCATAGCCACAAAGCAGGTCAGGTAAATCCAGGTCAGCAGGCAGGGGTTCTGGGCTTCTGGGCCTTGCAGACCATTGCTGCCGACACATTGCACCAAAAAGGTGCAAAAGAAGATCAATTCAGCTATCCTTTTCTCTAGGCAGCTCCTTTGATCCCACCCCCCAGATGGACTGCTCCTTCTTGGGGGCCCTGATACTAACTAGGGCGTAGCACCTGCAACACTTCATTCTACCAACTTCTTCTTTTTTTTTTTGGCGGCGCGGCATGTGGGATCTTAGTTCCCCAACCAGGGATTGAACCCGCGCCCCCTGCAGTGGAAGTGCGGACTTTTAACCACTGGACCGCCAGGGAAGTCCCTCTACCAACTTCTTACCTGTTCCCTCACTTGACTCATGGGCTCCCTGATGGCAGGGGTTCTCTCTTAGTCGTCTTTCTGTGCCAGCACTAGCACAGTACCTGGCACACAAATCATAGTTTGTTGAATAAATACATTCAGTTGCATGAAGTGTTAGTCAGGTTTCCCCAGAGAAACAGTGAACAGGAGAGAGAGAGAGAAATTTGGAATCGGCTCATGTGATTGTGAGGGGTGGCAAGTCCAAAATCTGATGGGAGAGGCTGGTAGGCCGGAGACTCAGGAAAGAGTTGCAGTTCATGTCCAAAGGCAGTCGGCTGGCAGAATTCTCTCTTGCCTGGGGGAGGCTAGTCTTTGTCCTATTCAGGCCTTCAACTGACTGGATGCCCACCCTCGTTACAGAGGGCAATCCGCTTTACTCAAAGTAAATCTCATTCAAAAACACCCTTACAGAAACATCCAGAATAATGTTTGACTGACTGTCTGAGCACTGTGGCCCAGACAAACTGACACATAAAATTAGTCATCACATTGATTTAACTGTAGTTTAATAGGCAGTGACTGATTATTTTCTAGGAAATTTTGAAAATATTCTTTCCATTGAGGAAATATTTATCTAGCTGTAATATATTTTACCTATGGAAATATTCTAGCAAAAATAACATGACTGTAAAATTTCGATATGAGGGAAATAATAGATTCCTCTCTGTTTCAACTCTAATTCTAAAAAAGACATGTTACATAAAATCAGAATTTATGCAAGAAGTAGGGAATTATTTTATTTTGGGTGTTCCACATGACAAGAGGAAAAATTCAGTGTGGTTACTTAGTTTGACATTTTTATTTAATTTTTTGAACACATAACACATTTATATAGTTTGATAATTAAATATTATAAAGAGTTTAGTGGAAACTCTCACACCTACTTCTCTCCCCACATCTGCTTAGTTTTCCATCCTACCCACTATAGTTGGCTTTCCAAATTAGTTTTTTAGGTATATTTGTAGAGTTGCTTCATGCAATTATAAGCAAATACAAATATAAATCTATGATTTTATTTTTCACCCTTTAAAAATTTAACTTTTTAACTTAAAGCAGAAAATCACTCATACATTAAGATCAGACTATGTAAACTTTAGTCACTAAGTACAATACATTAAAATTAATATTTTATTTAAAATTTTAGTTTTCCTAAAAAGTTCAAGATTGAGGGGCAGAAGAAAAAGGAAGAAAATAGACTGGAGAAAGAGAATGTCTCAGGAAAAATAAAGAGAGACACGAAACGGGAAAGCCCGAGACACAGAGAAAACATTAGAAGCTGCATCTGTATCCATCAGAGAGCAAAACAAACCAGAGAAGCCACATTCTGAGACAAATAAAGCTTTTGTGGATCTTTGTGGATCTTTGTGGACTTCTGGTGATCTCTGTGGACTAATGGCCTCATTTTCTGTTGTTCTAAGATATTACCACAAAATAACTTTAAACAAGTCTGTTGAATTTTTTCAACATTAGGTATAAATACTGCTATTCCTTTTGGTACTAGTCATGCAGGCTCTTATGTGGGAAAAAGATAATGTATATTTTTTAGCCCTAGGTAGTGGGTACAAGAAGGTAAATACTAACTCACTAAACTGTGGCAAATAATGAGGTAGTAAATTCTCTGTCGCTGGAAGAATTCAAGCCCACTTGAAGAGGAGACCACCTATTAGAAGTTCTATAGAAGGGATTTCAGGATCAGAAGGGAGAATGCAGAGTGGGTTCCATCAAAAAAGCATTCATTCATTCATTCATCTTGGCTTCTGGTATGAAATATAACACTTAAAACTCAAACATGAAATGCAAACAACAATGTCATGTTCTAAACACCTGTGAGTGAGAATAAACTAGTAAGTTTATTGGTTTGGTTATTGCTTATTATTACCATACAAGTCATTATTTTGTTAATTTTAAGATTCACTAGCATCTATATTTAGCCTTAATAAAAATTAAAATATAATAGATCTGGAAGGGAAAAAGGAATGTTTGTGACAACCTCATAGAGAAGGCCTGGAAATCACTGGGCCTATCTTTGAGGTGCAAGGGTCATGCCCATGGACACACAGGGCATGTCCCCTCTGACCAGCATCAGATATAAAGCATGGGGCCATCACGCAGTGGAGTGGGAAAATTATTTTTAAGTCTAAGGGAGTCAATATTGAATACAGTACAGACAACAGAAATCCAAGGTTTCAGTTTTGACTGCTCTCATTCCAGAGCTTATGATCGTTGGAATTTGTTCAGAACAATTGAACTTTTGGACGTGAAAATATGGGTATAAATTCCAGTTCGTTAAAGTTCCCAGTGTAAAACCATTTAATGTGTTTCCATTGGGAACTTTCAAGTATTTGTTTATGCATTTTTGTGTAAGACTCTAGACAAACAGAAGGAAAAAGGACAAACATTTAGTGATAAAAAGATGTGAAAGCTGTCCTACTTGTGTTATGAGATTTTAAAAAATGAATGCATCATGATTGCACACATTTATAGAATTAACTCTTCAATACTCATCTGAGAAGGGTAACTTCTTGAAAGACTCAGTAGAGTGATTTTTTACAAAATTGTCTTAACCAGATACGTATTAAAGAAATCCACATTAGGGATTAATGTCTCATCCAGGTACGAATTAATCCTCCAGATTTGCTACTTGCAAAATAAAATGTTTTCTGGAAAACATGTCAGTGAAAAGACAGTAGAGTGCATTTGCCTAAGCAGCCACCAGGAAAATCAATAAATATTACTTAGTCACACAGCACAATCATTATCAAATACATTTCTCCGGTAACTGTGTGGAGAGGTAGCTTTTGACCATATAGGGGAGACATGCCTAGCTCTGGGACCAAAGCTTCAGCTCTGAGGGAGGAAAGGAAGGAAGAAGCAGCTGTGGAATTTCATGGCGCATGAGTTGTGTGACTTGGGGACAGGGAGGGATTGAGCAGTCCTGGAATCAACCAAGGTTTCTTGCTTGGAAGGCAGATGAGGGTGCAGAGTTGCTCCCTTGGGTGAGGAAGCTGGTTGACAAGAGAGGCTCACCTCTTTGCCAAGTTCTTTTTAGATGGTAATCAAAGCATTCTATAGCTTTGTAAGTTGGGGGAGTGTAGAGTCATGGCTCAGAGCACTCTTTGGAATCAGGCTGACCCAGATTTGAATTTTTTTCCTGCCACTTATTAACTGTGTGTCCCTGACACTGTACCTGTGCGTTGGGTTTCTTAGCTGAAAGATGGAGATAACAATAGTGCTTCATAGGGACGTTGTAAGAATAAATGAGATAATATATGTAAAGCATTTAAACAGTGCCTGACCCAAGGCGCATGGTAGGTCCTCAGCAAATAGTAAGAGCAACTCATGACACATGTAACACACATACAGGAAAAACTGTACAAACAGCAATCCACCTGCAGCCCATGGGGACAAGTAGAAAAGCAGGGTATCCAGAAACAGAGCTTCCAGGTCAGAAGGAAATACAGAAAATGGTTGATTCCAAGTAAAAACTGTGGAAGAGGCAGGGTGACAAAGAAGTCGCCCTTGAGCCCTACTGCCTGAGTTCAAGTCCCGTTCTATTACTTAACAGATGTGTGACTGATACAAGTCACTTTGCTACTCTATACTACAATTTCTACCTACCTCCCTGAGTTGTGAAAATTAAAGACACCCATCTCCTGGGTTTTGTGTATTTAGAATAGTACCTGGCAGTAAGTGCTATAGACGTGTTAGTTGTTATTTTTATTGTTGTTATTTTTATTGGAGTATGTGACATTTCTGCCTCTTCTAAAATTACAGAGCATAAATCTAGTCTGTGGAGATGAACTAAACATCCTAAGTCCACTCAGAGTTGCTGCCATTAGGTGAATTATGGTGATAATATGGTGATTCTATAAAACATCTCAGGTCAAGATTTTAGGCCTCATCATGGGTGGACAACTAGGAATGATGGATACAGGTAACTGGCACATTAGCACTGGAAGTGATGCTTGTGATCATTGGGTCCATTGGCTTTCAGTCTATTTTTAGGGCATAGATCAAAGAACCCTAACTGGACAGATAAATAACCCTTCTAAGGCTTACTCCTAAGTCAAGTAGAGGTGGAGCCAGGAACCCCACCTGCACAATATCCCCCTCCCTGCCAAACAGAAGGGTAGTGCTGGGGGGGAGTATCTCTAGACATAAAATAATAGAAACGGTAATAACTAACATTTGTTGTGGGCTTCCTACTTGCCAGGCACTATGCAAATTATATGTACTAGTTCATCTAACTCACAAATCCTTGCAAAACAGTTACTAATTTTCATCTTAAATGTAAGTATGAGGAAACCGAGAGAGTAAATAAAAGTTCCAAACTAATTCAAGGAGTGGCTAAGCTTGGACTTGCAGCCAGCCTGGGGTGATTCCAGAGCTTGTGCTTTTAGTCACAATGCTCTAGCACACGTTTATTTGCAGCCAGCTGGGGGTGATTCCAGAGCCTGTGCTTTAATCACAATGCTCTAGTACACATTTATTTGAAAACAACCAGGTGACACCTCCTTGTTTTGTTAGCGGAGAAACGGAGCCCGGGTTGAGTAGCTTGTCAAAGGTGTTTTTTGAGCTAATTACTGGTGGAACACAAACCACGTCACTTTGCAAGACTCAGCACCACGGAACTGGCCTGACTTCTACCCCTACTCTGCTTCCTTCATCTGTCTGAATCCCCACAGCACTCTACTTGCTGTGTGGTCCGGACTATGTCCCCAGGCATTTGTGTGTTCTACATTTTTTCCAATAAGTATAAAGACTAAAGATTATATTTGGACCTAAGATGCAACAGTTTTCAAAATGGATAACTTTCAGCCCAGAAATTTTCATGATGAACTCTGTTCCTGGGACCCTAGATTTTATCCCCTACTTTATAAAAATTGTATCTCTTTCCAGCTAGAAATTAAGGCACTGATATGCAGGTGTTTCACGGCCAACTTGACAGAAGCCGAAGGCAACAAGAAATGCCACATAGGAATGCCAATTACATGTTATGTATACACAAGAAAATTATGAAGAAAAAGTTGAGGAAACTAGACTTAGTGTATATTAAAAAAATTCAAATCACTCACAGTTATCAAAACACTGTGATACTGGCATGAGAAAAGACAGATCAGTGGAACGGAATAGAGACAAAGGCTAATTAAGTATGTAACAGTGGTGCTATTTCAATTTAGCAACTAAAGGATAGTGCTGGCAAAAGTTATCCATTAAGAAGAAAAGGAAGTTGTACCCCTCCCTCACGCAATTTAGGGAAAAAAACACATTAAAAAATATGTGAGCAAATATTTAAATACAAAAGAATTTTAAAATTTAAAAAAAATATAAAATAATATTAGATAACTTCAGGTAGGGAAGATAACTTTTAAGTCAGACAACAAACTTAAAAGCTATGAAAGAAATATAAGATTATGTTTACTTATAAGACAAAAGAAAGGCAAATGATTAATTCTATGATGTGTAAAACATAATATAGGGTTAACATCCAAAATATATAAGAGCTCATACTCACTTGCAAAAAAAAATTTACCATCTCAGTAGAAAAATGGACAAAGGGCATGCGTGGACAATTTATAGGAGAAAAAAATCCAAATGTCCAATGAATCTGTGAAAAGATAAGCAATCTTCCTAGTAATCAGGAAAATGCAAATTGATGTGCCAATGTAATAAAATGTTTTTCACTCAACTATTTGCCAAAAGTTAAGAAATAGCACTAAAACTCAGTGCTGGCTAGAAAGTGGGGAAAGGGGCATTCTCATTTATTGCTGGTGGGAATGGGAAACACCGTAGTCTTTCTGGAAAACAATCTAGCAACATCTATTTCAATTACAATTACATGGGTGTAAAATTACATGTATTTAAAATATATCTGCTATAATTACTTGCGCTTTAAAATACATGTAATTGGCCTAGGAATGCCACTCTTAAGAAGCTATCCTATAGAAACACAAACTCAACATTTAAGGACATAGGAACAAGGACTTTTCAGCACCACTGTTCATAGAGGCAATATTTGTAGTGCAAGCAACCTCAATGACCATTGGTAGAGAAATGATTGAATGAGTTGAGGTACATATAACTGTGGAATACAATGCATCGCTTGAAAAGAATGAGTTAGGGGCTTTCCTGGTGGCGCAGTGGTTGCGCGTCCGCCTGCCGATGCAGGGGAACTGGGTTCGCGCCCCGGTCCGGGAAGATCCCACATGCCGCCCGCATACCACAAAAAAAAAAAAAAAAGAATGAGTTAGAACTATATCCATTCACCAGGGGTAATGTTTTTCATGCACCCCAAAGTGAGAAATCAAATAGCAAGGAAAAGTACCTAGTATAAAAAAAAAATACAAAAAGAAAAATTCTTATGTATCCTTATAAATATTTGTATGTGTTCACATGACTATGAATAAAGATGTGTCTTCAACACTGCAAGTTGGGAGGAGGTGATGCTAGAGAGAAGAGAGGGGGTGAGAGGGAATATAAATCAATAAGAAGAGGGAATTCACCCAAATTTCAAACAAGCAAATAAAAAGCAAGTAGACTCTAGGCAATCGTCAACTATACATACTGGAGAGATGTGGTGGCAGAAACAGTTTACCCACAGGCTGTAGGCAGAAGACCCCCTCAGAAAGATGCCTGCTGGTGGTACCTGGTGACTGGATTCTTTGGTCTACACAAGACTTCTGGATGTTGCTATTTGGAAATGCTACCATGACTCAAAATTCCCATTCTCTTTATCCTGTTCCTCTCAGGAATCAGCACAGCGCTGTGCACAGGTGGATGTCAGTAAATGGGGCACTATTGTGGCAGAGGACAAGGATGCAAAGCAAGAGAGCTAAATGCAGATGAGGGGGAGTCCCATGTGGCCCAGTCCTCCCCTGCCTGGGGCTCAGCTTACAAAACAGAGCCTGCTGGGCTTTCTGCCTGGAGGCACCAGAAGAGGACAGAGGAAAGGCCATTCCTGGATACCCACTCAATAGGTGTATTGAGTCTTTGGACAAAAAGTGAGTTTGGAGCTGGCAAGTGCTGCGTCCAGTGGCCTGAACAGAATGAGAAGGGGTGACCAGGCAGCATTTTTTCGGTCTGTGCTTTGGCCACAGGATGCAACAGCTTTGGATTTGTTTCCAGGATGGGGAATCCTCGAGTCCTGGTATGCCTTTTATGTGCCCTGTGGGATTCTGCCCCGGGCCGGAGATGGAGGGCTGACAAAAATTGGGTGAAGCAAAAACCATCTCTGTGAGGACAGCAGGACTGTATGGACAGCAGGACTCCAACAAAGTTGGAATTAAACCCTCCTTTTTCTACAGAATGGTCCCTACACATGCCCCCTCCTCTCATCGTCTCCCTCCTGCACTCCCTCCTTTGTGCAGTGGTCTGAGCTCATTTGCTTGGATTCTTTTCATTGCAGATTTCAATTCAGCCATCAGACCGAATACGGCTTGAAGAGGAGGGAAGGAAGAATGCTTCAATTTCCTACAGTCTAACTGGGAAAATAAGACCTGTCTACAGAAGCACTGTCCTCCCTGGGGGTCACGTATAATTCTTGACACTCAATACAGGTCAGGAACCTGAGGGTTCAGGATGGGAAGCATTCTAAGGGCTGTCCAAGATGAAAGTTTGTTTTTGCTCTTATTTGTGAAACAACTGGAGAAGGACTCCATCACATCATACGTGCCCTAGAGACGTCTAGGCCATGTAGACTTTGTGCTGAGGAAAAGCAGAGCAGTGGAGAGGTTGGGGGGGTGTGGTGGTCTCTAGGTAACCTGGATGGTGGCAAAGGCATTCTGCCTGGGGAGATCTCCACTCTGTAGAAGTGTGATCTTAGGCAATTCATTTCTCCTCATTGGGCTTCAGTTTCCTTATCCGTAAAATGAAGAGGTTGTGTCTTACAGTTTCCAAGGTCCTTCTCAATTCTCACTTCTTTGAATTTATAATTCTGTGAGATAGCAGGAAATGGTTAGTGCAAGGAAAGAGTAGAGGCAGAGATTGGGTAAAATATGTAAAGCAAAGAGGAGCTTAAAAAAAGTTAGTTATTGCCTTTCTTGCCCCATTATCATTCCTTCCTCCAGAAACGATCTCCAAAGAAAAAAGCACATTTGTGCTTATTTGGACAACTTGTAGCAGTAGATGGTGGAGCAAAAGAAACTGAAACTGAAACTAATCTTGCCATTAAACACAAGATTTGTGATACCCAGGAGCTCATGTGCTTGTGGCATCTTCAAGGATACACAGCCTGCTTGGGAAATTGCCTGATAAATATGCCACATCTCTCTGCACAGGTTCAAAGGCATCCCTAGTCATGTCAGCATTTTGATGCTTCCTGGGGCCCTTCTCTTGCTCATTAGCATTTTCAGAAAGTTACAGGACTCAAATCTATTAGTCAGATATCCCCCGCCCCCCCCCCAAGTTGTGAGGGGCTGCAGAGAGAGAAGACAGGGCAATGAACTTGAAGGAGACTCACACTCCCGCCCCACATTCTTCTGGGAGCTGGAAAAGTCTGTGTCTTTCATGGTGAGAGAATGGGTTATGACCCCTTCCGACACTGTCTCTGGAGAGGAAAAGTTCACGGGCTGCAGAGTAGGGGCACTCATTCTGAAGGACCCTGGCTGCTAACTCCATTTCTGTCCTTGAAGAGACTTTTTTTGCTTCTCTAGACACTTGCAGGCACCCTGGTGAGCTGACCCCAGGGACTCATATCTCATTTTGAGACCAGTCCTCTGGCTGTTACACTCATTTCAACTTAACCCCCTCCTTTCATGAGAATGACCTAGAAATGACCCTCTGAAGGAGACAGTGTGTCTCCGGTGTTTGGCGGAACAGACAGCTATGGGCTGTTCTCAAGAGTAGCAAGGAGAGACGATGGGGAAACAGGCACATGGTTGCCTCTGTCTAGCTATTCAGGAGATGTTGAACTAAAACACTGATTTAAGAAAAGAGTAGCTCAGAACAGAACAAGACTCCCACGCTGCTTGAGGGAAAATGATCAGGAAGCAAAAGGTTTTAACTCAGGAGCAAATTTGACTTGATAGGAACTGGTAGCTTATTTGGACCAATCAATAAGTGGATTTGGAAATAAAGACAGAATTTTTTGAAATTTGCTTAAAATAACCCTGGGAGGAGACTAGCTTGGGCTTTAGTCCTTAATAGAGGTACCCAGAGGAAATTAAGTAATTACCATTTCCTGATATGGATAAGGCTAGAAAACGTATTGATTCTCTCCATAGGCAAAGGCAGGTTCACCAGCATGAACTCACTTATACTTTCTGGTCTCCTTTCACATGTAGAATGATTCGGAACAGGTTTTAGGATGAGAAATCTGGTGATGTCCAGCAGGATGGGTTTGGGAGGGAAGGGGTGAAAGAGGAGGGCATTAGAAGGCTCTTGCGATTTTTTTTTGGCCGTGCCACATGGCTTGCAGGACCTTAGTTCCCTGATCAGGGGTTGAACCCGTGTCCTCGGCAGTGAAAGCACCAAGTCCTAACCACTGGACCACCAGGGAATTCCCTGCGATTTAATATTAAGATCATGAGAACCTGGACCTGCAATGGTAGCACCGGGACTGAAGAAGAATTTGTTACAGATTGAAAAACATAGAACTACTGGCCTTGCAAAAAAGCTCCTCAATGAAAAAGAAAAAATGGGCAAAATGTGGGAAAAAATACTTGCCACAAATATGATGGAAAAAAGTGAGTATTCTAAATGTCTAAAAAGTGTATATGGGCAAAAAAGACACTGAGACCCAACTATGAGACCCATAAGGGCAGAGGAAGTGGATGGAAAATTCTCATAGACAGAACACAAATGGGTTAATAAGCCTGCAAAAATGTTTAGCTTACTAGTAAACAAACTAAAAATTTAAAGTTTTTTCTAGCAATCACATTATTCATTTAAAAAGATAATATTCATACACCCATGGTGCGTGCCTTAATTGACATAATCTTTCTGGAAAGGAATTTGCTGATCTATATCAAAAGATTTTAAAATGTTTCGACCTTTTGATTCACTTTCTACTTTTCAGTGACTCTCCTAAAGAAATAATAATTGAGTTGTTAACATAGATTTACTTATTTATCAAGATGATTTTTAGAATAGTAAAAGCAAGGAAGAAGGGGAAACAACCAAATGTCCAATGTTGGACACATGTTGAATAAATTAAGACATACTCTACCATGTGATGAACCATTAAGAAATCATTAGAATTGAATTTTCTTAATAGTGAACTTTTTTGCCACACAGCTTGGGGGATCTTAGTTCTCTGACCAGCAATTGAACCCAGGCCCTGGGCAGTGAAAGTGCAGAGTCCTAACCACTGGACCACCAGGGAATTCCCTGAAAGTATTTTTATATAATGCTAATACATATTTTTATGTAATGTTTTATACAGTTATTTCACAATGTAATCTCAATTGTTTATATATATGTACATATATTATACTATATACATAAGAAAGAAAGAATCAAAACAAAACTGAATTCTACATTTTCATCATCTATTATAGAAAATAAAGCACTGGCGCCATTACCAACAATGGTAAATGGGATAGAATGATGAGTCTTGCTGTTTCATGGATTGCAGCATGCCACTGAAATTTTTAACTCTGATATCTATCTCTTATCTCCAAAGCTAAACTGCCAGCTAGGAGGTTACTGTCCTAAATGGCTACTACAGTAAGTATATTTGGGCAAATCCTTTCACATTTCTAAGCATCAGTTTTCTCATCTTTAAATTGGAATTATGATAAAAAATATTCCCATTTTTGGAGCTGTATTGCCTTAACCTTAACAATGACAGGTTACAAAATGCCAAAAAACATTGTTTTTAATTTTTGACAACTGGTTAAATAGAAAATATCCCATGTGGTTTCAATTTGCATTTCCTTCATTACAAGAAAGGTTGACGCAATTTCGCACATGTTTATTGCTAAATTGTAATTCTTCTGTGATTTCAATCTTTTTCTATGATTTTAAGGAGTTCTTCATATATTCTGAAGAGGAAGTTTTGTTATATGTGTTGGAAATATGCTATCAGTTTCTTTACTGTCCTTCAACTTTATCATACAGAAGTTTTCATTGTATAAAAGTTTAAACTTTTAAGCATTAAACCTAATTGGCTTTTTCTTTAAACCTACTATGGAAACTGTGACCCTCCCAATTATAAAAATGTTGTCCTACATTTTTCTAATGGTTTATACAGTTACATCTCTATAGATTTAGAAATATATATATATATATATCTAGAATCTTGCTACTTAAAGTGTGTTCCATAAATCAGCAGCATAACATTACCTTAGAGCTTTTCATAAATGCAGAATCTCAGGACCCATCCCAGATCCCCTCATGTCTGCAACTGTATGGCTGTTAGCATAACTGATGCCATCTTGGGCCAGTACAGTCCCTCCTGTCCCTCCACTGACCCTACCCAGGACTGTACTGTGTAGCAAATCACTTCTCTGTCGTGAAGGGCTTTGTAGTTAATAGATAATGTTTAATAATCATTAGGACCAGGTGGCCTCTATGCTCTGTTAGTTCCCAAACAATGATGAAGACCTTTGCTGAGGTACTCCCGGCACCCACGAGACTAGTTACCCATTCATAAATCTTGACTTAGGAATGCACGTACTCTTTCCAAGCACGTACCCTATATCCTAGGTTAACTATAAAATTGTCCCAAGGGCCCCTTGTTGGTGCAGAGTGCAGCTGTGGATGCTTCCAGATCCTTGTCCTCCCAATCCCACCCTGTGAGTATGTTGCTCTGTAATAAATGGATCCATTGTTTATATGGAACTGCCTCCCTCATTTTTTGGTCTCAAGATACCCTCTCAGTTTGGTGAACACTTTCATTCCCTGTCCTCCAACAGCAATTTACAACACCTTCCTATGCGCACTAAAGTTTAAGAGGCGCTGGTCTAGGAAATAATTTTGTTTGTGAGATAAAGATATATTATGTTTTGTTTTTTCTGTATCCAATTGACCCAACGCCATCTAGCTCTGCCTTTCTTTGGATTGACTGCCACTTTTGTTCAACAACCCCAGAGCCAGTGTGGAGGAGAAAGTGCGTCTGAGAGAGTTGAAACCTTTGCTTTGAGTACCCAAGAGATCAAATAGGAAACTCTAAACACTGAGTCTACCATGTGCATTAATTCTAAGAGAGCAATCAGAGGAGAGAGGAAGGATCATTTGTTTGGGATGCATGTAATTTGGTTTTGGGAAAACTTTTAAATGTGGTTGACCCTTGAGCAAATTGGAGGTTAGATGCACTGATGCCCTCTGTCCCCTACATTTGAAAACCTGGTTATAATTTTACAGTCAGTCCTCTGGATCTGTGGTTCCTCCCTATCCGAGGTTCCACGTGCGTAGATTAAACCAGCCACAGATCATGTAGTCCTATAGCATGTACTTAGTGAAAAAAAAAATCCATGTGTATCTGGTCCTGCTGCAGTTCAAATCCATATTGTTCAGGGGTCAACTGTACACTCTTATAAGTGGGACCAAAGTTTTTCAGACAGAAGTGACAACTGATACATTTTCCAAGTCATATATCATGTTGCCTTTTGGATACAATTAGAGTTGTATACATGTAGAGTTTTGTGGGTACCCTCTTGTTCTCATACTGTCTTTTTGACACTGACAAAGGCTGAAGATCATAATGATTCACTAGGTAAACTTTAAAGTGTAGAAATCAATTATACTGACTCCAGACTTAAAAATACCTTAAAGGCAACATGACAAAGAATATACTGCCAAAAATTCCACAACTGCTCCAAACTGCCAGATGATGAACTAGGTTTCACAAGGTTAGATGCTATGTAAAAGCTCCTAGAAATACAGAATCAAACATTGAATGAACTGCAAAATAATTTTTGTATGATTAATACAAAATAATTTAGAAATATTTTTTATTCCTACATAATGCAAATATTTTGCTCTCCTGGCTATTAGAGCAAAAAAGACAGCATGGCTTGTTTTTGTTGGTTTTAGCCTGCAATAGGGTTTTATTTGTTGAAACTACACATTTATGTGCAAAAATACCTTGTATATACAGAGTAAATTCAGTTTGGATCAAACTGCTCAAAATACAAAGTGAAAATTATCTCAGTATTTTTGTTCATGCTTTGGTTTTTTTTTTTTGGCCACCTTGGCATGTGGGGACAGGACTCGTCTGACCTCAGTGACCTGTGACCAAGGGAGGGAGGGCTGTATTAGCTTATTAGGGCTGCTCTAAGAAAGTACCATAGATTGGATAGTTTAAATAGAATTTATCTGACAGTGCTGGAGGCTAGAAGTCTAAGACTGAGGTGTTGGTTTCCTCTGAGACCTCCCTGCTTGACTTGTTGATGGCTTTCTCCTGTTCATGGTCCTCCCTCTGTGTGTTTATCTGTCCTAATCTCCTCTTCTTATAAGAACATTTGTCATTGGATTAGGGTCCATCCTAATAACCTCATTTTACTCTAATTACCTCTTTAAAGACCCTATATTCAATCAAATACAGTTACATTCTGGGGTACTAGTGGTTAGGACTTCAACTTATGAATTTTGGGAGGACAGAACTCAGCCCATAACAGATGACATTCTGGGAATGCTTTTAGTCTCCCTGCTTTTAGTCTTAGATCTCTTGGTTTCTGTTCCTGCATGATTTCTTTTGCTTCACGCTAAGACTCAAAGACTAATATCAGCCTTATGAGTGAGCTATTTTATATTATGCTTATGAATCCCAGACATCCCCAATTTCTGCAAAATTCCGTGGTCATCCTTTAATATCCAGATAAGATGGTTTGAGTCTCCATCTCACATGTTGCTAGAAGGATTCTCTGATACTGCTTGCCTTTTCTGACGATCTTCACTCTCCAGGGCTCCCAGGGCTGCAGCTGTCATTGCTCTTGGCTCTGAGACTGTTCTCTTCTTAGATCGGCTTTCTCATGCAGGACCCAACCCCGGTCCCTTCTCTCTAAAGTGTCCCAGCAAGGACAGATTCTGACCGCAGGTTTTAGGGGAAAGGGAAGGGATGGGGGGTGATGACATTAGAGTACACTGCAAGAAAAATCTTTAAACTGCAACGCAGACTTCCCTGGCTTAAGGTTCCGTGGCCTTTTCTTAATTCAGGGCATTTTTTACTGAGCCACCATCTCCCACTTTGGCTTCTGCTTATGGACTCTACTCAGACCCCTTTCTTTTCCTCGAGACCTTCCTTCTATTTCTCCTCCTTCCTCCTTCCTGGTTCCCACCTCTACCTCACCCCAGTTTCTCTCAAGCCGTCAATGAACAACTCCTAATTCTGTTATTTTCTTAGCAAGGAATGTAGCTCCTTTCCAGTCGCATCTTTCCTCCTAGCTGGCCCCTGGGAGTAGCAGGTGGGGGCGGGGCTCACTTTCCTCAACCAAAGACCCATCAAGAAATATTTCTGACACAGTCATCTCTGCTGTGAATTATGCCTCTAGTGTGTGAGAGCTGTTCAGTCTCTTTAAGGTCAGATCCTTGTCTTTTTCTCCCATCTCCCCTCTTACAAGCTCTCTACAACAGATTTAGGGATCATTCTTTCATCTGCAATGTAGATGAATTGATATTACAATCGCTTAGAGTACATTTTGATGTTTTTGTGTAACATGAATATCAATGGTAAGAGAAAAAAGACATACTTTGTTGTCCTGGTTATGTAGTACTGATGATTATTTCAGACAGAAAAGCATTATAGGGTCATCTATTTAGTTCCCTCTCAGTCGAGAATTAAGTGGGTCAACAAAGAAATAGTCCATTTCATATGTATTATTGGTGCAAGTGCCAACTCTTTTTTCTCTGTATCTGCTTTAAAAAAAAGACAAACAACAGCCCCAAATCTCCTGAAAACTCTCAGCAGCTGTGCTAATGTTTTAGCATCTTCACCTTGCCCAGTCCTTCTGGAGTCAGTGCTTTTTATCTTAACGGATTGAGGGACCGCAGGGCACAGACTCAGGTGGCAGAAGGTTTGAGTTTCCGCACTTAGTCTGTGACTCGTAGGTTCTGTGACCCTGGGGAAGTCGCTGAAGTTCTCCAAATCCACTTCCCTGGTCTATAACATAGGGCGGAATCCTACTCACATACTCACAGGATCAAATGAGATTGCATTACTTAGAAACAGTTCTTTGGCTAGAAGGACTGCAAGCCAAGTGTCCGAGCTGGGTAGCGGCTGTGACTTCTGACGTGTTTGGGCAAGTCTGGAAGGTTAATTGGCACGTTGGCCAGGTTTGGGCTTGCCTGGCAACTCACGGGAGCCACAGTGACTGGTTTTATTAAATCTGACAATTGGAGCCCAAGAGTAACACCAGGCACTGTCTCCGATGGGGAGCTAGAACACAGGCGCTCATGCTGCGTCCAGGAATGCTGGTTGGAAGGGAGGGAGTGATCACTCTGAGCACAGATGAGAAAATGCCTCTGCACTGTCTTCCTGTCCAGCCTCAGGGAACCTGCTCCATGTTCCCTGAGAGAGGGAACTGGTACGAAAGTGGGCCAAGAGAAAGAGGCCTCTCCCTGGAGATGCCCTAGAGTACTGAGATTGAGAGCAGGTCCCCCATGAGACATAGTAACCTGGGTGGCGCTGAAGGTGTATCTGTAGAATCATGCTAGATGCTGTGTCAGGGGTGGACTTAGTGGGGCCTGAAGGTTATAAAATGTTGGGGGCTCTTTAAGAAAAGAATACACAGTTACAAATATAAAACTTGGCATAAAATGGACTATTTTTTTTAGAATAATTAGGTAAATCCCAATAACTTACTTTTAAAAAGCCTATTTCCAAAACAGAAATAGAGTCACAGATGTAGAAAACTTACGGTTACCAAGGGGGAAAGGGGAGGGGATAAGCTGGGAGATTGGGACTGACATATACACACTACTATATATAAAATAGATAACTAATAAGAACCTACTGTATAGCACAGGGAACTCTAACTCAATACTCTGTAGTGACCTATATGGGAATAGAATCTAAAAAGAGTGGATACATGTGTATGTATAAATGATCACTTTGCTGTATAGCAGAAACTAACTCAACATTGTAAATCAACTATACTCCAATAAAAATTAATTTTTAAAAAGCTGATAAATAGTGCAAAGTCCAGAAACATAACAACATATTTTTACTAGTTGTCTGACCCATCTCTTTAAGACTTTTTTCCTTACTTTCCTGGGTGGCATACTTTTGGATCATTTCTTCATATGACAATGATTTTGTAATATCACTTTCTACAGAGAGAATGAAAACATAATTTGGTCTTTCTTCTGGAATTGTTAATCAGAATTAATTCTCAATTATTGATTTTTAGGATGAATAAAAGAATGAAGACAATGCAAATGATGTGCTCTTTGTAATCTTCCTACAGCTTGTGCTCAACAAACACAAGATTTCTGAAAGATTCTATTTTGAGTGATTTCTATAATAAAAGGGGAAAAATGTATGGCACATTTATAATTGTATACACTCACAAAACACAATCTCTGTTTTGACTAGGTGTTGATGAGAACCAAATTGTCTGCTTACACATTTACATACCTAACGATTAGAAGGAATTCCCACCGAGAAGCTTCTGACTGCGTACATTTCAAACCCTGTACTCTACTACCCATCCCTCTGGTGCCAGGAACCACAGAATCTGTGCAATGTTGAGTTAGGGCCTCTGGTCCTGCTCCTTCATGTTTGAACATCAGGTGAGTTGGCACAGAGGGCAGTAGGAGAATTCCTGGAAAGCCATTTCTATATTGGTACAGCTAGCAATAACTTAAATATACCTGGAAGTGACTTTGAACCAGATAAATGATCCCATTAAATCCAAAATAAACTCCCCTTAACAAGATTCCAAAAATGCCCCCTGGCCACTCCAATGCCATTGGAGAAAAAGTGAAGTATAATGGAGGGGAAATCAAAGAGGAGAGAGAACGTGGTCTTCACCACTTGTAGCTAAAGTATTTTACTTCTGCAAATCTTAGAAAAAAACATGATCACATGAAGTCATTGCCAGGGACCTTTCCTGGTTCTTTGAAGGGGACCATGAAAGTGAGGGGGTTCTCAGACTTAAGCTTCATTACCTTTTCAGGAAATATATCCCTGGCTGAAACAATAAATTCCCAATTTCAGTGGCTTCAAGTAATAGTCCATATTTTGTTGACATAAACACCAGTTGGTGGGTGGTGGTAGTGAATTTGACTGGAGTGGTGTGTAGTGGCAAGAGGGTAGGGAAAACCTTGCGCCACGCAGTCATTCAGGGATCCAGGCCGACAGAGGCTCTGGCCTCTTCAACATTCGCCTTGGGCATGAACAACTAGCTGTCAGACAGGGCAAGAGAGAGAGCAGGAGATCATGAGGGAGGTTTTACTGGCCAGCCCAGGAAGTGGTACTTCACTTCTTCCCATAGTCTACTGGCTGCAACTCAATCATGGGGCCATGTACCTGCAAAGGAGGCTGGGAAGTGTAGCATAGCTGTGCCCAGGGGAAAGAGGAAATACATTTTGGTAAACCACAGTACTCTCTGACACAGGAGGAGACAGGATTTTCCTTTCGTTGGGACTGGAGTGACCCAAGTATGGCAAGACAACACTGCTGGAGCCGCAGAAGGCACCGAAAGGCCATCAGGAGCTCCTGGGGAACCCCCAGTATCCTCTTGAAGCAGAGAAGATGTTTGGGGGTGTAGCACAAGAGATATATTGTGGGTGTGTTTTGCTACTAGTATTTTACTCTTTATACCTCCCACGCCACCACGGTTTAAGGAAAACTGCCTGGAAACCCGTCTAAGGGATGATGATGATAATGTTCACTGTGAGTAAAATGATTTTTAGGGAGAAGTTTGCAAAATCAGATCTCTAGACTCTCCCTGCTGCCATTCACTGAAGGGATTCCCCGTGCCTGTTTTCATTAGACTGTCTGCTCCAGGAGTGAACGTGTCTCATTTACTTTTGGGTCCCCGCGCCCAGCTGGGTGCTAAACTAGATTGTTAGAATTTTCCTTTTACTTTCCTAAATACGTAGGCATTTTACAAGCACTAAACATCTTTTGATATGTAGCATTGTTAAGAGCCTTGACAGAATAGATACTAATGCCCAAGTTCAGCAAATTATGTCCATTTTGATCCACAATTCCCGGATATTCCATAATTAATTGAACTTGGGGTCTTGGTTTGAGATTCTTTCCATTAGACCTTTTCTACAATAGTTAAATAAAAAACATAAGGCTTAGGTATAAACATTATTTTTGGCTTTCTTGGAATATGGAAATTCTCTAAACCAGTTGGAAAAGGTAGGTTCTTCATTTCTTCTGGCAAATGGAAAATTACTTTTCCCTTGAAGCTTTTCTCTCTCCATAAGTTAAAAATCCATTAGTAAATTAGGCTTAGCTGGGTCCATTCATTGATATTTGATCCTTGGAACCTCTCAAGGAAAATCAATGTGTGGCTTCTCAGTTAATTAACATAATGTTAATAGAATGTATAATACCAGCTGGAATCCTCATACTTATTTAGTCTTCTGTTCAGGCTGAGTGAGCAGAAAGGGCTGGTCGATGTTTTTCGGAAGAGAGCGTATCTGGACTCTACCCAAGGGAAGGCAAAGCACAAGGAGACTCTTAGGTTAAAATAGTACCTGTCCGTGTGATCCTTCCTATGTGCTTGCTTGACGGGGTTTGCTAAAGCAGGAAGAAAGGGCTAGTTAATAGAATGTATAATACCAGCTGGAATCCTCATACTTATTTAGTCTTCTGTTCAGGCTGAGTGAGCAGAAAGGGCTGGTCGATGTTTTTCGGAAGAGAGCGTATCTGGACTCTACCCAAGGGAAGGCAAAGCACAAGGAGACTCTTAGGTTAAAATAGTACCTGTCCGTGTGATCCTTCCTATGTGCTTGCTTGACGGGGTTTGCTAAAGCAGGAAGAAAGGGCTAGAATAAAGCTGAAATGAGAAGGATTAAAATTCTGTCCACATATGGGCAACTAGTGTCAGCAATGGAATCTGAACAACAGATTCAAATTCAGCCTCTGAGACATCGAGTGTGAGGAAGGGTGTGATCAGAAAGTTAGGACTCTTGAATGAATTACTTATGCGGTTTCTCTGGTTAGAGACTATAACCATGAAAAATAGCCTCATAGCACAAATAGCAAAAACAGCCCTGATCCCATGGTATTCAGATATTTCCCTCCCTCTCCTGCCCCGACTTAAAAAAAAATGTTAAATTCTGGTGAAATACTCATTACATAAAATTTACCATTTTAACCCTTTTTTGGGGG
The DNA here is from genome assembly GCF_002837175.3 of Physeter macrocephalus. Taxonomy (NCBI): domain Eukaryota; kingdom Metazoa; phylum Chordata; class Mammalia; order Artiodactyla; family Physeteridae; genus Physeter; species Physeter macrocephalus. The sequence continues at coordinate 93,103,710 of NC_041231.1, forward strand.
CGGTGTTTTCAACTTTTTTTTATTAATAGGAAGAGGCAATTCAGAGAGAGGAAAACACTGAAAAGAGAAAAACCTTGCTCTGAATACTTTTTAACTGGTATTATTATTGCAATGATAAAAATATAAGCTGTGATATAGCAATCTTCGTAAAAGCATATTGACACGCTAGGATTTGGAAGAAGTTCTAGCCCAGCATACATTTCAGGAGGCCCTAGGCTGGGTATCCCAGCCTGCCATTTTAACCATTTTTAAGTGTATTAAGTACATTTTCATTGTTGTGCAGCCATTACTATCATCCATCTCCAGAACTCTTTTTATCTTGCAACACTGAAACTCTGAACCCATTCAGCAATAACTCTCCTTTCTCTCCTCCCCCTGGCCTGTAGAAACCACCTCTACTTTCTGTCTTTATGAATTTGACTACTCCAGGTATCTCATATAAGTGGAATCATATAGTATTTTTGTGATTGGCTTACTTCACTTAGCATAACGTCCTCAAGGTTTATTCTAATTATAGCATATGACAGTATTTCCTCCTTTTAAAATGTTAAATATTTCCATGGTATGTATATAACCACATTTCGTTTATCCATTCATCTGTCACCGGACACTTGGGTTGCTTCCACCTTTTGGCTATTGTGAATAATGCTGCTATGAACATGGGGGTACAAATATTTCTTTGAATCCCTATTTTCTGGGTGTGTGCTCAGAAGTGGAATTGCTGGTTCATATGATAATTGTATTCTCAAGTTTTGAAAAACCGCCACACTGTTTTCCATAATGGCTGCACAATTTTATATTCTCATCAATAACGCATAAGGGTTCCAATTTGTCCACATCCCCACCAACGTTTTTTCTTTACCTTTTTTCCCTTTCTTAAAAAATTTATTTTTTATAGTAGCCATCTTAATGGGTAAGGAGATGGTATCGCATTTTGGTCTCAAGGTCAGAGGCTCCACCCAGATACTGCTTACTGACGATTTCCTCTCCCCACCAGCTCTTCCCCTAAACCCTTTCTGTCTCCCACACCCCACAGCCTTCCCTTTCCCCCATCTCTCTTCTCCAAATCGCATGCACCATCTGCTGTGACTAGTGTTCTTATTCACCTTTTTGTGCTTATCTCCTCTTCAGCAGGAAAGTGCTTCAGAGGCTGACAGCCTAATCTCTCTGCTTATCCCATGTTTCTGAATTCATCATCCCGCCCCTCAGGCTGCTGCCCCTGCACTGCTGTCCAGGCAGAGCAGGAGGAGGGCAGATGAGGCTGGACCAGACCGGGGGAAAAAAAAAAAGGGTCGGGGAGTGATCCAGGCACAGGGAATGATGCTGTGGAACCCTGGAGGGCCCTGTGGTTCTGACAGGGCTTTTTTTTTTTTTTTTATAGAACATGAAGCAATGGACAGTAAAAAACATCCTGATTTTTCCCCCCACTTTTTGGTGGGAGTAGAAAAAACATCCTGATTTTTCCCCCCACTTTTTGGTGGGAGTAGGGTGGGGCATGGTAGAAGTAGAGACAGATGGAGACAGCCCCGAAGGAAAGACAGCTCTACCCACCCCTATTACTTTCCTCCACCAGCTATGTTCAAAGTCCCTCAATCACTTCTCCCAGTGCTGCTGCTATAGGTGCTGCTATAGGTGCTGCTATAAATACACATGGTGGCAGCAGACAAAGAGTTGGTTTGGCCCCTGCAGTGAGAGGATGGGAATCTAGAGTAGGAGCTACAAGGGCTTCTAAGAACTTGACACTATTCTCCAGAACTGGTACAGAATAGAGCAACCAGGCCTGATCTGGAGGGGACTGCTGGTTTCCTGACAAGCCAGGTTAGGCCAATAATGGTTGAAGAGGCTACCCTGAGCTCTGAAGGGGCAGCTGCTCCTAGCTTGGGAGAATTTGGTGGGAAGAAAATCCAAGGAAGTAACTAATCCAAGGTCAACTTTCTTTTCCTTTCCTGAATCAAACACGACATACCAGGAAAAAGAGGAGTCAAGAATGTTTCATTTCTGAATTTGCTATAATGGCTCTCCCTGTCAATTCTCTCCTCCCACCTGGCAACTCAGCTCTCCTTTCCCGACAACTATCCTTTGAAAGGATGGAAAGTGCACTTCGTTTGTTGTTTTTCCTCATGCTGAGATAAAGCCCTGAAGCTCATAGTAGAGGTGAGACTGGAGCTCTGCTTCTCTTAGCACTATGTGCCCCCATCTTGGTATCTGATGTATTATGTGAGATGTACCATATAATTGGTGACGTATACATTAATTACCATTGTAATTGATGGTAATTAACGTAATTAACAGAGGACCATTGTTATGGTCCTCTGTTAGGGTTTTGTCCATTGACAGTGTAAAGGTTGATTTTACAGCATTAGGGTTTTAGGATTTTTTGCTAAGTTTTCTTTTTGTGACTATGTAAATTTCACTCATGAATCACAGGATGCTGCAGCTGTCAGAAAGGGGCTTAAAAAATCTCATGCATACATGCCATGATCAGCAAACAGCAGTCTCACAGCCATATGTGGGAAGGTCCCAATTCTTGTTCAGATTCATTCCTGGGAGGTAGTAATAGTAATGCAATCTTTGGTCAAAGGGAAAAGTTGTAAGGTTCACGGAACAACTCAAAAGTCAACAGCAAGAAGTTTGGCAGTTTCTTATGACGTTAGACCTATACCTACCCTATGACTCACCAAATCCACTCAAAAGTATTTACTCAAGATAAACAAAAAAAGTTTGTTCATAAAAACGCTTTTACAAGAATGTCCATAATAGCTTTACTCATAAAGCTGGAAATGTCCAAATGCTCATCAACGAGAATGGATAATAAATTGATATATTTGTATAATGGAATACTACTCAACAATAAAAAGGAATGAACTACAGACATAGAAAAAACATAGATAACTCTTACAGAGACTATGTTGTGTGAAAGAAGCCAAACACAAAATAGCACATAGTATGATTTAATTCAGGCAAAGTTGAAAAACAGGCAAAACTAATCATTAATGAGAGAAATCAGAAGAGAGTTGACTCTGGGTACCAGAGAGTAGGGATCGACTAAGAAGCAGCATGAGGGAAATTTCTAGGGTGATGGAACTCTTCCCTATCTTGATGGGGTATGGGTGACACGGGATTTATATTTGTCAAAAGTCATCAAAACTCAAACTTAAAACTTCAGATTTTGCACTTCACGGGATACAAATTTTCTCTCAAAATTTAAAATGGACTACAAACATATACATATATATATATACTTATATATATATAAATTAGTAGCCAATGTGACTGCAGTGTCCCACAACTGGAGGATCTTTTATGAATTCCTGGTGCTGTGGTTGTGATTCTCAAACCTGGCAGCACATTAGACTTACCTGTGGAGCTTGTATTCTGCAGGATGCCTGGGTCTGACTTACCACCAAAGATTCTGCTTCTGTGGGTGCGGTTCAGGAATCTGCAGTTCAGAGTAAATTCCAGGGCTTCTAAGATGCACCCTGAGGGGAGAAAGTTCAGAGGTTTAGAGAGTAGTGGACCTTTTTAAAAGGATGCTGTAATAGCTGGTCATGATCACATCTGCTATTTTTGAGTTGTGACACTTGTGAATAAAAAGGTAAGTGTTTTTATTCAAACCTATGTGTATCTTTAAAAAAGAAGTAGATGTGAAGACAGAGGAAAAGAACTAACATACATTGAGGGTCTAGGATGTGCCAGGGAGGTTGTTAGGCATTTAATATAGATAATTGCATTTAAATTCTCTAAGAAGCACACATATATATTCATTGCAGTCTCCATAGTCCAGGCACCTGCAAAGCCAACTTTCTTGCAAATCTCTTAATAGGTTGGGCTATTTCAGGGCCCCAGGCCTTTGTAATGCCAGGGATGCCTTTCCCCTTAGTCTGCTGGATGTATTTCTATTCATCTTCTAAGATCCAGCTTAAGTATACCACGTTATATGCAGTCCTTCTTGCTCCTTCCCTTACCCTGGTGGAGGAATTTCATTCCTCTTCAAGTAGAAATTGTATCTGCTGTCCTAGGATTCATACCAAAGTGTGCTTTGGAGTTCTTTTACATGAATTAGAGACACTCATTAGTAACTGATTTAATGCCAAAACTACTTAAATGGAGAAAACACTACAAATAAAACTTTTGGCAGTCAAATGTAAGTTTGCATTAGACTGATTTCTACTTTTAGTATTACATGTATCACATGGCATTATAATGTTCAATGTACATTTCTTTCTTACCCACTAGACAAAGATCTCCTTGAAGACAGGACCATATCTTATTCATCTTTGTAGTCCCAGGACCCGGCACAAAACCTGGCACTGATTCAGTGCCCAATAAGTTATTGTTGAATAAATGAATGGATGAATGAAATAGATCACCTTGCTTCTCCTTAAGTCTAACTTTTACCCAGATAAATAGTGAATTTTCAGTAATAACCCACTGACCTCAAAATAAAATGTAGGGGCCTTCGGTAGGATGCCGGGAGAGGACTGGGGCTGGCGGCGTGAACACAGCCTGCAGGGGCTAGTGCGCCACGGCTAGCAGGGAGGGAGTCCGGGAGAAGTCGGGAGCTGCCGAAGAGACAAGGGACTTTTTCTTCCCTCTTTGCTTCCTGGCGCGCGAGGAGAGGGGATTAAGCGCGCCGCTTAAAGGAGCTCCAGAAACGGGCACGAGCCGCGGCTGTAGGCGCGGACACCAGAGACGGGCGTGGGACGCTAGGGCTGCTGCTGCCGCCTCCAAGAAGCCTGTGTGCGACCACAGGTCACTCTCCACACCGCCCCTCCCAGAAGCCTGTGCAGCCCGCCACTGCCAGGGTCCCGGGATCCAGGGACAGCTTCCCCGGGAGAGCGCGCGGTGCGCCTCGGGCTGCTGCAACGTCACGCCGCCCTCTGCCGCCGCAGGCTCGCCCCGCATCTGTGCCCCTCCCTCCCCCCGGCCTGAGTGAGCCAGAGCCCCCGAATCAGCTGCCCCTTTCCCCCCGTCATGTCTGGGCGAAGAGCAGACGCCCTCGGACGACCTACGCGCAGAGGCGGGGCCAAGTCCAAAGCTGAACACCAGGAGCTGTGCGAACAAAGAGGAGAGGGGGAGGTCTCTCCCAGCAGCCTCAGAAGCAGCGGATTAAAGCTCCACAATCAGCTTGAAGTGCCCTGCATCTGTGGAATACCTGAATAGACACCGAATCATCCCAAGTTGGGGAGGTGGACTTTGGGAGCAAGATATATTATTTTCCCCTTTTTCTCTTTTTGTGAGTGTGTATGTGTCTGCGGCTGTGTGAGATTTTGTCTGTATAGCTTTGCTTTCACCATTTGTCCTAGGGTTCTGACCGTCCCGTTTTTTTATATAAAATTTTTCTTCTTAATAATTATTTTTTATTTTAGTAACTTTATTTTATCCTACTTTATTTTATCTTCTTTCTTTCTCTTTTCCTTTCTTTCTTCCTTTCTTCCCTCCTTTCTTCCTTTCTTCCTGTCTTCCTCCCTTCCTTCCTTCCTTCCTTTCTTTCTTTCCTTTCTATTTTTTCTCCCTTTTATTCTGAGCCGTGTGGATTAAAGGCTCTTGGTGCCCCAGCCAGGCGTCAGGGCTGTGTCTCTGAGGTGGGAGAGCCAACTTCAGGACACTGGTCCACAAGAGACCTCCCAGCTCCACAAAATATCAAATGGCAAAAATCTCCCAGAGATCTCCATCTCAACACCAAGACCCAGCTTCACTCAACGACCAGCAACCTACAGTGCTGGACACCCTATTCCCAACAAATAGCAAGACAGGAATACAGCACCATCCATTAGCAGACAAATGAAGAGGAAATAGGCAGTCTACCTGAAAAAGAATTCAGAATAATGATAGTAAAGATGATCCTAGATCTTGGAAATAGAATAGACAAAATGCAGAAACATTTAACAAGGACCTAGAAGAAATAAAGAGGAAGCAAGCAATGATGAGCAACACAATAAATGAAATTAAAAATACTCTAGATGGGATCAATAGCAGAATAACTGAGGCAGAAGAACGGATAAGTGACCTGGAAGATAAAATAGTGGAAATAACTACAGCAGAGCAGAATAAAGAAAAAAGAATGAA
>NC_041231.1:93111745-93112429 GCF_002837175.3 Physeter macrocephalus
AAAGTAGACGTAACAACGGACACTGCAGAAGTACAAAAGATTATTAGAGATTACTACAAGCAACTGTATGCCAATAAAATGGACAACCTGGAAGAAATGGAAAAATTCTTAGAAATGCACAACCTGCCGAGACTGAACCAGGAAGAAATAGAAATATGAACAGACCAATCACAAGCACTGAAATTGAAACTGTGATTAAAAATCTTCCAACAAACAAAAGCCCAGGACCATATGGCTTCACAGGTGAATTCTATCAAACATTTAGAGAAGAGCTAACACCTATCTTTCTCAAACTCTTCTGAAAGATAGCAGAGAGAGGAACACTCCCAAACTCATTCTATGAGGCCACCATAACCCTGATACCAAAACCAGACAAAGACGTCACAAAGAAAGAAAACTACAGGCCAATATCAGTGATGAACATAGATGCAAAAATCCTCAACAAAATACTAGCAGACAGACTCCAACAGCACACTAAAAGGATCATACACCATGATAAACTGGGGTTTATCCCAGGAATGCAAGGATTCTTCAATATATGCAAATCAATCAACGTGATACACCATATCAACAAACTGAAGGAGAAAAACCATATGATCATCTCAATAGATGCAGAGAAAGCTTTTGACAAAATTCAACACCCATTTATGATAAAAACCCTGCAGAAAGTAGGCATAGAGAGAA
>NC_041231.1:93113880-93122452 GCF_002837175.3 Physeter macrocephalus
CCTAGAGGGGTGGGATAGGGAGGGTGGGAGGGAGGGAGATGCAAGAGGGAAGAGATATGGGAACATATGTATATGTATAACTGATTCACTTTGTTGTAAAGCAGAAACGAACACACCATCGTAAAACAGTTATACTTCAATAAAGATGTTAAAAATAAAATAAAATAAAATAAAATGTAAACCCTCAAAATGAATTTCAAGGGTTCCCATAATTACCATCTGCTCTACCCAGCTCTAGCTCTAACTAATCTTGTGGGCTATTGATTACTAAATTAAATCTCCTGGTCAAGATATATCAACTCATTCCTTGAATATCATAGGCTCATGTTTTTCTCCATGCCCTTGGTTAAATTACCGTCTACTCCATTGTATGACGGAAAGAGTATATGACGTCTGAATATCTGAGAATGATTCTCAGTTCCCCCCATATTAGCTGTGTAACTTTGGTTAAATGACTTATCTCTAAGTCTTGTTTTCTGTCATTTATGAAATGAGATAATATCTGCAGTGACATATACAGATTGTCCTGGAAGCTGTGTAAGTTATTATTATTATATTACATTATTATGTTAATATTACTATATTATTATTACAGCTATAAAAAGAACTAAACTATTATTAGTAGTAATAGTATTAGTAGTAATTGTTGTAATCCTACAAATCCTTCAGTATGAAGCTTAAGGCCCAAGTCCTTTTATATTTTTATTTATTTATTTTTAAAAATATTTCTTTAGTTAGTTAGTTTTGGCTGCGTTGGGTCTTCGCTGCTGCGAGCAGGCTTTCTCTAGTTGTGGCGGGCAATCAGGGGCTACTCTTCGTTGCAGTGCATGGGCTTCTCATTGCAGGGGCTTCTCATTGCAGTGGCTTCTCTTGTTGTGGAGCATGGGCTCTAGGCCCAAGGGCTTCAGTCGTTGTGGTACATGGGCTCAGTAGTTGTGGCGCACGAGCTTAGTTGCTCCGCGGCACGTGGGATCTTCCCGGACCAGGGATCGAACTGGTGTCCCCTGCATTGGCAGGTGGATTCTTAACTTCTGCACCTCCAGGAAAGTCCCCCCAAGTCCTTTTTTAAATTTGGAGAGCCTACATTTTTTTCTGAACTGTCTGAACCACTAACTATGGCACTTCATCATATACTATCATTATTATTATTTAAGTGTTTTATGTATATGTGGTCTTTCTCTCCAACCTGATTGGAAGCCTCTCAAAGGCAAGAGCAGGAACTTGTGTTACCCTTATTCTTATGCCTACCGATCACTTAGAGGAGCATAAGATATATTAAATTGTATTAATATTAAACTGTCTTAAGGAGAATGGAAAATATATTTAGAATCATAGGGTTTTAGAGTGATAAGTTCTTAAACATCATTTAATACAATTCTCTTTCTATTGAAACTGTAACTTATATGTGTTATGTGTCTTTCCTAAAGTCACAGCTAATAATAATTCTAGCTAATGATTCTTGAGAACATCCGGCATTATGCGAAGTAATTTAAATTAATGATATAATTTAATGACATTGGAGTTATCATTGTCCCCATTTTATAGGTGAAAAAAAGTGATGCTTAGAAGCTGGGATTCAAACACAGGCATCTTTCTCCATATCTTCCACCGTTAAACCTGCCTTTGGCATTGAAGTTTCCTGATTCTCATACCAGTGCCCTTCCTGCTACAGGGGTGACCATTATCTTCTCTCTTCCGGCAGTGGTTCTTCAGTGTGGCCCAGGCCGCAGCATCAGCATCACCTGGGAACTTATTAGAAATGCAAATTCTTGGGCCCCACCCAGCCCTGCTGAATCAGAAACTCTGGGGGTGGTGTTTAACAATCTGTGGTTTGACAAGCTCTCTAGGTGATCCTGATGCACACTCGTGTTTGAGAACCATGGCTTTAGAGTGAATATTGTACTTGTCTTTTGCTTCTTATATTGCTCATGCTGTTGCTTAATAGAGTTTCTTTTTTCTCCTTTTATTAAAAAAAATTTTTTTAACATCTTTATTGGAGTATAATTGCTTTACAATGGTGTGTTAGTTTCTGCTGTATCACAAAGTGAATCAGCTATACATATACATATATCCCCATATCCCCTCCTTCTCGTGTCTCCCTCCCACCCTCCCTATCCCACCCCTCTGGGTGGTCTTAATAGAGTTATATATTATGTGATTATATAACAAGGGTGAGAAAGCCTACATCTCTCCATCAATATTCAATGATTTCTATATTCTGTATATGAAATTCCACTCCAGCAAAGAGAACTAACAAACCTGAAATTTGCTGTCATGCATCTTATTATCTTAAGAACTTTAATTGGTTTTGTTCCTTTACTTGCTTTTACACTTATTTTTATATTTTTACTTAACTCAATTTTAAGGAACAATTAGAATTTTCCCTGCACAGTGACTGGAATTTTTAACAAAAAATGCATCTTTCTTACCTCCTTCCAGAAAGTCTCTAATCTGGTTGGAATCCTTAATAGAGCTTTAAAACTTTTAAAGACAGAGCAAAAATGTTTTTTATTAAAATTTTGGCCAGATTTCACCATGAATATGATATATACCGTGTATAATAATTAGGGAAGAAATCCAGACTTTTTAACGTAGTACTAACATATAGACTGCTAAAAAAAAATAAGTTACTTAGCCAATATCCAAAATAAGAACAAAGGTTAAATGACATATGTGGTTTCTTCAGAGAAGCTTGATTTCTTCAGAGCCTTTAAAAATTCTTGCAGTGATTCTTCTAGAATGTAGTACTGTGCAAATCTAAGCACATGACTGTCATGAGACTTATATGTGTTGTTTGTCATTCAAGTACTTTTAATATTAAAGCGATTACCAGTTATTTACTTAAAATGAGTAGCTAACTTAAGGAAAAGTCTATCCTGTTTTTGATAATAATCATAAAAGGGTAACAGTTTAACATCCCTACCACGGACAATTTATGACAGTCAAAAGATTGCATCAAAGGACCTCAGATCCACTGGGACATGTTAAACATTCAAAAATTTTTATTTTGGGGCTCTAGAGAATAGGAGGTTAATGACTCCATTTTCCACATAAGGAAAAATGGAAAAGAAAAAAACCTGGTGGCTGTTGGAATGTCACCGTTAAGATTTCAAATCACTCTAAGTTCCATGTGTTATAAGATTTTCTTGGTTTGAGGTATGGATGGCTACTTTTTTGCACAATCTAAGGTATTAGCTGAGCAGTATTTCTGTAGAAATCATGGAACAAATAAACAAGTCCTTAATAGATCATCATTATTCACAGAACAACTTGTTCTGTACTTTTAATAAAGTTAAAGCAAATATCGTTCTTCTTATATAAAAGTAATAATTATTGATATAATGAGGAATTAATCTGGAATAATAAATACATTTTTTGTCTTCTAAGGAGAAAAGTCATGATTGCTTACCAGTAAGTGTGCCTTAAATTGCTTTCTGTAAAGCAATCCATTGTGAAGGAATACTAAAAATGAAGCATGACAAACAAATGTGACTTCAGGTAAATTTCACAGAATTTTAGGGTTGTAAGGGATGTTACCCAACATCTAGTCTAACCTCCCATCTAACTCCAAATCTCTTTAGTATAATCTCTGATGGAATGTTATACAGCTACTATTTGAATATCTTCCCCCTTATCTGTAGGAAGGCAACCCATTCTATTCCTGGATAATTCAATTCCATATTCTTCTCCATTCCATTCATTAGCACAAGTTCTGCCTTCTGGAGACAAACTGAAAGGTCTAGCCCTGTAGTCATAGTCACCAACACCTGTATTGTTTTTAGTTTCTGAGTGTCCCTCTCTAAATGAAGTTTCCAGAGCAAACAATTAATTCAATTCAGCTGATGTCCTAAAGCAATGTAGCAGGTGGGCAGGACTGACCATGATCTGCCCTGAAGTTATCAAACATATGTCACTCTTTTCTCTGATGTCCTTTTCTTTAATCATCAGGTTTATTGATGTGTAATTTACATGCAGTATAATTATAATATACAGTCCTATGATTTTTGATGAATGCATACCGTTGTGCAACCATTACCACAATCAAGATATAGAAGAATTTCATCACTTTCCTTCCTTTGTAGCTAACCCCACCCTTCCTCCTCAGCCCCAGGCAACCACTAATCCATTGTCTGTTTCTACGGTCTTGCCTTTACTTCTTCTATACCATCTTGATTACTGAAGGGCAATATTGTTTTAGTTATGAGGGTCCCCATTAGGACTGCACAAGGTACATGACAAGGGATGGAATAAAGAATTTTTAAAAAGGATGAGAAAAAGAAAAAGTAAGAGAAAGAGAATTTGAAAAAGGAGGAAAGGGTCAGGAGAAAAGAAAAGACCAAAGGAAGGGCCTATGGTTGTGATAGAAGGTGCCTTGGATGTTGGTGTCTACATCTGTTTGAAAACCTTTTCTGCCACAGTGGTGACCTAACCCATTATACTGATTGGAAACTAGAGAGAACACGCAGCTGGTTACACAGAGGGAAAAGCTAATCTTCCGAAGCCACAGTACTCAAGAATAGTGAGAACGAAGAGAATGTATCCTCTACCACCATAGCAACCACTGTCCACGGTGCTGAATATTCACTGCATGTTACCACATATTTATATATCTTACCTTTGGATTCTGGTGACTTCTATTTGACCTGACCTCTCCCAGGAATTCAGATCTAGGCAAAGGTCAAAGTTTTTGTGAAGAGAATCTAATGTGGTTTTTGGAGACTGACTTTTGGAGAGACATTTTCAGAAAATAAGAGACATTTGTTTTAAAATAATTTTCAAACAGTTGCAGCTGCCTTGAAAAGTTTTCTTCTGGGACAGTTGGGAAGATATAGTTCCTCTTCTTCTCCTCCTGACCCATTAATTTTTGTGGTTAATGACTTGCACTTCCGACTGGGTTAGCTGTACCTTTCTTCCCAGGTTAACGCTTCTTTGGAAGGTGCTCAGGGATAAGTGTCTTGAGATCTGAGTTCTGATCTCAGCTGTGCATCAACTAGCTGGCTAACTGCTCTGCTTCCTTTCAGGGCTTAGGGATAGGGTTGTCAGACTTAGAAACTAAAAATGCAGGATGTTCAGTTAAATTTGAATTTCAGATAAGTAACAAAGGCTTTTAAAATTATAAGTATGTCCCACTCTGAGATAGGTTGTTAAAATATCCTGAAATATGCAAATGGTATGAAATGTTAAGTGGTTGCATTGTTTAAAAATGTGTTCTTGACTTGTGGGTGACCCCTAGTGATTTGGGAGAACAAACAGTACATAACCCTTTTCCAAGAGGTTACTTTTGAATTCTAAGTATTGAAGGTAGTGTCATTCTGTGAAATCATCAAGTTGTACTAGTCCTTGCAGTTCATCAGGGGTGGGTTTAGGGGAGGGGGTCTACAAAAGAAAGTGTCCACCTGGGTAAATGGTAAGGAAACTTCTGGGGTTATTATTATTTAAGATGATGGTATTGTTCCTCGTTCAGTTGAATTATATATTTCCTGTAATTTTTAAAAAATGTCTTTTCTTTTACTTCCTTTTTTTTTCCTCTTTGTTCATCAGCTCATTTTGGCCTCCCATTTGTGTTTTAAATCTTTGTTGTTTATTTTAATTTAGGATGTCATCCCGTGAAAAATAGTTTTTTAAAATTCTGTGCCCTGGACACAGTATTGCTGGGTTTTATTTATTTATCCATCTTTATCCTGCCTGAAGGAAAACAAATATTTAAAATGCATTGTCATCTGCATCTGTGAGTAGATAAATTTAGCATGTATTTGTGATAGTGCCAGAGTGTACCTTCTTACTCCTAATTTTGCCACCAGCAATTATTTGGCCACAATCTTAAGCAGATTGTCTATACTCTGAGCGTCTCTGCAGAGTCTCACTAGCTATTTAATCATGGTAGGATGGGTTGGAGTAGCACAAACTATGGAAATGGACGTTAGAGAATGATGGTTAGTTCTTACCAAAGAATAAATTTAGTTCCAAGTTTTAGCTTTTTAGAAAATAACTGTATTAAAAATTTCATGAAGTTCATCTGTCCATCAAAAGCCTAGTGAGTACAGATCAGAATAACAGATTAATGTTAAACATGATTTCTGAGTGGCAGGAAATTTTGTTCTAGATGGAGCTGATGTCTCATCCGTATGTGACTGACAGGTTCATAATGGCACAGTACATTTACTCTCCCACTCCTCTTATGTGTAGATAAAAAAAAAAACGTTTACAATAAAGGTAGTCACATTTCCAATAACTTGCTGTTAACTCATCATGTAATGGGAATTTCTTTCAGAGAGTACTCAAGCAATATATTCTATATTGATTTTTTTCTTGGTGATCCCTCTGGCTCCCCAGATCATTAGGTATTAACTAAAAGAGGTAAGTTATAAAAATGAGATTATGCTTTTCTGAGCATGGGCCGCTCAATACTTTAGTGAGTAGAACCTACTAATAAAAATCAGCCTTTTAAATGTCACCATACCCGGACATCACTGGAGCTGTGAAGGTCACGGTAGGGGACTGTCCTGAAAGAGGAAGCTCAAGGGCAGGATAACGAAGGTCCACACACCTCCTGGAGCTGGCAGTGCTGGAAACAAGAACAACACTTCATGATTAGCACAGGAGCAGTGGACAGAGCCTGGAGCTGAGAAAGAGGGTTTTTTTTTTGTGCCCCTAATCATCAAAATAACTTCAGTTACATAGTTTTGTCTTCCTTTTATAAAATGGAGAAATTTTGAGCTAAGAGAGACTTTAATGACTCCCAACTCAACCATCTCACTGTATTCATGAAGAATCTAATATCTAGTGGGTTAATTGAGCTACGTGGTGGCACAGATAATACTGGTAGAGCTAGGATCAGGATTCAGTTCTCAGATTCTTAATTTAATACTCTTGGAAATGTAGTTGAAAGCAATAAATTTGGAGTCTAGGTTTGAGTCTCAGTAGTAACTACCTGAGCTAAATGACCTTTTCAGGTAACAAAGTCCTTGAACTCAGTTCTACATCTGTAAAACAGGGTTCATAATACCTGCTCTATTTACCTTTCAAGGATATTATGTGTTTCTCATAAAAATGCAAAAAGAGTACTGGATTATTTATTATTGCTGTATAACAAATTACTCCAAACTGAGAAGCTTAAACAATAAACATTTATTATCTCATAGATTCTATGGATCCAGAATCTGGGCCCATATTAGCTGGATGCCTCTGGCTCAACATTCCTAATAAGCTTGTAGTCAATCAGTCCATAGAGCTCTGGTCTCATCTGAAGGCTTGACTTGGGAGGTGTGGGGAGAGGTCTTTTTCCAAGCTCACTCACGTGATTGTTGCCAGGATTCAGTTCTTTGCAGGCTGTTCACTGGGGGGCCTTTCTCAGTTGAATGTGGACCTCGCTATAGAACTGCTCACAATGTGGCAGCTGGCTCCCTCAGAGCAAGGATGTCACAAAGCAATGGAACAAGAGCAAGATGGAAGCAAGCCTTTCTGTAACCTGATCTTGGAAATAACATCCCATCACTTTTGCTGTTCTCTATTCATTACAAGGAAGCCACTAGGTACAGCTCATACTCAAGGGGCACAGATCACACAAGGCATGAATACCAGGAGATGATGATCACTGGGGGGCATCTAGAGGCTCCTACCACATGCAGTATTCTCATTTTTATGAGTAGTTACAAGGAAAGCATTTGATGTTAGATGTACACCCGCCTTAATACATCAAAAGCTTTTACAAAAGGAAAGTGGCACCAATATTTTCATTTATAACTATTGGTTGACTCTCTGTTTCCAATAAAGATTTGAGGTGACATCCAGATCCAACTGCTTTGCAAATGCTATTCCTCCTTAGGAGGAATTAAATTCCTCCTTTAAATTCCTCTAAACGAGGTTTTAGAATACCCTCCTCAGCTCTTATTCACCTGAGAATTACTAAATCATCTTCTGCAAATCCACCCAAATGTGACCTCCTGGATATGTTACTGTGGGTCAGTTACTATACTTTTTTTTTTATCATCTTTATTAGAGTATAATTGATTTACAATGGTGTGTTAGTTTCTGCTTTATAACAAATTGAATCAGCTATACATATACATATATCCCCATAACTCCTCCCTCTTGTGTCTCCCTCACACCCTCCCTATCCCACCCCTCTAGGTGGTCACAAAGCACCAAGCTAATCTCCCTGTGCTATGCGGCTGTTTCCCACTAGCTATCTATTTTACATTTGGTAGGATATATAAGTCCATGCCACTCTCTTACTTTGTCCCAGCTTACCCTTCACCCTCCCCATGTCCTCAAGTCCATTCTCTACATCTGTGTCTTTATTCCTGTCCTGCCCCTAGGTTCTTCAGAACCATTTTTTTTTTTTAGATTCCATATATATATGTTAGCATACGTTATTTGTTTTTCTCTTTCTGACTTACTTCACTCTGTATGACAACTCTGGGTCCATCCACCTCACTACAAATAACTCAATTTCATTTCTTTTTATGGCTGAGTAATATTCCATTGTATATATGTGCCACATCTTCTTTATCCATTCATCTGTCGATGGACACTTAGGTTGCTTCCATGTCCTGGCTATTGTAAATAGAGC
>NC_041231.1:93123123-93123904 GCF_002837175.3 Physeter macrocephalus
CCGTTTTTGGATTGGGTTGTTTGTTTTTTTGATATTGAGCTGCATGAGCTGCTTGTAAATGTTGGAGATAAATCCTTTCTCAGTTGCTTCATTTGCAATATTTTCTCCCATTCTGAGGGTTGTCTTTTCGTCTTGTTTATGGTTTCCTTTGCTGTGCAAAAGCTTTTAAGTTTCATTAGGTCCCATTTGTTTATTTTGTTTTTATTTCCATTTCTCTAGGAGATGGGTCAAAAAGGATCTTGCTGTGATTTATGTCATAGAGTGTTCTGCCTGTGTTTTCCTCTAAGAGTTTGATAGTGTCTGGCCTTACATTTAGGTCTTTAATCCATTTTGAGTTTATTTTTGTGTATGGTGTTGGGGAGTGTTCTAATTTCATTCTTTTACCTGTAGCTTTCCAGTTTTCCCAGCACCACTTATTGAAGAGGCTGTCTTTTCTCCATTGTATAATTTTGCCTCCTTTATCAAAAATAAGGTGACCGTATGTGCATGGCTTTATCTCGGGGCTTTCTATCCTGTTCCATTGATCTATATTTCTGTTTCTGTGCCAGTACCATACTGTCCTGATTACTACTGCTTTGTAGTATAGTCTGAAGTCCAGGAGCCTGATCCCTCCAGCTCTGTTTTTCTTTCTCAAGATTGTTTTGGCTATTTGGGGTCTTTTGTGATTCCATACAAATTGTGAATTTTTTTGTTCTAGTTCTGTGAAAAATGCCATTCGTACTTTGATAGGGATTGCATTAAATCTGTAGATTGCTTTGGGTAGTATAGTCATTTTCACAAT
>NC_041231.1:93123992-93126333 GCF_002837175.3 Physeter macrocephalus
GTTAATTTTGTATCCTGCTACTTTACCAAATTTATTGATTAGCTCTAGTAGTTTTCTGGTAGCATCTTTAGGATTCTCTATTTATAGTATCATGTCATTGGCAAACACTGACAGCTTTACTTCTTCTTTTCTGATTTGGATTCCTTTTATTTCTTTTTCTTCTCTGATTGCTGTGGCTAAAACTTCCAAAACTATGTTGAATAATAGTGGTGAGAGTGGACAACCTTGTCTTGTTCCTGATCTTAGAGGAAATGTTTTCAGTTTTTCGCCATTGAGAACGACGTTGGCTGTGGTTTGTCATATATGGCCTTTACTATGTTGACGTTAAGTTTCCTCTACGCCCACTTTCTGGAGGGTTTTTATCATAAATGGGTGTTGAATTTTGTCCAAAGCTTTTTCTGCATCTGTGGAGATGATCATATGGTTTTTCTCCTTCAGTTTGTTAATATGGTTTATCAGATTGATTGATTTGCATATATTGAAGAATCCTTGCATTCCTGGGATAAACCCCACTTGATCATGGTGTACAATCCTTTTAATGTGCTGTTGGTTTCTGTTTGCTAGTATTTTGTTGAGGATTTTTGCACCTATGTTCATCAGTGATGTTGGCCTGTAGTTTTTTTTGTGACATCTTCTTCTGGTTTGGCCTCGTAGAATGAGTTTGGGAGAGTTCCTCCCTCTGTTATATTTTGGAAGAGTTTGAAAAGGATAGGTGTTAGCTCTTCTCTAAATGTTTGATAGAATTCGCCTGTGAAGCCATCTGGTCCTGGGCTTTGGTTTGTTGAAAGATTTTAAATCACAGTTTCATTTTCAGTGCTTGTGATTGGTCTGGTTATATTTTCTATCTCTTCCTCATTAAGTCTCAGAAGGTTGTGCTTCTCTAAGAATTTGTCCATTTCTTCCAGGTTTTATTGGAATATACTTGCTTGTAGTAATCTCTCATGAGCCTTTTTATTTCTGCAGTGTCACTTGTTTCTTCCCCTTTTTCATTTCTAATTCTATTGATTTGAATCTTCTCCCTTTTTTTCTTGATGAGGGTGGTTAATGGTTTATCAGTTTTGTTTATCTTCTCAAAGAACCAGATTTTAGTTTTATTGATCTTTGCTATCATTTCCTTTATTTCTTTTTCATTTATTTCTGATCTTTATGATTTCTTTCCTTCTGCTGACTTTGGGGGTTTTTTTGGTTCTCCTTTCTCTAATTGCTTTAGATGTCAGGTTAGGTTGTTCATTTGAGATGTTTCTTGTTTCTTTCTTTTTTTTTCTTTTTGCGGTATGTGTGCCTCTCACTGTTGTGGCCTCTCCCGTTGCGGAGCACAGGCTCCGGACATGCAGGCTCAGTGGCCATGGCTCACAGGACCAGCTGCTCCGCAGCATGTGGGATCTTCCCAGACCAGGGCACGAACCCGCATCCCCTGCATCGGCAGGCGGACACTCAACAACGGCGCCAGCAGGGAAGCCTGTTTCTTGTTTCTTGAGGTAAGATTGTATTGCTACAAACTTCCTTCTTAGAACACTTTTGCTGCCTCCCATAGGTTTTGGGTCGTGGTGTTTTCATTGTCATTTGTTTCTAGGTATTGTCTGATTTCTTCAGTGATCTCTTGGTTATTTAGTAATGTATTGTTTAGCCTCCATATGTTTGTATTTTTTACAGATTTTTTCCTATAATTGATATCTAGTCTCATAGCATTGTGGTCGGAAAATATACTTGATACAATTTCAATTTTCTTAAATTTACCAAGGCTTGATTCGTGACCCAAGATATGATCTATCCTGCAAAATGTTCCATGAGCACTTGAGAAGAAGTGTGTTCTGTTGTTTTTGGATGGAATGTCCTATAAATATCAATTAAGTCCATCTTGTTTAATGTGTCATTTAAAGCTTGTGTTTCCTTATCGATTTTCATTTTGGATGATCTGTCCATTGGTGAAAGTGAGGTGTTAAAGTCCCCTACTATGATTGTGTTATTGTCAATTTCCCCTTTTATGGCCGTTAGCATGTGCCTTATGTATTGAGGTGCTCCTATGTGGGGTGCAGAAATATTTACAATTGTTATATCTTTTTCTTGGATTGATCCCTTGATCATTATGTAGTGTCCTCTTTGTCTCTTGTAATAGTCTTTATTTTAAAGTCTATTTTGTCTGTTATGAGAATTGCTACTCCAGCTTTCTTTTGATTTCCATTTGCATGGAATATCTTTTTCCATCCCCTTACTTTCAGTCTGTATGTGTCCCTAGGTCTGAAGTGGGTCTCCTTTAGACAGCATATATATGGGTCTTGTTTTTGTATCCATTCAGCCAGTCTATGTCTTTTGGTTGGAGCATTTAATCCATTTACATTTA
>NC_041231.1:93126380-93126997 GCF_002837175.3 Physeter macrocephalus
AGGTAGTTATCGATATGTATGTTCCTATTACCATTTTCTTAATTGTTTTGTGTTTGTTATTGTAGGTCTTTTCCTTCTCTTGAGTTTCCTGCCTAGAAAAGTTCCTTTAGCATTTGTTGTAAAGCTGGTTTGGTGGTGCTTAATTCTCTTAGTTTTTGCTTGTCTGTAAAGGTTTTAATTTCTCTGTTGAATCTGAATGAGATCCTTTCTGGGTAGAGTATCTTGGTTGTAGGTTTTTCCCTTTCATCACTTTAAATATGTCCTGCCACTCCCTCCTGGCTTGCAGAGTTTCTGCTGAAAGATCAGCTGTTAACCTTATGGGGATTCCCTAGTATGTTATTTGTTTTTTATTCCCTTGCTGCTTTTAATATTTTTTCTTTGTAGTTAATTTTTGATAGTTTGATTAATATGTGTCTTGGCATGTTTCTCCTTGGATTTATCCTGTATGGAACTCTGTGCCTCCTGGACTTGATTGACTATTTCCTTTCCCATATTAGGGAAGTTTTCAAGTGTAATTTCTTCAAATATTTTCTCAGTCCCTTTCGTTTTCTCTTCTTCTTCTGGGATCCCTATAATTTGAATGTTGGTGTGTTTAATGTTGTCCCAGAGGTCTCTGA
>NC_041231.1:93127079-93148164 GCF_002837175.3 Physeter macrocephalus
CTGAATTCTTTTTCAGGTAGACTGCCTATTTCCTCTTCACTTGTTTGACCTGGTGGGTTTTTACCTTGCTCCTTCATCTCTTGTGTATTTCTCTGTCTTTCATTTTGCTTAACTTACTGGGTTTGGGGTCTCCTTTTCGCAGGCTGCAGGTTCATCGTTCCTGTGGTGTCTGCCCTCAGCGGCTAAGGTTGGTTCAGTGGGTTGTGTAGGCTTCCTGGTGGAGGGGACTGGTGCCTGTGTTCTGGTGGATGAGGCTGGATCTCATCTTTCTGGTAGGCAGGCCTGTGTCCAGCAGTGTATTTTGGGGTGTCTGTGACCTTATTATGACTTTAGGCAGCCTCTCTGCTAATGGGTGGGGTTGTGTTCCTGTCTTGCTAGTTTTTTGGCATAGGGTGTCCAGCACTGCAGCTTCCTGGTCATTGAGTGGAGCTGGGTCTTAGCGATGAGATGGAGATCTCTGGGAGAGCTTTCAGCATTTGATATTATGTGGAGCCGGGAGGTCTCTGGTGGATCAGTGTCCTAAGCTCGGCTCTCCCACTTCAGAGGCACAGGCCTGACACCTGGCTGGAGCACCAAGACCCTGTCAGCCGCATGGCTCAGAAGAAAAGGGAGAAGAAAAGAAAGAAAGAAAGAATAAATAAATAAAATAAAGTTATTAAAATAAAAAGTAATTATTAAAAATAAAAAAATTTTAAAGTAATAAAAAAAGAAAGAAAGAAGAGAGCAAGCAAACCAAAAAACAAATCTAACAATGATTACAGGTGCTAAAAACTATACTAAAATAACAAAAACCAAAACCAAACCAACAAACAAAAAAACGGACAGACTGAAGCCTAGGATGAATGGTATAAACAAAGCTATACAGACAAGATCACACAAAGAAGCGCGCACACACACACATACACACACACACTCACAAAAAGAGAAAAAGGAAAAAAAAATATGTGTATATATTAAAAGAAGAGGAAGAGAGCAACCAAATCAATAAACAAATCTACCAATGATAATAAACTCTAAATACTAAACTAAGATAAACATAAAACCAGAAACAAATTAGATGCAGGAAGCAAACCCTAAGTCTACAGTTGCTCCCAACGTCCACCACCTCAATTTTGGGATGATTCGTTGTCTATTCAGGCATTCCACAGATGCAGAGTACATCACGTTGATTGTGGAGATTTAATCCGCTGCTCCTGAGGCTGCTGGGAGAGATTTCCCTTTCTCTTCTTTGTTCGCACAGCTCCTGGGGTTCAGCTTTGGATTTGGACCCACCTCTGCGTGTAGGTCACCTGAGGGAATCTGTTCTTCACTCAGACAGGAGGAGGTAAAGGGGCAGCTGATTCGGGGGCTCTGGCTCACTCAGGCCAGGGTGATGGAGGGGTACAAAGTGCGGGGCGAGCCTGCAGCAGCAGAGGCTCCCTCCCAGTGGTGCAGGTCCCGTCCCTATTCTTTTGTCTCTGTTTTTTCTTTTTTCTTTTGCCCTACCCAGGTATGTAGGGAGTTTCTTGCCTTTGGGGAAGTCTGAGGTCTTCTGCCAGCGTTCAGTAGGTGTTCTGTAGGAGTTGTTCCACATGTAGATGTATTTCTGATGTATTTGTGGGGAGGAAGGTGATCTCCACATCTTACTCCTCTGCTGTCTTTAAGGTCTCCCCCCAGCTACTATACTTTCTAATGTGAATTCGTTGTAGGGTACTGTCCAGCCTGTAATACAGTTGCATTTTCTAGTTGTACCAAAGTCGATTAATCTGCCCAGCAATTACTAAATGTGTCTTCCCGTAGGAACAGGTAGGAATGACCTCAGGCAGGAAGACTTATGTCTCAATTGTTAGTCCTTTTTTGAAGACTAGACCTTCAGTGATTTGTAAAGAATTATTGACAACTTTCCAGTTGCCTTGCTAGGAATGGAGAAGCATTTAAAAACTTTTTATCAAATGGCAGCAGAAGATTACGTGGATCCCAAATACTGGAAGGCTTTAAAAATGCAGATTTCTGGGCTTTGCCTCAGATTTACTGAATCAGAGTCTCTGGGGTTGATCCCAGAAATGTGTGTTTTTAACAAAGTGATTCTGATGTAAAGTTTGATAAGCCTGGGTCTGAAGGAACCCTGGGAAACTTATGAGTGACAGCATCTATACAGGTGTTCTTATTTGCCTTTATATTGGCTATGGTTTATGATTATAACTCTGCTAAGATACCAGTGATTGTAAAATGCACCCTTGTATTAGGCACTATTAAGAAAGGAAAAAAAATCCCAACTCTGCTGATTATAATTTTAAGGGTCCATAAAGATTCATCCCATTTGAGAGATGTTAAAATATGAGAAAAGCTCATAATTGAAGCAAAGTGACAAAATATCTTTCTTTTCTGACCTGACCAGGTCTGTAAGATAGAAGCTCTATATTCTATTTCCTAGAAACATATTTGTTAAATTCATGTACTCATCCATCCAACCATTCATTCATTATTCCACATATAGTTACTGAGGGCCTCCTGTGTGCCAAGCTGTGCAAGGTGGTGGGGATTAATGGTAATGAGACATGCCTCACAGGGTTTGCACCCTAGGAGGTAAGACAGAAACTAGACAAACACACAAATAAATATATACCTGCTAATTAGGGTAAGTGCAAAGAAGGACAAAGAGCAATTGTCACCTAGCAGTTACCTGGTAGATAGATGGTCAAAGGAGTTGGTGAAGGGCTGAGGATACACCCCCTCAGCGGGGCTGACTGAGGGAATCTGTTCTTCACTCAGACAGGAGGAGGTAAAGGGGCAGCTGATTCGGGGGCTCTGGCTCACTCAGGCCAGGGTGATGGAGGGGTACAAAGTGCGGGGCGAGCCTGCAGCAGCAGAGGCTCCCTCCCAGTGGTGCAGGTCCCGTCCCTATTCTTTTGTCTCTGTTTTTTCTTTTTTCTTTTGCCCTACCCAGGTATGTAGGGAGTTTCTTGCCTTTGGGGAAGTCTGAGGTCTTCTGCCAGCGTTCAGTAGGTGTTCTGTAGGAGTTGTTCCACATGTAGATGTATTTCTGATGTATTTGTGGGGAGGAAGGTGATCTCCACATCTTACTCCTCTGCTGTCTTTAAGGTCTCCCCCCAGCTACTATACTTTCTAATGTGAATTCGTTGTAGGGTACTGTCCAGCCTGTAATACAGTTGCATTTTCTAGTTGTACCAAAGTCGATTAATCTGCCCAGCAATTACTAAATGTGTCTTCCCGTAGGAACAGGTAGGAATGACCTCAGGCAGGAAGACTTATGTCTCAATTGTTAGTCCTTTTTTGAAGACTAGACCTTCAGTGATTTGTAAAGAATTATTGACAACTTTCCAGTTGCCTTGCTAGGAATGGAGAAGCATTTAAAAACTTTTTATCAAATGGCAGCAGAAGATTACGTGGATCCCAAATACTGGAAGGCTTTAAAAATGCAGATTTCTGGGCTTTGCCTCAGATTTACTGAATCAGAGTCTCTGGGGTTGATCCCAGAAATGTGTGTTTTTAACAAAGTGATTCTGATGTAAAGTTTGATAAGCCTGGGTCTGAAGGAACCCTGGGAAACTTATGAGTGACAGCATCTATACAGGTGTTCTTATTTGCCTTTATATTGGCTATGGTTTATGATTATAACTCTGCTAAGATACCAGTGATTGTAAAATGCACCCTTGTATTAGGCACTATTAAGAAAGGAAAAAAAATCCCAACTCTGCTGATTATAATTTTAAGGGTCCATAAAGATTCATCCCATTTGAGAGATGTTAAAATATGAGAAAAGCTTATAATTGAAGCAAAGTGACAAAATATCTTTCTTTTCTGACCTGACCAGGTCTGTAAGATAGAAGCTCTATATTCTATTTCCTAGAAACATATTTGTTAAATTCATGTACTCATCCATCCAACCATTCATTCATTATTCCACATATAGTTACTGAGGGCCTCCTGTGTGCCAAGCTGTGCAAGGTGGTGGGGATTAATGGTAATGAGACATGCCTCACAGGGTTTGCACCCTAGGAGGTAAGACAGAAACTAGACAAACACACAAATAAATATATACCTGCTAATTAGGGTAAGTGCAAAGAAGGACAAAGAGCAATTGTCACCTAGCAGTTACCTGGTAGATAGATGGTCAAAGGAGTTGGTGAAGGGCTGAGGATACACCCCCTCAGGGGGGCTGACAGGGGTTAATGAGCAATTGTTTCTGAAGGAGCCGGAAGTGATGGCAGGTGCAGGGTGGTTTGCATTCGCTGGGCTCACAACCGAGACTTCTTCAGGAAAGCACATGGGCTGTGCGCCCCTGTAAGTTTTCCTCCCCTTAGCCCTGCACAGACACAAGTATGCACAACAGTTTACTCTCCTCAGCATCCAGTTGACTGACATCTGCAAAGGCCAGTCATTGACTGTTTAAATGTAATTGAGGGTGGCGGACATAACGGTCAGAAGGAAACGGCGAGGGGAGTGGAGAGCTTTAAGTCCTTTGCAAAAGAGCCGTTCAGAATTGGCCACGATGCTGTGCCTGGTCTCCCCTTCTCTCAGTATGCTCTAGGTCTGAATTCTCTGTTTACTTCTCGGCTTACTACTGCAGTTTGCCTTATTCTGAACTGAACTTAATACCCTGAACCATCAGTGTCATTCTGAGATGGATTCTTTACAATCCTTAGTGTGACAAACTGGATTGATCTCTGCCCACTCGTGCCAGCTCACTGCAATTTCTCCTTAAATCTCTTCTTCTCCCTCCCTGTCGCTTTCTACAATGTGTGCGCCAAAGGAAAGGCATTTTCCTGCAAGTGCCCCACAATTACGCAGTGCGGTTAGGCAAGGTGATACGGTTCTGAGTCCACGAGTCTACCCTCGCCCTCATTGTCCTTTTCATGCTAATTTGACGTGATGGAATTCTACAGCCTTGTCAAATCCCTAAATGCACTTCAATCTTTATTTTGTGAGAATTTTTGAAGCAATCTAGGTGTCATCTGGCAGCCTAAAACAAATCATATTGTAAAAATGTTTATTGCTGGGCAGCAATTTGAATACCATTTCCCCCTCCCTCCCCGAATCCCTCACATAGAAGGAAAGCAGACCAGTTGTCTCCGGGAGATTTAAAACGAAAGGTACTTTTCATCTTGAAAATGGAACTCAGGATGCTGTTTAACTAAGTGTGCTGTGCATTCAGTATTCACATTCAGTATAAACATAAAAGAAATAACGTGGATTTTAAAAAAGATATTATTTTTCTGCTGTGTGCTGCTTCTATCAAACCACCTGAGAGGTGATTTGAGAAGGGCATTTTAGAATAAAGACATTGTTCTGACAGCAAATACAAATGAAATAAAATTGGTCTAAGGCTTTGATGCTGGAACCCACATGGAGAGCTGGGACATAGCAGTACGCTAGCTGAATGCACTAGAGGAAGAGAACCAGCATAATTTGTGGTAGTGTGTGAAGCAAAGATGAAAGAGGAAAATATTTTTTAAAAAATAAAATATATGCATGGAGATTAAAACAGACTTTTCTGATTGCATTAATTCCTTGATTATAAGAATTTGCCCATAAATTGCATAAAAATAGCAAGGGTACAAAAGTTCAGCTATAATCTTTCTGTCCCCAATGTCAAGGGAAGATATGTGAGTGGGGAGGAATAATATATGTTCCTCTAATTTTTGAGAAAGTTGATAGAAGAGTAGAGAGGGCAGAGCCTTCTTTTGGGCATGAATGAGATTCTGGCTTCTGGCTTAAGCATATGACATACCTGGAAACAAACCTGAAGCATACTGGCTTACTCACCTGTGAGCTTTGCCCTAAGAGTGAAGGTGCTTAAAATGGCTTTTAGTAGTCATTTAGGTATAAAATAAGTAACAAAGGAACCAAAGCAACAAGAAAACAAGAGCAGAGCTATCTCAGACTTCCCAGGTGAACCTATATCCATGAGTTGTTTCTGATGCACAGACGTGCGGGAAGCTTAAGAAGAAATAGGAACTCAGTCACTTAATACAGACCCGAAGGTAGTCTTTTGCCCATTCTTTTTAGACCAATCACAGAGAAAAGGTCTGTGGGAAAGATTCTGAGTGCCTTTATCATTTTATCAATGAAGAACATATTTTCCAACCAGAGGTGGTATGGCCAGATGAGACATGTAGAACGAAAACAACGGTTCCTATAGACTGCTAATTGTTTGGCTCTCCTTTGAAAAGCTAAAACAACACTGGCTGATTTTAGAAAAGACACTTCTTGAAGTCTTTTCCTGCTTGTTAAATCTCTAAACAAACCAAGGCAATGCGAAAGCTCAAATTAAAAGTGCATTTTAATCTTGTTCCTTAGATAATTAAATTTGTAATTATTTTTCTTCCTAATAAATGGTTTAGCCTAGAAGGGAGGTCACCTTAGGTGTGTCTAGCATCGGTAGCAATGTGGAAATAATACGGCATTCAAAGACCAGCTCTAATACTTACCAGCCATACGACCTTGGGCAGGATGCTTACACTTTTTGAATCTCAGGGTTTCTTCATACATAAAAATGGAATGAATATCTGTTTTCAGGGTTACCGTAAAGATTAAATGAGATATTTCCAATTGCTTATCATAGTGCCTGACACATAGGGGTTACAAATAATTTCCCTTCTAAGGATTAATATTTAGATAACTTTCATTTATCACGAAGATCTAAAATAGGAAAAGCAAAAAATTCTAGCTAAGTTTTTTAAAAACCCATTTTTCCCCCAATTGTGAAAGTAACACACACTTTTTTTTCTTTAATTGGGGTATAGTTGTTTGACAATGTTGTGTTAGTTTCTACTGTACAGCGAAGTGGAGCTCCCTGTGCTATACAGCAGGTTCTTATTACTTATCTATTTTATACACATCAGTGTACACATGTCAATCCCAATCTCCCAGTTCATCCCACCCCCACTCCCCCACTGCTCTCCCGCCTTGGTGTCCATACATTTGTTCTCTACATCTGTGTCTCTATTTCTGCCTTGCAAACTGGTTCGTCTGTACTATTTTTCTAGATTCCACATATATGCGTTAATATACGCTATTTGCTTTTCTCTTTCTTACTTACTTCATGCTGTATGACCATCTCTAAGTCCATCCACGTCTCTACAAATGACCCAATTTTGTTCCTTTTTATGGCTGAGTAATATTCCATTGTATATATGTACCACATCTTCTTTATCCATTGTCTGTTGATGGACATTTAGGTTGCTTCCACACACATTCTTACAAAAAATTAAAATACAAAATATTCAAAAAAGATTATTATCGTAATCCACTGCTCAATATTTGTCTGTTAACAA
This sequence comes from Physeter macrocephalus, assembly GCF_002837175.3. Taxonomy (NCBI): domain Eukaryota; kingdom Metazoa; phylum Chordata; class Mammalia; order Artiodactyla; family Physeteridae; genus Physeter; species Physeter macrocephalus. Next base: position 93,134,357 of record NC_041231.1, read on the forward strand.
TTCACTGCATTTATAATAGTCTTTTAAAGGTATTTTTACATTAGATATTATATATACATATGATTAAAGCAGGAAAGCATCTTTTCTCAAGTCAGTCACCTTTTCAAATGAGAGTAAAATATTTATAATACTATATTCTATTTTTCTTTCTCTGAATACAATACCATTAACATTCTTTATATTATTAAAAAACTTTTGGCACATATAATTTTTATTGGTTGTGTATTCCACTTATATATATGTGTGTCATAAACATATTTTCAATGTTACTGAAATTCACATTGAGATAAATATTTTTAAAAACTTACATAATTTTCAAGTATTTTCCATAAAGGAATTTCAGGATAAATGAATATGAACATTTTTAGGACTTTTGAAACATTGCCAAACTGATTTCTTATAGAATTGGATCAATTTATATACCACCAGTAAGGTAAGAATCTCAGTTTCCCATTAACTTTATCAACACTGAGTAGCAGTATACAGAAATTTTTCCAAAAGTGAAGAATGGTATTTTACCATATTAATTTGCATTTATTATTGTGTTTGAATGCTTTCCTCTTTTGAATTGTCTGTTCACACCCTGTGCCCATTTGACTATTAGGACCCTCAGATGTTCTGATCCATTTAAGTGCACTTTCTCACTTGGTCACACTTGCTGATGATATTTCTCTAACTTATCTTTTACCTTGTTTTACACATATGGAATTTGCTTTAAGTTTTTAAAGTTGCATTTATTCTTTTCTCATGAATGTTTCTTTTCTCTTAAGGTTACCCCTTAAGAGAAGGTCTTGAGGTTATTACTTATTTTTCTTTTGAAAATTTTGCCAACCAGGGCTTCCCTGGTGGCGCAGTGGTTGAGAGTCCACCTGCCGATGCAAAAAAAAAAATTGCCAACGAAAGGGTTTCTATGCTGTACTAAAAAAGTCCATTATTTTTCTTTCTTTCTTTCTTTTTTTTTTTTTTGTGATGCTAGTTTAAGGAACTAAATGACAGAATGGGAGAAAAGATCGGAAATAGGAACTTCAAACATGGTAGAACAGATTTGTCAGTTTTTTTCTAAATCCAAATGCAAATAAAATTTCATTCAAGGATTAGAGACACTAGGAAGAGTTGCTGACAACAAAATGGAAGGTTAAAACCAGCAGGCTTGACATGAGGAGGTATTTGAGACAACAAGAGACAGTATAGTAAGTGGCAGAATCTACCCAGACTTAGCTACTCGAAAACATGTTTCCCGTTTGCATTTGTCTGAGCCTGCCTGTGACAGATCTAACTGAATCTGGCCCCAGGAATCTGTGAACAGCTAGAGAGATGAGTGATTTCCCAATGGAAAAAAAATCTACAAGAATGTGTTTCTTCCTCAGCTAACAGGAAAACAGAATGAAATTCTTTCTCACACTACTGTCCCAATTAAGCTATCTCAACACACTTTGTAGCAAATTCTGTAACCCCCAACAAACATAGTTGGCCACAAGCACAAATTTCAGTAAGCAAGACATTTTTCTATGACAGTATTCTCTATTTTAAAGTTTTCTTTTCAAACATTAATTTTAGAGAAAGAGAAATAAAACCAGAAACACTATACTTTTCAAATATCAGATTATAATAAAATACAGTCATGGATTCTGCCTGCAAATGTACTGAGCAAAGGAAATTACATAGACACCATGCCTGGCTTCCAGGAGCTTACAGTGTGAGACCAAATGGACATCAGTGCTTCTGAGTTGTTTAAAATACCAAAAGAGGAAAATGGCGCTGGACACTGAAGTGGGAAAGAAAAATAATAAAAATCCAAAGCGCTTTTTCCAAATGAGCTGATGTACACTGTATTTTATGATTCAAGCACACAGATGGGATTATAATTTGTCAACCTGTCCTGAGTGATTGTTTTCATGATTTTGAGTTTTGACCTCATCTTTTGGTGGGGGTGGGGGGGGTGGGGGGGTTGTACATTTCCTGCACTCTCATGAAAACTGCTTTTAGGTTGGAAAGATTGCGGTTCGTGAAGTTCTGCCAACCTTTGATAATGACGGTTTCTTTCATTAGGTCTCTGAAAAGAAACTCTAAGTTGTAATGAATGGTAACTTACTACGGAAGCTATTACCAGTCTCTAAAGATTAAGATCCATAAGACTTAAAGTCTAAACATAACAGTTCCACATTCTGAACTTTTTCCCTCGTGCTTTCAATTCTTTGTGTCAAATGTGAAATATTAGCAGTGTACAAAGAGACTATGGGGTGAAAAATGCCTTTGCTTCCAGGAAAGCTTGCTGTTTTTCCTTTTTATTCCTGTTCATTTGGGAGTAGATATTAGCCCTTCTTGTTCTGAGGCTTTTATTTGAGGGGGAAAACACAAATAGAAGCCAAGAGTATATTTTAAAAATTGAAGAGCATCAAGACATCACAGCCTGAGTTGGCCATAAAGATTTACAATTACATTTCCATCACAAAGACCCTGGCCCATCATATTTGGCCATGACCATTTATGTTTTGATTTCTATTTCTTTGGCGGGACAACACCCCAATTAGACAGATGAGCATTCAGTTCTAATTTTGGAGCACATCCTTGCTGGCCTAGGTTACTCCAGGGCTCCAATGGCTATTCTCCCCCAACTGTGCCTTGATAGTTATAATCCTGCTATCCACAAATTCTTAGCGTATAAGAAAGCCATGCAGATGGTTAATATACTCTTGGTAATTTGACATTGATTATGCCTGAATTACCTGGATAATTGACCAGAATTTTCCCTGAGTTCTCTAGGTTCCTGCCTCTGAGTCCTTTTTACTCCGTGATATGTAAATTGAGTGGTGGTGATAGGGGGATAAAGAGGAAGGGGTCGAGAATTCACTTTTCTCTCCTGAAGCCCAGTAACTGGGTCAGACTGTCCATTTTAGCCTCCTGGAAGCAAACGGTGTTCTTTTAAAAAATATCACACCAAAGTCATAGCTGGAGAATTATTATTATAAAAGCTGGGTTGTTACAGCAGATTCTAACTTCTGTGGAAAAACAATCATCTTCATTCAGAACTCATATATTACTAACACAGTATGTAGCTCACCCTTTCACAATTATATATTATGTGATAAGTTCACCATACATCTTCAGCAAAGGAAATATAAAAGGGGAAACAACCCGACTTCTTCTTGCAAGGAGTGATGCCCACTGTCACAGGGCTTCCCCTGTATTTCACACCATTCTAAGAAGGAAAAAAAAGTGAGTCTGTGGACAGATTTTCCTTTCATTAGGGTAAGAGCTGCATTTAATTACTTTAAAAATCCTCGTTCATTTAAACAACACTAAATGCTTCCCGGTCTGGATATATAAAATTATTGGATGGGCACTGCTGCCCATTCATCTGAGACCCTGATGTGCCACAGTCGATTTTTGAGAACTGCTCTGCCACTTAATGTGACAAACATCCAGCCTTGCAGTTTAAGAGATCTTTGAGAAAGGCCATCCCCACATGAAATGAATTTAACAGCAGCAATTTGTCATTTTGCCCTTCCTTTGCTGGGGGAAAAAAAAATGCTGGTGATTTCTTTTGACTTAAACTGGGCATTCAAAAAGCTGTTTTTATTAATGAATCATATTAAGCCACTAGAGAAAGGCTCCCTGACTCTGTTTAAATAACAGGCTATGATTCCTCTCCCCTCAAGCTCCCCCCCACCCTCATTTGGCTCCGCTGCTATTAATTGAGGAGTTTCTTTGTTTCTTTCCTAATGAAGCTAACAGAACACATCTGTCAGGTGCTCGTATTCTTTGCCTGTCTATAGTATGTAATAGACCAGCTGGAGGCTATAATGCTACACAATACCCCCTGGCCGTTACAGCAACTATTTATTCCTGGGCTTTTCCTCCGAAAGGGATTTGAAAAAAAAAAAGTCTGAAATTTGGGCCTAATTGCTATTTACCCAGCGATAGACACCTGTTCTAGCTGAGACATTGGCTCATGAATCCTTCACCTGAGACCTTAGGGAGAGTAGAAGGGAAATTTCAAGCAGCTGCCAGTCCATTTAGATATAAAGAGGTTTAACTCACAGGGTTTGTGTGTTTATATGTATATGCATATATTTAAAAATACTGTATGTTTAGTATGCACACCCATAACCAGAGGGTATATATTAAAAGCCATGTACTATTATTTCACAGTCAATTGCTTATCTGAAGGCTATACACATACTGGCATACAGCTACAACTGTGACTGCTTTAAAAATAGTGTACTGAGGCTGAATTCAATATCAATAACAGACATGTGTCCTTCAAAAGTCCATTCCAGGCCTTAGGGGAAAATAACTTCTTAGGATGAATCAGAGGAAAAACTTGAATCAAACGTAACTTTTCTTAGAGAGATTCAGCGTTGGTTTAGCCATTCCCTTTGCCAAATAGCTATGACTTCTCTCTTTTGACATATTGTACTTGTTTTTGTTTTCTATCTTGATCAGAGGAGCACGATGTTCTGTTTATTTATAGTTTGAAATCAATAATGGTATTTATCCTTGTTTTCTTGGTTGGCTTTCAAGATGCCTCTTCTGCCCACTAAAACTAAATGGAAAGAGTCCGTGGTCATAATAACATCTACTTCCTAGGAAAAAATAAAATACAAAATCCAAAAAGTAATTAATAATGGAGACTCTATGTAACATATGTAATAATATCACCTAATGTTAAGTTTAGTAGTAGTTTATTTTATTCAAGTTTATTTTTAAAAGTATTAGATCACAAAAAGTACTGCCTTGAATTTGTAAAAGAATGAAAGTGAGAGGAATAGTATGTATACACATACGTATACGTGTGTGTGTGTGTGTGTGTGTGTATATACCCTGATTTCACACTCTAATTCCACTGCCCCATTTTTGCTTGAGATGTTTATGTGAAGAGAGAAGATCAGAGAGACGTAGCACAACCTCATCGGCAACAGAACAGAAGTAAAATGTTAACTGCCCTGCTATTTTCTCTGGCCTCTAATCAGAGGACTTTCCTGCTGCAGAAGGCTGGCGGGGTTGGGGAGGGGCGAGGGTTAGGTGGGGAAGGAGGAGAAAGGAGAAACAGGGTTCTTGTTTTCCTTTTCTTGGCTTTCACATCTTTTTCCCATTTGGTATGACTTCTGAGCTTTCGATGTGTACTCCATTGGTATGGCTGGAATAGCTTCCCACTTACGTACTGTTTTGAGAAATTTGGCTTTTCTGAACAAATCAGATAATGCTGCCAAACAACACCTAATTTGTTACCAAACTAGAAAATTATTTATTATTTCTCCCAAAGGATACATGAGCTATATTAGGTACTGGTGTGAGAATTCTTGAAATGAAATTAAAAGGGTGAGAGGAGATTTAAATAAAATGCAAAAATACAAGTCATAAATGAAACAAAAATTATCTGAGAGATATGCACACATGCACACACGCGCACACACACACATAAAACCATGCTGGTTAAGAAATTCCCCCTGGTCTCATCTGCACCCAGAGATGCCTGAAAAGTCAGAGCCTTAGGAGGCAGCCAGCAACGACAGGAGAGATGGACAGTACTCACACACAAATGAGTGCTTTGCCTCAGGGCTCACACAGTTGGATAGAGAGCTGATGCTGAGACAGAAATTCATTTCCCAAGAGAAAGGAGAGAAGTGCAGGGGGAACTCAGGGTCACACCAGAACAGGTGATAATGAAATTAGAGTTAATGAAGGCTGGAAGAAACCAAGGCCAGATGGGTTGGTGAAACTGTCATCTGAGATGCCGGCTAAAACCAGACATGGTATCTCAGGACGGGAGAAAACAATCGTTGGAGGCACGCGTTAGAAAAGAATCCTACTCTCATCTCTGAGGCAGGGCATCTCTGTTTCTATGTGACAAGATTTTGAAAGTGGATGATGCTAGGAGGCAGATGGCGTGACTAAGATAGATAATGTCTCTGAGCCTCAGTTTCCTCTCTGGTAAATGGGGAAAATAATACTTACCTTCTTCTTGGGAAGATTAAATGAGATATTGTTTGTAGAATGGCTAACACAGGTACACATGGTTGGCATCAATTACATGATAACATTATTGTAATTCTTTATAAGTGATTAGGTCATTCTTACAAAAATGACAGTAAGGGCAATCCCAGTTAGACTGTCCGCATGGTTGCCTACTTTCAAGAACCCTAATAGTGAACATGCCACATCGAGAAAGAGAAATGAACCCTAAATATATCTTGCTATTCTTAGTAGGTTTTTATATCTGTAGTATATTATGAAAGATAAGGATTTTGTCAGAAAGAATTGAGAAACTAAGCGATGTGGAGAAAATAGGTGGGAAGTGTTAAAATACAGTATTTATGTTATGTCAGGGATCAGTGCTGGTCCTATAATGCAGTAGATTTTGAGCTTGATGGAGATAGAGGTTAACATTTCTGAGAAGTTTTGCTTCCCTGGCACTCTGTTCATAATGCCACCTTATTAATTGTTGTGTGAGGCATTTTGTGTGAATTGTTTGATAAACACACCCTTCTTACTCTGGGCTGTGATTCATTTGCCTTAAAGTACATTCTCCTGAATCTCCAGGAGCAGGGAGCCGTGTTGCATGCTGTAGTGTCACATGTGTCTGTGGATACAAAATCTTCTGGATACTCTTCTTATCTTCAACCCTACCCACACTGAATCCTACCTTCCCAAGTAGACACCAGACACCCCATCACCATACTCCCTTGGAAGCTAGGGTTCAGGCACATGGCCAGGGCTCTGCTAACCAGACTTCCACATGTCAGATTTGAATGCAGATGAAGGCATCGTTGGAGACTACTATCTTGGCAAGCATGGTGGCAAAGGTGTTCTGTTTCTTGGTGTTGGTGCTGGCAGAGTTTCTGGCAAACAGTGCTGAATGCCACATTTCCAAATGGTATTTACCGGGTATTTCCATAGCAAAGAACTTGCGTGACTGACCAGCTCTCTGGTTAGATCTCCTATCCTTCTGAAGATTCTGGGAGCTACCTAACATCCTTTAATAAAATCCTTTTCTTTTCCCACCAGCGATTTGTTTGTTTGTTTGTCTGCTAGTAAGACTCTTAACCATTGCACAGGTGTTACATGTTTTCTAATGCAATTAAGAGTAATGGAAAAATTTTTAGTAAGTGCAGAGACAGCACTTACCTCCCAAGCATCCATTTGCCCTTGGCAAAACAACCCTTTCCCTCTCCATGCATATTGAGAGAGATAATTCAAGGAGTTGCTTGCAGCCTTATTTCACCCACAAGAAGGAAGCCAGCTCCAGGGTGAATATGATACAGTGGATAACATAGTAGAGAGCCAGAAAGAGACCATGTGCTTGATGACATCCTTGGGCTACCAAATCTACCCAACTCTGAAGTCCACCTAGATATGGATTTACTTGCAATGGGGAGTACCCTAACTTACCAAATACTCTTTTTTTTTTTAAAGAGCAGCAGTGATGCTACCGACATGACTCACCAGTTTTTTATAAACTATGAGGAAAGTAAAAAGGCTTCCAGTTAAACTGACACAATGTGTTTGCTATTTAGAATTTTGTTTTACACTTCTTGCAAAAGCTCTTTTATACATATTTAGACTTTTGTGTTTGTCATTTATTACTTCAGTGCCTAGATACTTAAAAAGGAAAATGTCAGTGAAATAAATCTGTCAAATATTCTAAAGCTCCTTCACATTCTCTCTTTGGCCCTCCAGATCTGTTTGTCTGCTCTCCTCTGCCTGGCTCTGTGCCCTGTGGGGCTGACCCCTGAGGACTGGATCTTCCAAGCTTAGTGTCCAATGGATGCTGGTTGGTTCAACCAATGAAAGGCACCATCTGGAGACCAGAGGACATGAGGAAAGGGAGGTTGTGGCATTTCTTCCAGCTGTGGCAGTGTCTCTGGTAGTAGCTGTGACCCTCTGGGACTATATCTTCTCCAGTTCTCACTGAGTTTCTGTTAAGATTTCCTTCCCTATTTCCTTAGTCTTAGGGGTAGTAATGGCTTCTTGGTGGGACCACATTTCTGTAAGTAGTCCTTTCATCAAAATCTTTGTATTTGACTCACTGATAGGGAAATCTGATTCCTGACAGTTGCCTGAATGGTACAGAATCCAGTCTATTCAAAATCTTTATATTTGTATTTTCTTTCTCCCCTTAGTTTCATTCCCTGTACCATTAAGAACATTGATGGGGCTTCCCTGGTGGCGCAGTGGTTAAGAATCCACCTGCCAGTGCAGGGGACACGGGTTCGAGCCCTGGTCAGGGAAGATCCCACATGCCACGGAGCAACTAAGCCCGTGCGCCACAACTACTGAAGCCCGCGTGCCACAACTACTGAAACCCATGCGCTTAGAGCCCGTGCTCCACAACAAGAGAAGCCACCGCAATGAGAAGCCCACGCACTGGAACGAAGAGTAGCCCCCACTCACCGCAACTAGAGAAAGCCCGCGTGCAGCAACGAAGACCCAACGCGGTCAAAAATAAATAAATATATAAAAATAAGTTTAACAGCAACAAAAAAAAGAACGTTGATGATGCGGCATTTCTTAAAGGAATGGTCACTCTTTACTCCAGTAATACCATCAGATTTAACTTTACGAGGCAAACTCCTCTTAATGACCTAATATTGTTTCCTAGGTAATAATAAATTTCTTATGCACTCATGCATATCTGTGCCATCTTTCCCATTTCTGTAGCTCTCCTGTCCAGATTCTTGCCTGGCAAATGTCTTCACGTTGGCTTGGCCTCCAGCCTTTCTATTCTCCTGCTCATTTGCACACCACTGTCACACCCATGCCCTCAAACCATGCAGTACACTCCTCTGTCTGCAAGATAAACTTATTCCTATTCCTTGCCTGACAACTCATTCCTTGTGTAACCTCATCTCTTTCAGATCTATTTTTTCTTTCAAAAAAAAACACAATTTTTTTTTAATTGAGCTCCTAGTACATACCAGCCACTGTGGTAAGAACTGTGGATACAAAAATAAGGTAGATTTTTTTCTAAGCTTAGGAAACAGACAGATAGGAAAATAATTATACTGCAGTATAAATGTAACATATACAACCTGTGTTTTGTTAAATCTCATTAGTCTGAGGGCAAAAATTGGGTTACGTTAACAGTGACAGCCCCCTCGGCTTCTTTTTCTTCCCTGACCACTCTGCTCTATATCTTCTGGAGAGAACCCAACTGATGGGCCCAGAGATTAACCTCTCCCAGTCAGATAGACTGTTATGTGCCAGGTCTCAATATATGGATCAACAGCCAGCCCACAGCTGGGCCCCCTGGGGTGAGGTGCTCAGCCTGGTCCAGTCGGGGAATCCCGTTGTGCAAGCACTAGGTCGGCCCTGCTTCTTCCACGTGGGGATGTAGCCTGGCTGGTGTAAACTGGAAAGTTACGTGGGTCGCGGCAAGTGTCATGATTCAGGGTATTCTCATTAGCAAGACACAGGCTTCTCTCCCAGAAGTACCGCTGTCTCACACTGAGGGGCAGAGCCCAAACCCCAGTTCTCCTGACCCACTAGAGTGCCTGGAGCGGAAAGCGCCCTCATAACACGGGCTCTCACCTGCCCCTCTGGAGTCTCTCTGCCCTGGTGTCCCCTCTATAGCCTCTGCCCAAGAATACTGCTGAACTCTTAACGACTGCCCCCATTCTGTCCTTGCCTGACCCATGCTAGGCTGAAAACCTGCTATCTCCCTCTCTGACCATCAGAGATGTCCCTCTGCCTCACGTGGCCTGTGCTTTTGGAGGGTTTTTCCACAGAGCCGTTATGCTTTTAGCACACAATTTTCCTTTGTGCTGATATTTCTTTTTTTTTAATATGCTTTCTTTTTTTTAAATTAATTAATTAATTTTATTTATTTTTGGCTGTGTTGGGTCTTCGTTTCTGTGCAAGGGCTTTCTCTAGTTGCGGCAAGCGGGGGCCACTCTTCATCGCGGTGCGCGGGCCTCTCACTGTCGCAGCCTCTCTTGTTGCGGAGCACAGGCTCCAGACGCGCAGGCTCAGTAGTTGTGGTTCACGGGCCTAGTTGCTCCGCGGAATGTGGGATCTTCCCGGACCGGGGCACGAACCCGTGTCCCCTGCATCGGCAGGTGGATTCTCAACCACTGCGCCACCAGGGAAGCCCCTGATATTTCTTATATAGGTGTGCCTCATATTAATGTGCTTCACCTTATTGTACTTTGCAGGTGTGTTTTTTTTTTACACATTGAAGGTTTGTGGCAACCCTGCATTGAACAAGACTATAGGTGCCACTTTTCCTACAGCGTTTGCTCACTTTGTGTCTCTGTGTCACATTTTGGTAATTCTCACAATATTTCACACTTGTTCATTATCATTATATTTGTTATGGTGATCTGTGATCAGTGATCTTTGATGTTACTACTATAACTTGCTGAAGGATGAGATGATGATTAGCATTTTTAGCAACAAAGTATTTTTAAATTAAGGTATGCATATTGCTTTTTTTGTTTTTTTTTTAGACATAATGCTATTCCACACTTAGTGGACCACAGAATAGTGAAAACATAACTTTTATATGCCCTGGGAAACCAAAAAATTTGTGTGACTCATTTTATTGCAATATTCACTTTATTGTGATGGTCTGGAACTGAACCTGCAATATTTTTGAGGTATGCCTGTACTTGACAAATTATACATTCGAGTCACCATGAAAAACATAGATCCCTAATCCCACCCATAATTTCTTTTTTTTTTTTTTTTTTTTTGGCGGTACGCGGGCCTCTCACTGTTGTGGCCTCTCCCGTTGCGGAGCACAGGCTCTGGACGCGCAGGCCCAGCGGCCATGGCTCACGGGCCCGGCCGCTCCGCGGCACGTGGGATCCTCCCGGACCGGGGCACGAACCCGTGTCCCCTGCATCGGCAGACGGACTCTCAACCACTGCGCCACCAGGGAAGCCCCATAATTTCTTAATAAAGCTCTCCATGGGAGATACTTGGGAATCAGTTCTTTTAACACATGGCTCCAAAAGTCTTATGCCATAAGATAATTTATTTTATAATTCTCTCTTTCCAAAACTCATCAGCTTTCCAGGTGTGTTTGAGGTGGGAGTGAGTGAGCGGCTGGGTTAGGGGGCAGGTTTGGGGCCATCACTACTCTAGTGACCAGTGCTACTCAGTGTTGTCCAGGCACCATTCCTGGACTGCAAACTATCAGTAGTCTAGATGAGAGAAGCACAGATGCTAAAGTAAGTGTTTAGAATCCAACAAAGGACAAACTGGTAGACACTGTCCCCACCTCCAGCGACCTTATAGCCAATAAGCAAACAAAGATTGTAATGGGGAAGACAGAGGTGCTCCAGAGCACACAACAGGGTCTCTGTCTCACCTGTGGAAATGCAGGGGAGGCTTGGGGAGGAGGGCCATGTCAAGCTTGGGTCTGAAGAGTGAGGATATGGTTCCTGCACGTTGCGAGTGGATGGGTTAGGTGAGTTCTCCTGGGTGGAGAGCTGCAGTGGGTTCTAGGCCAGAGTGTGAGGCCAGGAAGTGCAGATAGGCTGGAGCAGCAAGAGGGTCCAGATCATGCCAAGTCTTGCCAGTCTTAAGTGAGCAGTTTGCAATGGGAACGTTCTGAATGGTGGTACGGAGGGCAGTGACAAGTGCAGACCACCCGTTCCCAAACCTTGCTGATCAGATCTGCAGTTCCGAGAACTGGGGAATCCGGATCTCAAAACAAAACAGGAACTTTGATAAGGTTTGAGAGTTAAGTTTAGTCACTTTTAGAAATCCATATCAAAAAGAGATTCAAACAACAAACTCTGAAATATGGCGGTGTATACATAATAGAACATAGGGTATAATAACACAAAGTTTATGGAGCCAGTTAGAAGAGTTAAAAACTTACACCACCGATACTGAGTTGAAGAGTGACTGACTGCGCTAATCATGCAGTCATACTGTTGAGCATAATGAAACACATTTTGGTTTTTCTTCTTTAAACTTGCAAACTCAACAAAGTGGGATTTTCAGTTTGTTGATTTGTTTATCTTTGATCAACCAGATAGTTTTTTAACTCAGCAAAAAGAGTTCTTTGGACTTAATTGTTTTTAAAAAAATTTAAGGCAACTTTTCTCTATTCTGGATCTATTTGTAGGTGTGCAAGCTGCAGATGAAAACAGTTTGGAGTTTTAGATTTTGTCCTTTCTCTACCTAGTCTCATACTTCGTATGCTATGGGATTTCTCCTTTTGAGCCCTGAAGTAGTTTCCTAAGGCTGCTGTAACAAATTATTACAAGCCTAGAGGCTTAAAACAGTTCAAATTTATTATCTTATGTTCTGGATGTCAGAAGTCTGAAGTGGGTTGGTAGGGCTGCCTTGCTTCTGAAAGTTCTAGGGGAGAATCCAGTTCCTTGCCTTTTCCAGCTTCTAGGACTGCCTGCATTCCTTGGTTCCCATCTTCGCAGCTCATGACTCCAACCTTGGCTTCTGTCCTCACATCTTTTTCTGCCTTTGATCCTCTTGAGTCCCTCCTGTAAAGAGCTTCATGATTGCATTGGGCCCACCCAGATGATCCACAGTTATCTTCCCTTCTCAAAGTCCTTAATTTAATGCAAGGTCCCTTTTGCCATGTAAGGTAACATATTTACAGGTTTTTGGGATTAGGGCATGTGCATCTTTGGTGGGAGAAAACATTATTCAGCCCACCACAGGCCCTGAATATACTAGAAATTTATTATTCTTGTTATTTAAAGCTTGGAAATAAAACAAAAAGTTAGGAAATATGTTCTTTTAATGTCAAACTGAGGCTTAAAAAAAGAAAAACAGGTTCATCCCAGTATTACTTAAGTATCTGAGGAGTATACCTGTGTTTTGACTATTAATTAAAGATTCAGACACTGGACAGTACATGATAACTTGTAAAGCTTTTCAGGGACAGATGCAAATAACTGTTGCCCAGTAGAAAGGATAATCCCAAAGGCTATGGTTTTATAATTCCATAGAACATTAACCAGTTTTTTCTCTATTTCAGTAAACTTATTTAAAAAATTTTTCCTAGTAATATATCTGTTCCTCTTATTTTCATTGTAATCAGTTTTACCATTTTAATGGCTAAACACAATCAGCTGAAAAAAATTTTAACACAGATTCATGTTGTATTTGTCTGAGAGTCATGGTTTTAACTTTTTGACAATTATAGTTTGACAGCAAATTTGTCTACTAAACTATATTAAGTGGCCCCGTAGAAAACTTATATTGGCTTAGAAGATACTCAATAGTCCCCCCAAACTCTAAGAGTCTATGCTGATCTCTACCTCGTATCTGTACTCCCAAACCAAGGTTACACTCTCAGGGAAACCAACCTAATATAGATTGAATTTTCATTTCGATACATGTTGAAGTTTCAGCTTTCTTCTGCCTGCCTCAAACACAATTAATTTTCTATACGTTGTCACCGTTTTTCTGGCTGATCTACGGAGTTGTTGGCAATCGTGATGAATAGCTGATCCTGCACACTATAACATTTACATAATAAAAACTTACTTAATGGAGCTTGACAATCAGCACGACTAAAAGGTGGGTAAGAAAGAGAACCTAGCAGGCTGGGAACTAGGGAGTTGGCATGTCTGGCTTGAACCTGAGGAGCAAAGGGAAGCTGACATGACAATTAATAGGTAATGAAACCAGCTTGCGATGTGAGAGGTGCGAGGTAGACTAAAATCATAAACTTGTTGGGGGAAAAAAAACAAGATTAAATACTCTTGGTTTAAAAATAAAGAGCGGGGCTTCCCTGGTGGCGCAGTGGTTGAGAATCCGCCTCCCAATGCAGGGGACACGGGTTCGAGCCCTGGTCTGGGAGGATCCCACATGCCGCGGAGCAACTA
>NC_041231.1:93148639-93167282 GCF_002837175.3 Physeter macrocephalus
GAGCCCCCCCCCAGAAACGAAGACCCAACACAGCCAAAATAAATAAATAAAATTAAAAATCATTCTGTAAAAAAAAAAAAAAAAAAAAGAGGGGAATTCACTACTGATGACCTTCTTTTGAAAAGTAATAGGAGATGAAATGTAAATTGTCATATAAAAATATTTTAAGAGATGTGTGACTATGTTACGTGCTCCCACAGTTTAAAGTGTAGCATTCTTAAAATAATAAGAATATGTAAATAACTGCAGAAAGACATAAAAAAGTATTGTGTTAGAATTCTGTGGACAAACTTGCACCCCCTCAGCCACTCAGACACAACTAACACATTCCTAAAGCAACAGAACGTAGCAATACGTTAAGAAGGCAGAGAGTCTAAGCGGTTCCATGTTATTGCTGTCTGATATTATCTACCAGAGAATATTCGAAATTAAGAAGAAAAAGAACACTGACGCTCAGTGAATACTAGAGGGCTGTAAGGATTGCACCCTCTCTGTATAATATTTTCCTTCTTGTTTAATTTGGTAAGAAACATAAAGAGGAATAATGCCTCAGTGATGAGGCAAGATGGATGATGAAAGAAGATATTAAAGAAATTGGGTGGAAATAATACTGGATCGTATCCCTTGTCTGCAAATTGAACTTTGACTTTCTCACCTCCATTTTCATTCAATTCCTTCAGTCACTTTCAAGTTCACCCTTTTACTTTTGATTTACACGACATATATTTATTTTCCTACATTTCAATCCAATCTGTATTTTTTATTTCTCACTAAAAATATTTTTCTAGTAATGCCTATATTAGACAAGCAGCTGTCACTGTGCATCACTGTACCCTGAAGACAGGGTCATGTACCCTGGGTGGGGGTGAGGAGGTGTGAGAGGGTCCTAACCAAATAGAACACCTCTCATAGCTTTGGTAGGAGGAACCGTTATCGCCTCCCTGTTACCTTAAGGCAAGAGTCTAAGAAAGGGAATGTCCTAGAAGTGGGCAGAATGTTCAAGGGACTACAGTGGTGGATTTTTTTTACGCCACAGAAAGCAGAGTCTAGTAAAAGTGTTCAAGATACTCCCCTGAGATGATTTCCCTTGAGAAATCATTAGAAAATGACTTCTGCGAGCTAGGGAGAATTTAAATTAGGCTGCTACAGATACCTACAGATAGCATCAAACAACCTCCATTTGGCTGCCTAGGTAGGGAATGACGGCCCCTGGATGTGATCAAAGCCCCCCTCAGTTCTCTGGGGTCCCCCCGTGAATCGAACCCATCATAGCTCATTTAGATGCCGCACAGCATTTGGCAGGGTGCAGGAGTTGCTTTTCCTCTCAGTGCTTAACCTCTTTTCCCCTAGATACAAATGTCAATATTGGATTTAGTCTGGTTGAATGAATGTGTCAGAGGGCAGATTAGTGACTGGCAGCCACAAAAGGGTTTTTCAATTGGCAAAAGTAAATTTCTCACAAATGAATCAAAACAGTTTGAGGTAGAATAGAAGCAAGGGGAAAAAAGCCTTGCCAAGTTGAGTCACGATGCCTCATTAAATGGATTTGGAAACTTCAGCGTGGGCATTTTATGTAGAAGCTCCTGGATTCACCCAGCAGGAAGCAAGGGGTGAGGGAAAGAGGACATATACCTTAATATCTTCAACAGGGCATATCTGAAAAGTCTCAGTGTATTTATAGCACGAAACCATCCACATGAACCATTAGCTTCAGATAATTGGAGTGCCTAGTTCTTTATAACAATTCTTAGACCACTGAACGTGATGAATTAAAATGGTGGAAGTTTTAATTTTTTTTTATTTCTGAGATATACATTTTAAAGTAATAACTAGAATTATGACTTATAACATTATACCAGAACATATGAGATTTTTAGAAATTTCATGTAATGTCTGAAACATTTATATTAACATATTTCCATACAAATAAGAACCTGCAATATAAACAAACAAACAAAAAGAACAACTAATACTAAACTTTCTTTGGCTTATTTGTATGGAAGTTTTAATTTTTATTGGCGGTTTCATCCATGTCTTTTGAAGTTTTGACTGTGCTGCTTGCTTTATTCTTTGCTTGCCTTGAATACTTTTTTAACTGTCTTACATCTCTGCTTTGACTAGTTGAGAATAAATGCAGGTGGTTCCCACCGCAGAATCACTTTTCTTGCACAAATCACACTTCTGGCATAATTGCTAAGGTCATTTGTCTGTGTTCACATTAATGCTCCTAGTCATTTTAAGTATTATGGGCATGTTTATTTCAGGGAACCTGTGTTCTGCGGTGGAAGGAAAAATAACAAACAGCCTTTGGGGTGTAGATATTGATTTACTAATCAAAAGCAGTTCTGAATTATCGTTTTCAGGTTTAGCAAAACATGTTAACAGTTATAAACTTAGAAGTCTCAAGAAGGGAACTTGAAAGTTATGAAAGAAGAGCAGGAAATATTGACCTACCTCCTGGTCAACTCTGTAGATTCAATGAGAGCTGATAACAGAATGTTTAGAATGTTTCCAAATCCTCAGAAAACATCATTTTCATTTCACTAGCCACTTCAGTTAAATCTACTAAATTCGAAGCTTTTTCCCAAATGACTGAAGAAAGCAATCAGTCAATTTACTAAAGCCTATAAAGTCAGAGCCTATGGCTGGCCCTTGCTGACTCCCTGAACTTTTCTATATCAAAAAATAAACAGTGACGAAGTGAGAGAGTGGCATGGACACGTATACACTACCAAATGTAAAATAGATAGCTAGTGGGAAGCAGCCGCATAGCACAGGGAGATCAGCTCGGTGCTTTGTGACCACCTAGAGGGGTGGGATAGGGAGGGTGGGAGGGAGGGAGACGCAAGAGGGAAGAGATATGGGAACATATGTATATGTATAACTGATTCACTTTGTTGTAAAGCAGAAACTAACATACCATCGTAAAGCAGTTGTACTCCAATAAAGATGTTAAAAATAAATAAATAAAAGGAAAAAAGTGGGAGTACAAAAAAAATAAATAAAAAATAAACAACATCTAAGAAGTCTCTATAAGACGCATTAGAAAGGCTTTTATTTTTCTAGTAATAGAGAATAATCAGGTTACATAAACAAGAGTGAGATTTGGTCACATGTACCAAAACCAATGTCTTAACCACACAAGGTTCATTCTCTCACCTGGAACAGGTTAGAGGTTTGGCAGTAGAAGACTGGTGTGGTGGCTCCATATTGAACTGGGACTCTCGCTATTTCTAGTTTAGTTTTCTGCCATCCTTAGCCCAGAGCCTGGACAAGATACAAGGTACTTGCAATTCTAAATGCTCAAAGAGGCTCTTCTGTAAGAGACAGGTACATAGAAATTTAGCTATAAAAAATTAATAAAATTATAGGGACATAGAAATTAGAGGGATTTTTTTCTTTCTAAGAAAATTTAGGAAGAATGATAATTAACAAGAAGCAGGGAAAAAAATGTCTGCAGAAAGGATGAGAAATAACACAATTATTTTTTTTTGCACTCCTCTTTCTCTCTTATTTATTTCTCATAGTTAACCAGTAAGTATGACCTGACAGTTCTTTCTTCAAAGTGCTGTTTCAATCTTTTCTTTCCCTTCTTCCACATCTCCACTGCTACTGCCCCAGCCCCGACCCCTCCTGAACTACTGCAGATTTTGAAATGGTGTTGTCCTCCAATTCTTCTTTAATATTGCTCTCATATTGTCATTTTCCCTTAAAAACATCCAGGAGCTCTTACTGACTACAGAACAATTTTGGAACTTCTTAGCTTGGCATCCAAGGCCCTTCACAATCTTTCCAGTGTTTTCTACAAAGACTCCTCTCTGTTCCCAGCTAAACTATCCCCTTCATATTCCTTGGGATCCCTACTTCTGTGTCTTTACACACATTCTTCCTCCTCCCTAAAATGTCTTATACATTCATGTTAAGAAACTATCCATTCCTCTGCCTCACATCCATTAGGATGGCTACTATCAAAACAAAACAAAACAAAACAAAGCCATAAAGTAACAAGTGTTGGTGAGGATGTGGAAGAATTGAAACCCTTATACACTGCTGGTGGGAGTGTAAAACTACGCAGCTGCTATGGAAAATAGTATGGCAGTTCCTCAAAAATTAAAAATAAAATTATCATATGATCCAGAAATTCTACTTCTGAGTATATACCCTAAAGAATTGAAAGCAGGTACTTCAAGAGATATTTGTACGCCCAAATTCATAGTGGCATTATTTACAATAGCCAAAAGGTGGAAGCAACCCAAGTGTCCTTCCACAGACAAATGGATTTTAAAAAACGGGATATACACACATTGGAATATTATTCAGCCTTAAAAAGGAGGGAAATTCTGACACATGTGACAACATCAATGAACCCTGAGGACATTATGCTAAGCGAAATGAACCAGTCACAGAAGGACAGATTCTCTATGATTCCACTTGTATGAGGTACCCAGAATAGTCTAATTCATGGAGACAGAAAATGGAATTGTGGTTGCCAGGGACTGGGGGAAGGGGGACGGGGAGTCATTGTTCAATAGTTTGAGTTTCAGGTATGGAGTTCAGTTTTGCAAGATGAAGTGTCTTGGAGATGGATGATGGTGATGGTAGAACAACAATATGAATGTACTCAATGCTACTGAACTGTACACTTAAAAATGGTTAAGGTGGTAAATTTCATGTTATGTGTAGTTTAACACAATTTAAGAAAAAAAAATCTACTTATCCATTGAGAAGCAGGTCACATTCTACTTGTGCTTTGAAGCTTTCCCCAACCCATTCCAAGCTGAAATGACTCTTTTCCCCCCAGATCTATATTGGGGGAGCACTTTTTTGGTTAAAAATGGGAACATATCTGTCTTTTCCTCACCCTCTGAGTCATTCCTCTTCTGACTGGTAAGTTTGGAAGACCGAGCTGAGCATGTTTAAGCCACAGTGATGACCTTTCTTTTCTCATCTTCCTGTTATAGGAGGGTGTCCTCTGTGGGTAAGCTTAGCAGGGTGGGCTTTGCCTCACAGGTGCAGTCCATAGCTATCCACTTGTGTCAGTGATTCAGGGGTAAATCAGTCTAACTCTTGGAGATACTAGGATCATGTCTAGCCATGGAGATTTACCACATTATTTATCATTAAGAAAGTTGATATTTTCATCATTTTGTCTGTTTCCTGTATCATATTTCAAGTGCCTCCGAACTCTGTAGAGAAAGAAAGGGGTGTTTTGTATTGACTGTCTACAACCTTAACAATATATATCACATTTGCTACACTTGTCAATTTCCTTCAGCTTATTACCATAGTAACTGCCCATTGGTCACAGGCACCATGGCCTTGCCCCAGGCTGTTGTGCCATAATGGATTACAAAAGGGTCAGGAATCCAGGCTCTAAAACAAGTGGAAATTGGCAGCTACAAGTCAAATATGACCTGCAGTTATGAGTTTTGGGTTAACTTTTTTAAAAAAAAATTAGTTGCCAACATTTAAAAATCAAAAGATTTCAGTGAACAAGCTGACTGCTGGCTTCCCTTGAAGAAGCAGATTAGCCTTGGGCCTCTGTTTGTAGGAGGCTTCTGTAGCTCATCAGGTACAGCCCCCTGAGATAGGACATTCTTTCCCATTTCTCACTGACCTAACCTCTCCTTAGGGTCTTATATTAAGTACTTGACCCTGCAGGCACTTATATGTGCAATTTTTTTCTAAAATTTTTTGGTGTTCCCTATAAGCACATCCTGAAGCCAGTAAGTTCTTTTAGGGCCAGAGTGTCTGTACCCGGTTCCTTACAACTTTGGGACGCCTCTCTTCATATCTCTTCATAATAGCATTGTTTGGGAGCCCTCTTCTTTGGGAATGGGTCCTCACAGCTGAGGTAGCCTAGATATGCTAGGAGCTGCAGAGTACAGAAGTGACTTGCCCCCTCCCCCCAACCCCCGTGTTTACCTAACAGGGATTATTGTGGAGACTTGGGTCATCTGGAAGTTCTCATAATTTATGCTAGACCATGTTTGAAAGCTCAGGGAGAACCTCCCAGAACTCTCAAGCTACCCCAGTTATCAGGGTTATGGACCCAGAGTGGCAACCACCGGGTACTGCCTTTTGGTACTCGAGTAAAGACAGCTGGGACTTCCTAAGAGTCCTCTGCTGTTTTGCTGTGGCAGATTCCACCATGGAAACTGGCGGCATGTGGCCTCAGCTATCTTTAAGTGCCAGTGTCCCCGAGAAATCCCCTGGAATGAAATAATTAGGAATATCTCAGCTAAGGGTCTTGGAGGACCAGTTAAGCTTAGAAAATTCTCATTAGCTTTGACCATGTTGCCCTCTCTCATTATAAATCAACGGAGGTGTCCACTACCTCAGGCTATTACCTAATTATTGCTAAGCAACTCATTATCTAATAATTTTCACTAGGATAAATGAAAGTGAGTGACTTACTAGTTATTCTCTTTGTTTCTTTGCATTGTTTATGAGTTTCCAAAACATCTAGCAAGCAACTAAAGCAGAGATAGCTGAGGTTATCTCATTTATTGGGGTGGAAGTCAGAGCTAATGTTGGTTATACCAACCTTTGTGTCAAAAATATTTGTACAGTTCAGGATATTCTACTTCGATTAGGTGTAGCTGGCTGTGTATAAGAGAGTACAGAAGCCAAAGTAACAATAGAAAACAATCTTAGTAGGTAACAGGCAGTGTGTGCTAGGGACTGCAGTGAATGCTTAATCCTTTGACAACTCTAAGAGGTGGGTACTATTATTTCCCACATTTCATAGATGAGGAACCTAAGGCAGAGAAGGGTTAGGTGACATGCTTAGGTTCATAAGGCCAGGAAGTGGCAGAGTGGGGATTGAGTGGAGGCAGTCTGGCTTCAGAGTCCACACTCTTAGCAAAAGCATAGCTTTCCCTTACAGGACTGGATGATTCTGCACGGTGACGCTGAACCCACTTCAGTCACACTTTATGGGAACTTAGTTTCATGAAAATTAACATATACATAATTTTAAATATAGCAATATATAACATAAATATATAATCAATAAATATATATAATAAATGGCTTGGGATCTAGACCATGAAAATAACTTTTACAATTCAATAATAATAAGACAAAAAATGGGGAAAAGACACTTGGTAAAAAGATGCATGAATGGCCAATAAGCACATAGAAAATTGCTTAACATCATCAGGCTTTGGGTTAAGTGTAAATTAAAACCACAGTGAAATGCCATTACAGATCTTTAAGAAGTGCTAACATGGAAAGACTGACAATACCAAGTATTGGTGAAGATACGGAGCAACTGGAAATTTCAAACATTGCTGATGTTTTCCAAAGTGGCTGTAAAATGATATAATTACTTTGGAAAATAGTTTGGGGATATCTTATAAATTAAATATACATTTAACATATGACTCAGCAATTGCAATTCTAATATTTATCCAAGAGAAATGAGAACATGTATCCACAAAGAGATCTGCACACAAATATTTACAACAGCTTTAGTCATGTCACCCCTAAACTGGAAACCCCCACTTTCCATTGACTGATAAATGAAAGAAATTTAATATAATTCATATAATGAAATACTACTCAGAAAGAAAAAGGAATAAATTACTAATATATGTGACAACATGGATGAATTTCAAAAACGTTATGCTGAGCAAAAGAAGCCAGACACAAAAGAAAATATATTGTATGATCCCACTTGTATTAAATTTTTAAAAAGGTAAATTTGTATTGACAGAAAGCAGATCAGTTGTTCCCTGGGGCCAGGTTGTGGTGGTGGTGAGGGGTTGATAGCAAAGGGACATAAGGGAATTTTGGCGTACTGGAAATGATCTATATCTTGATTACAGTGGTAGTTACACATTTGTCAAAACTCAATGAAATATAAAATGTGTGCATTTTCTTGTATGTAATTTATACCTTAATAAAGTTGCTTTTAAAAAAAGGAATGATTGAAATGACACACTAAGAATTCAACTTAAGAAAACCCAAAATAAGTTTAAAGAAAGAAATTATAAATAGCAGACATTAATAAATAATAACCAAAGATATGATAGGGCGCATCAATAAAGCTCCAAGTTGGTTTTCTAAAAAAACTATATAAAATTAATTTCTGATAAGAAAAGGAAAAAAGGCACACATACTCAGTATTAAAAATGAAAAGGGCACAAAACTACAGATGTAGTAATAAAAAATAAGGACGTTGTATTACTAACGTTAGGCTAAAAAATATAAAGACATTCAAAATAGACAATTTCTTAGAAAAATATGAATATCAAAACTGACTTGAGATGAAAACTCTGGAAAGACTTATAACCAATAAAGAAATTGAACTGGGAGTTAAACATATACCTTCTCTAAACTTTTACACAAAAACATTAGACCCAGTTGTTTTTAACAGAAAAGTTCTAAAACACATCTAAAGATCCAAGATTCAGATCCTATGAAACACTTCCATAGAATAAGAAAAGAAGGAATGCCCCGAAACCCATTTTAAAACTAAACTCACTTAAATTAAATGACAGTGTAATTATGGAATATTATAGGCCAGTCTTACTTAAGAACATAGATCTTAAAATTTTCAACAAACTATTAAAAGAAAAAAATCCAGCAATGTATTCAACTATTTGATTTATCTGAGGAATTAAAGAATGGCTTAATATTTTTTAAAAAGGTAATTCACCATTCTTTCTGTTAACAAATTTAAGAAGAAAATACCTCTTGGTAAATGCTGTAAAAGCAGTTGGCAAAATTCAACACACCTTTAAATGTACTCTAGATGACCAGAAGTAGAAAAGTATATTCTTTCGTGATAAAGGACTTTTACCAAATATTATACTTTATGGTTATCAATACTTATTATTAGGTTGGATCACACAAAATTTCTGTTTCTTTTCTATCTGTCAATCAATAAGATACTGGCAGCATCACAGAATTGAACATATAGTAATTAGGATACTTTAGTATTAACAAAATAATAAACAAAAAGATCAATGGGAAAAATAAAGACTAGAAGCAGACACCACACACATATAGAGACCTAATACTGGACAGGCTTAGTATTCCTTCAATGGAGAAAGGATGGATAAATCAATGAATCACTCTGGAACAATTTGTTATATATGCAAAATAACAAAAATCCATACTATTATCTACAATAAAAAATGGAAGATTTTTTTCAAAAATGAAAGACTTTCATATGCATGAAAAGACTTAATTGTGAATGGAATACTATGATATTATTAGAAGGCAAAGTGGGAAAATATATGACTTCAAGGCAAGGAACAAAATTTGGGGTAGGGTATATTGAACAAAATACAAGCAGGGTGAACCAAAAAGAAAAGGACACATACAATTATATTACAATTAATACTTCTAAGCATCAAAATAAGCCACAAAAAGTTAAAAATATAATGGACTTAAAGAGATGTATGTAACATATATAACAATCCAAAGATTAGTGTTTGAATATATAAAAGTAGATAGACATCAATAATAAAAATACAAACAACTCAATAGAAAAAAAGGATAAAATATATTAATAGGCAGTTAATTGGCCAAGTTGTCAATGAAGATATGAGAAGATGCATTCTTTTCAACATTCAGGAAAATCCAGTTTAAAATGATGAGATACTTTTCATTCCCATCAGAATGAAAAAGTTTTCAAGTTTGACTACACTACTTCGTGAGGATGTAGATCATTGGGAACGGACATTCTCTGAGGCTGGGGGAGGAACCTAGCACTACTCAGTAAAGCTTAAGATGCACACATCTTACCACCCAGCAGTCCGACTTCTACATATTTATCCTAAAAGAACTTCTTGTAAATTTGCTCATGGAGTCAGTTACAAGAATGTTCACATGACGTTGCTTGTAGCAGCAAATAATTGCCATGATGTCCATCATTAGGAAAATGGATAACTACATATCAGTCAAAATGAGAAAGCTAGCTCATCTTTAGAGACATAGGTAAACTTCACAAACATCATGCTGAATGAAGAAGACAAGGTGAAGAACGTATCCAATATGACACCATTTAAATAAAGTATATGTGAATGTTCAACACCACCACATGGGGTAAAAGAATAAAATACATGAAAATGATAAACACTGTTTTTAGAATAGTGGTCACTTTCTAGAGGAAGGAAAGGAGTTGATATTTAGGAAAGATATGCAGTGGATTTAAAAATATATATAATGTTTTATTTCTTAAACTGGGTTATGGGTACATGGGTGTTTCCTATATTGTTCTCCATAAACTTTTGTGTCAATATATCTAAAATATTTTTTTAATGAAAGCTGAATGAGATTGGGTAGATAATTTTCGAGATGTTTGACCATGAAGAGGGATAGCAAGATGATAAAACATGGAGGTAACTGTGGATTCAACAAAGAATTATTGGTTTTGTTTCTTTTGTTTTAATGAGGGGAAGATAGTAGCACCCAGGCTGTTCACAGTGCCCAGCACTAGAGAGTAACATTCTCATAGCCTAGTGCTGAGGAATGACTGAAGAGGCTAAAGAGAGACTTGACAACAAAGAGGTTGCAGAGAGATAATACTTGGAGGGACACTTTCTGTTGAAACTAATTGGGGGAAAAGTGATGGGTGTTAATGGAGGCAGCTGCATAGACCTGGAGATGGGAAGATGAGTGAGTTCCTAAGTGATAACCTCCATTCCTCAATAATGTACAGACAGAGAGCCTGGGGTCAAGGTAGTGTGGAATAGGTGTGAAATGGTCCTTCCTCAGACAGTAAAATCAAGCTCAGCAAATCAGTGTAATCACTGGAGTACTGAGTGTCCATCTGAAGGTGATGGTCATACATATATATTGACAAAAATAGGCATTATGGACATTTCTCCAGTATCACTCAGCTACATCATACTGACCTGGAGAAGGCCTTTAGTGGACGTTTATTCAAGAGGGTCATAAAGACCAAGGGTAATTGTATGGCTGGAACACAGAATGAGAAGTTGAGAATAAATTATAAGAAAATAGGAAGGGGGCTGATGAACTTAGAGAACACAGGAGGAGGGTGAAGGGATTGGAGATCTCAATGAAGTCAAAGAATTTTCCTTGTAGGCAAAGTGAGTGGGGCCAGAGAGGGGAATGCTTGTGTACCTCAAAGGATGTTGGGTTGCCTAGTGACCAATCTCAATATGGTGCTGCATTCAAAAGAAATATCAGGCCAACATGCGAGGAAGCATAAAAACCTTAAAAAAATTTATTTTACTGAAATGCCTTGAAAAGGAGAAAAGGCAAATTATATTTCTTGTCATATAGCAAAACAGTATAAATTCCCTCTGCTTATCAGTTTCCCCAGCATCTCCCTCCTCATCTCTGCTGCAGCACCATCTTCTTCTAGAACTTCAGCCTGCAATTCCAGGGCTTTTCTCTTCCTTTTATCTCTATATTCCAGATCCCCTGGGTTCCGCAGGGAAGAGCTTCAGGCCCTTTATAACACAGATCAATCAAGCCTTGCTCTGTTCTGTCCAGCTGTACCCATTATCTGGATCAGTACAACCAAAGCATGGTAGCTTCCATTTTTTGGTCCCTATCATTTGAATTTACAATCTTACATGGTATAGTTTCTTTCTGGTGAGGATGAGACCAGGGATGTAATCAGTGTAACACAGAGGAAAAGAACATTGGAGTTGAGAAGACCAAAGATTTGAGAGGCCAAGCTATTCAACAGGTCATTCATGGGGAACTTGAGGCCATGTCAAGTGATGTCAGGAGTTGGGTGAAGAAGATACATGCTTAAGTTTTATAGAAGGAGGGGAATAACCAAGAAATTGCTAGATGATTCTTGTGAGAAGGGAGGAAATTGCCATACATAGCAGAATGATTGCTATTCAAGATGGAGGAATAGTAATGGTCTCAAAGGAGTAAGTTGAGAAAATAGCTTCCACCTGAGAGGGCTGTAGGAGAAGCAGTATCCTTAAGGGAGAGTCCAGTTTCCATTAAGGAAAGGAGGTGGGTGGGGGTAGCAGTTCAGAAAAGAGGTTAAAATTTATGATACATTACTGAAAAGAAATTTCCAGAATGCACAGTGTAAGGGTTTTTGTTATTGTTTTTTTTTGTCTTGTTTTTGTGGGGTTTTTTTAGGGGGAGGGGTGAAACAGATTCAGGAATTTACAGCACAGTTTGGGGATGAGTGATTAGAAGATAAAGACTGGAGAGGTTTGTTTCTGCCTGATTGAGGTAAGGAGGGATGTAGAGCATTTTGAATTTAGTTCTGATGGTCTTTTTGAGGGAAGTGGGTTCCATGGTGTGTCCAGAGGCCTTGTGGTCCAGAAGATTCATGTGGGAAGATGGGGAATTTCTTATATGTCAGGCATATCTGCTCCTGTGATAGCAATAGAGCTGGATTTTGGCTTCTCATAGAGACTTTTGAGAACTTATCCTAAGGAATTAATCACTGTGGCACACAAATTTATGAATAAGGATATTCATCACCATCTTATTTTTAATAACAAAATCTGCAGATATTTTAAATATTCAACAATAAGGAACTGGTTAAATAAATTCTGATACATCCATGATGGAATTCTGTATAGACTTAAAAAAATTTATGTTGAAATATATTTAATGCAATGAGGAAACAATAGGATATATTTTAAAGTAAAAAAGTATCATCCATGTGCATATAACTATGTGTCAGTGAATGTAAATGCTTATATTTAAATTCTTGGGTTGGATATAGGGTTCATGAGTGTACATTATATTACTAAAAACAAAATAAGAGAGGGCTACAGGTAGAGGAAGGATGAATATACTCAATGGTAAAAAAGAATTATGATTAATAAACTGTGTCCATCTGAGGTTCATTAAAAAAATAGTCATTTAGAAAATAACATACAGTGATTCTAATTTTTGTTTAAAAATCAGAAGCCAATTTGGTCTTGCTCCTCATCTCTCAGGCCTTGGACGTTATTGCTCATTCTCTGTATTTTAGCTCAGTCTCACTGTTTCAGTTATCTATTGTTGTGTAACAACAATACTCAGTGGCTCAAAACAATAAACATTTATTATCTCAACTTCTGTGGGTCAGGAATTTGGAAGCAGCTAACTAGGTGGTTCTGGCTCAAGTGGTTGCAATCAGGATGTGAGGGGAGGCTGCAACTATCTGAAGGCTTGACTGGGGCTGGGAGTTTTGCTTCCAAGATGCCTCACTCACAAGATTCTTGGCAGGAGACCTCAGTTCCTCACCTGGTGGGTTTCCTCATAAGCTTGCTTGAGTGTCCTCATGACATGGCCACTGGCTTCTCCCAGCATGACTAATCTGAGAGAGGGAGCAAGAAAGAAGCCACAAAACCTTTCATGACCTAATTTTAGAAGTCACCCACTGTCACTTCTATCATATTCTATTCATTAGAAGTGAGTCACTAAGTTCATTCAAGGACAAAGAGTGGATGTTGGGAGCTGCTGGAAGTTGGAAGTTGGATAGGCAGATGTTGACGTAATAAGACCTAGGCGGCTGTGGCTGGAGCAATGACAGCTCTGTCACATCTCCCATCATTCAAAAACTCCTGAAATATTCATCTGTCATTCCAGGAAGAATACTTTCCCTACCATCTCAACATGTGGAGTAGACTGCCTCCCAAATACATTTCATGTCCTCTTCCCTCACCTTCCCACTCAGTGTCCAGATGCTTTCACCTAATTTATGTATTACCTTAATTTAGTTATTTTAATTGCATGTTCTCAATATTTACTAGCATCAACATGATCCACAAGTCAATCTTCCATCTGCTCTACAAATTCTTTCAAAGCATTTCTCACAGTCCTCCAGTATCTGCTTGCATACTTCTACTGAAAGGGGCTCACTATCTTACTGCCATGTGAAGGTATTTAAGCTTTCTATTAAAAGAACAATTCTTTATTTTAGAAACCTGACATATCAAAGAGAGCAAGCTCATGAGATATATAAATATACTGTGGCAGCCTGGATTAGTCAGCTCAGGCTGCCATAACAAAATACCACAGAATACATGGTTTTATCAACAGCAATTTATTTTCTCAAAGTTCTGGAGACTGGAAAGTCCAAGATTGAGGTCCAGTAGGATTCAGTTTCTGATGAGGGCTCTCTTGCTGACTTGCAGATGGCCACCTACTCTTTGTGTTCTCACTTGGCAGGGAGAGATAGAACTGTCCAGTGTCTCTTCTTATAAGGGTACTAATCCTATCACGAGGGTCTCATCCTCATGACCTCATAAAAACAACTACCTCTCAAATGCCCCCATCTCCTAAAACTATCACATTGTGGGTTAGGATTTCAAAATATGAATATTAACAGGACACAACTGAGTCAATAGCACAACTTATAACATGACTCAGAACTGCTTTTTATATCTGAGAGCAGATAAGAGATTTTTGTTCTTAGTCTTTTAGGGAGCTCATCTCTGATGCCTTGAAAACTGCTTTTGGCAAGAAGTGATCATGAAGTGAAGATTCTTTCTCCTATCTTCCCCAACTGTGGCACTGTGTTTGGGGTGAAGGCATACCCTGGGACAGTTTTCTCTCATCTAAAATACAGAGAAAGCAGGAAAATTCTCATTATTGGATGCTGGCCCTGATTCTTCAGCATATGAGTAATGAGTTAGTAGTATTTACCTAGAAGGTTTACAATGATTATTTCATGTTTTAAATTCAATCCTGATTTTTCTGCAAATGCAGCATTCAGAGGAAAAGAAAGAACTCAACTGTCTGTACAAACATATGGAAATCAATGATAAATGGGCAGAGATTGCACAGTATATTTATTAACCAAGCTTGTATAAATCATAATTTTTCAACCATTTATTAAACTAATAGGATTGTTTTGGGAACATCAAAGAATTCTTCATTAGGTAAATAATCATGTTTACCCACTCAGTTATGGGGAAAAGCAAATCATTCACACTGCATTTACTTTGCCTCATCAGATTTCATTTCTCTTAAATGTCAGCCATTGATAATTTTTACCAAACAACCCAGGAAAGAAGTCCAAATGCCTATCAACTCTCCAGTCCAGGAAAAGGATTGCTGTTTGCTTCTCACATTTTCATTTCTTTCTTTCCCATCTGGGTAAATGCTCCATGTGGCTTAAAATGGGTCTCCCATACTGAACTCAAATTTAGGTAGTTGGCTGCCTTGGCCAACTCTCTCTTTCTTCCTTCTTTCTTGATTCATCCTATGCCAGTCTTTATATTATCTGACCACCCAGGCACATCTCAGTGGCTTGGTTTGTTGATTAAGCATGAGCCAGATCCCCTCAGCACCTGGGACAATTACCTCTGTTTCCACTCTTCTTCATCACATAGCCGGCTGATGTGGGCTCAGAGAACACTGACTTTTTCCAGTGTTAATAGGACATAATTAGGAAGTCAAGTCAGCTGCTTGACAGGGAGAAAATACACCATGTTTGTCATTTTGATTTGCAATATCAATGTTGTCCTGAAAAATGATTTTTATAAATCAGAATTTTATAAATAAAAATGTATTTTAGCTATATTAGCATGTATTGGGGGAGTTACAAATTTCATTCATTTAGTAAATAGTTATTGATCCCCCTAAGGCCAGTCATTAAGCATAGTGGGAAATATGAAGATTTATTGATTTATCCAATAAACATTTACTGAGTACCAGCTATGTGTCAGACACTGTTTGAGACACTGGGGACACAGAGGTGAACAAGAAACACAAGACTCCTGATATTAAGAAGCTGCTACTCCAGTGGGAAAAGACAGATGATAAACAAGTAAATAAGCAAATAAAAATAATCATCCAGGGGCTTCCCTGGTGGCGCAGTGGTTAAGAGTCCACCTGCTGATGCAGGGGACACGGGTTCGTGCCCCGGTCCAGGATGATCCCACGTGCCGCGGAGAGGCTAGGCCCGTGAGCCATGGCCGCTGGGCCTGCGCGTCTGGAGCCTGTGCTCCGCAACGGGAGAGGCCACAACAGTGAGAGGCCCGCGTACCGCAAAACAAACAAAAAAATCATCCAGTAGCAACGAGTGCTATAAAGAAAATTCAACAGAATAATATGAAAGTAACTGGTAGCAGTGAGGAGAGCACTCATTTAGATGGAATAGTCTATAAAGGCATCTGAAAGGTGACATTTGATTTAATATAGATGATAAATAGAGTAGGGCACACTCCTTTCCTTGGAAGAATTTACAGCCAAGAAAGAGTCTAAGATTGCATTCGATTTAGTATATAACCCCAAGCAGGTGACCATGAGCTTTATGTTAAAAAAGAAGACTCCAATAAACATGACACTACCCAAGGAAACTAATAAAGCTCCAATAACTGACCATAAAGAAATGGTGATCTATGAAATCTCTCCTAAGAATTCAGAATAATCTTCTTGGGGCTTCCCTGGTGGCGCAGTGGTTAAGAATCTGCCTGCCAATGCAGGGGACATGGGTTCGAGCCCTGGTCTGGGAAGATCCCACATGCCATGCAGCAACTAAGCCCATGTGCCACAACTACTGAGCTTGCACTCTAGAGCCCACGAGCCACAACTACTGAGCCCATGTGCCACAACTAAAGCCTGCGTGCCTAGAGCCTGTGCTCCAGAACAAGAGAAGTAACTGCAATGAGAAGCCCCTGCATGGCAATGAAGAGTAGCCCCTGCTCATCGCGACTAGAGAAAGCCCATGCACAGCAACAGACCCAAGGCAGCCAAAAATAAATAAATAAATAAATTTATTTTTAAAAAAAAGAATTCAGAATAATCTTCTTAATGAAGATCTGTGAACTATAAGAACACACAGATAGGTAAACAAAATTAGGAAAACAATGTGAAGTTCAGCAAAGAAATACAAACCATCAAAAAATCTCAAACAGAAATCCTAGAAGTGAAGAATACAATGACTGAACGGAAGAATTCAACAGAGTTTCAACAGTAGACTTGACCAAGCATTCAACAGCAGCAGAATACACATTCTTTTCAAGCACACATGAGACTTTCTAGGACAGATCATATGTTAAGCCACAAAACAAGTCTCAACAAATTCAAGAAGAAAGAATTATATCAAGGCATCTTTTCCAACCACAATGATATAAGACTAGAAATTAATAACAGGAGGAAAGCTGGAAAATTCACAAATACATGGAAATTAACACATTCCTCAACAACCAATGGGTCAAAGAAGAAATGAAAAGGGAATTAAAAAATATCTTGAGGCAAAAGAAAATGGAAACACAACATACCAAAATTTATGGGTTACAGCAAAAGCAGTTCTAAGAGGGAAGTTTATAGCTATAAATGCATACATCAAGATAAAGAAAGATATCGGGGCTTCCCTAGTGCTGCAGTAGTTAAGAATCTGCCTCCAGTGCAGGGGACACGGGTTCGAGCCCTGGTCCAGGAAGATCCCACATGCCGTGGAGCAACTAAGCCCGTGTGCCACAATTACTAAGCCTGCGCTCTAGAGCCTGCAAGCCACAACTACTGAGCCCACGTGCCACAACTACTGAAGCCCACACACCTAGAGCCCATGCTCCACAATGAGAAGCCACCGCAATGAGAAGCCCGCACACCACAACAAAGAGTAGCCCCTGCTCGCCGCAACTAGAGAAAAGCCTGAGCGCAGCAACGAAGACCCAATGCAGCCAAAAATAAATAAATAAATAAATAAATTTATTGGGAAAAAAAGATATCAAATAAACAACCTAACATTACACCTTAAGAATATAGAAAAAGAAGAACAAATTAAGCCCAAAGTTTGCATAAAAAAGGAAATAATATAGATTACAGTAAAATAACTAAAATAGAAAATAGAAAAACAATAGGAAAGATTAAAAACCAAGAACTGGTTCTTTGAAAAGAGAAACAAAACTGACAAAACTTTAGTTAGACTAACAAAGAAAAAAGAAGACACTGATAAAATTATAAATAAACGAAGAGACATTACAACTGATACCACAGAAATACAAAGGATCATAAGAGACTAGTATGAACAACTGTATGCTAACAAATTGAGCAACCTAGAAAAAGAAATGAATAAATTCCTAGAAACATATAACATATCAAGACTGAATAATGAGTAATAGAGAATCTGAACAGACCTATAATGAGTAAGGAGATTAAATCAGTAATTAAAAAAAAAATCCCAACAAAGAAAAGTGCAAAACCAGATGGTTTCACTGGTCAATTCTATCAAACATCTAAGGAAGAATTAATACCAATCCTTTTCAGATTTTTCTTAAAAACTGAAGAGGAGGGAACACTACCAAACTCATTTACAAGGCCAGAATTACCCTGAAACCAAAGCCAGCTAAGAATACTAATAGAAAAGAAAACTACAGGCCAATATTCCTGATAAATACAGAGGCAAAAGACAGCAGAGGGAGGAACACTCCCAAACTCATTCTATGAGGCCACCATAACCCTGATACCAAAACCAGACAAAGACGTCACAAAGAAAGAAAACTATAGGCCAATATCACTGATGAACATAGGCGCAAAAATCCTCAACAAAATACTAGCAGAGTCCAACAGCACATTAAAAGGATCATACACCAGGATCAAGTGGGGTTTATTCCAAATTAAGAAAACACTCCCATTTACCATTGTAACATAAAGAATAAAATACCTAGGAATAAACCTACCTAAGGAGACAAAAGACCTGTATGCAGAAAATTATAAGACACTGATGAAGAAATTAAAGATG
>NC_041231.1:93168051-93179260 GCF_002837175.3 Physeter macrocephalus
ACCCACTTCCTAGAGAAATGGAAATAAAAACAAAAGTAAACAAATGGGACCTAATGAAACTTAAAAGCTTTTGCACAGCAAAGGAAACCATAAACAAGACGAAAAGACAACCCTCAGAATGGGAGAAAATATTTGCAAATGAAGCAACTGACAAAGGATTAATCTCCAAAATTTACAAGCAGCTCCTGCAGCTCAATATCAAAAAAACAACCCAAAAATGGGCAGAAGACCTAAATAGACATTTCTTCAAGAAGATATACAGATTGCCAACAAACACATGAAAGAATGCTCAACATCATTAATCAATAGAGAAATGCAAATCAAAACTACAATGAGATATCATCTCACACTGGTCAGAATGGCCATCATCAAAAAATCTAGAAACAATGAATGCTGGAGAGGGTGTGGAGAAAAGGGAACACTCTTGCACTGCTGGTGGGAATGTAAAATGATACAGCCACTAAGAAGAATAGTATTGATGTTCCTTAAAAAACTAAAACTAGGGGCTTCCCTGGTGGGGCAGTGGTTGAGAGTCCGCCTGCCCATGCAGAGGACATGGGTTCATGCCCCGTTTTTTGGAAGATCCCACATGCCGCGGAGAGGCTAGGCCCATGAGCCATGGTTGCTGAGCCTGTCCGTCTGGAGCCTGTGCTCCGCAACAGGAGAGGCCACAACAGTGAGAGGCCCGGTAACAGCAAAAAAAAAAGAAAAAACCTAAAATTAGAACTACCATATGACCCAGCAATCCCACTACTGGGTATATACCCTGGGGAAACCATAATTCAAAAAGAGTCATATACCAAAATGTTCATTACAGCTCTATTTACAATGAAAGAGCAAAACAAATACCGTATGCTAACACATATTTATGAAATCTAAGAAAAAAAAAAAAGGTCATGAAGAACCTATGGGCAAGACGGGAATAAAGACACAGACCTACTAGAGAATGGACTTGAGGATATGGGGAGGGGGAAGGGTAAGATGTGACAAAGTGAGAGAGCGGCATGGACATATATACACTACCAAACGTAAAATAGATAGCTAGTGGGAAGCAGCCGCATAGCACAGGGAGATCAGCTCGGTGCTTTGTGACCTCCTAGAGGGGTGGGAGAGGGAGGGTGGGAGGGAGGGAGACACAAGAGGGAAGAGATATGGGAACATATGTATATGTATAACTGATTCACTTTGTTATAAAGCAGAAACCAACACACCATTGTAAGGCAATTATACTCCAATAAAGATTTTTTAAAAAATTTAAAGTAAAGTGATGGAAAAAAAGTAACGTAAACACTAACCAAAAGAAAGCTGATATATCTATACTAACATCAGAAGAAGTAAATGAGGACTTCCCTGATGGCACAGTGGTTAAGAATCCACCTGCCAATGCAGGGGACATGGGTTTGAGCCCTGCTCCGGGAAGATCCCATGTGCCATGGAGCAACTAAGCCCATCTGCCACAACTACTGAGCCTGCAAGCCACAACTACTGAAGCCCGCGAGCCACAATTACTGAAGCCTGCATGCCACAACTACTGAAGCCTGCGCACCTAGAGCCTGTGCTCTGCAACAAGAGAAGCCACCACAATGAGAAGCCCGCGCGCCGCAATGAAGAGTAGCCCCCGCTTGCCACAACTAGAAAAAGCCCACGTGCAGCAACAAAGACCCAACACAGCCAAAAATAAATAAATTTATTTTAAAAACAAAAGAAATATTAGAAAGCCCTGGGTAACCTAGATAACTGACTACTTGTGTGACATACCCACCCCTGCCTTTTCCCATTTCCATGCTTTAATTCTTGCTATAATGTTTTAAATTCACCAATAAAGAGTGAACATGTGAAACCCTAGGCACCCCACCCTCCCCCTCAATAAATGCAGAAACCCGGATCTGCATGCTCTCTCTCTCTCCCCACCCACCCCTGCTACCTGTCTCTGTGGCCCTGGGCATGTCATGTACTCTTCACAACCCGTGAATAATAAACCTTTTTTGTCAAAGTACTCTGATGGTTGCTGCTGAGGTGCATCTTGCAATCATAATAAGAACCACAAGGGCCACTCCAGCCAAAACACTGGCTCCAGTCAGGTAAATGTCTTTTCAGGCTTGCCACAAACAGTATGGGCCCAAGTGAATGACCCAGGCATTCCTGATAGCATCATTATACATGAGACTAGCACAAAACTGCACCAAAAAGACCTGTTAGAACTAATAAACAAATTCAGGAAATTTTCAGGATACAAAATCAATGTACAAAAATGAGTTGTATTTCTATACACTCATAATGAGCTATCTGAAAGAGAAATAAAAAAAGTTCAATAGCTAAAAAAAGTAACTAGGAATAAATTTAACCAAGGAAATGAAAGATCTGTACACTGAAAACTATACGACACTGAATAAAGAAACTGAAGAAGACACAAATAAATGGAAAGCTATCCCACGTTCATGAATTGGAAGAATTATATTGTTAAAGTGTTAATACTACCTGAAGCCATCTATAGATTCAAAGCAATACATATCAAAATTCTAATGGATTTTTTAATAGAAATAGAACAAACAATCCTAAAATTTGTATGGTGTCACAAAAGACCCCTTGTAGCCAAAGAAACCTTGAGAAAGAACACAGCTGGAGAATCATACGTTCTGATTTCAAACTATACTATAAAGCTATAATAATCAAAGCAGTGTGGTAATGGCATAAAAACAGACACATAGACCAATGGAACAGAATTGAGAGTCCAGGAATAAACCCACTCACATATGGTCAACTACTATTTGACAAGGGAGCCAAGAATATTCAATAGGGAAAGAATAATTTCTTCAATAGATTGTGTTGGGAAAATTGGATATTAACACGTAAAAGAATGAATTTGTACTCCTATCTTAAGCCACTTTTCTATGTCCTAGTCTCACCAAAAAAAGGAGAAAGAACATGGAGATGACAAAGCTGCTCTTTACTGCCTCAGCCTAGAGGTAATGTATATCACCTCGTCTTATATTCCATTGCAAAGAGTTAGTTATATGGTCATACTAAAATCCAGGAAGGATAGGAAATGGAGTGTAGCAGTATATCTAGCAAGAAGCAGAGAATATACATATTGGCGAGTCCTAGTAGTCTGTCATAGTTTTGGGGTTTTTTTTCTTTACTTAAATAGGTTGTTTGTTTTTGCATACATGGGTCCCCTTAACTACACTATAAGTTCTGTGAGAGCAAGGATTGGCTTCTTAAAATCTCTTATAGGGACTTGTATGGTAGCTCCAAGATGTCTCTGAATGTTCCCTACCTCCTGTACTCATACTCTTGAGTAATACTCTCCCATGTTGAGTAGGCTTGACCTGTACAACCAATAGGATATTGAGGAAAGGATAGGGCGTAACTTCTGAGGCTAGGCCGTAAAAATCACTGTGGCATCTGCCTTATGCTCGCAGGCTCGGGGGAAGCCAGCTGCCATGTTGTAAGGATGCATAAGCAGCCTTATGAAGAGGTCCATCTGGCAAGGAATTGAGGTCCCCTGCCAACAACCAGCACTAAGTTGCTAAGTGTGTGAATAAGCTACCTTGAAATAGATCTTCCCCCCATCCTCAGTCAAGATTTTGAAGCCTAAACTTTAGAGTTGTCAAAACATTTTTACAAGATTCACATCTATCTATCCATCCATCCTCTGTCCATCCATTCAATACTTTTCATTTATTCCTTGTAAGTCATTGCTGTATGATTTACCTTAAGACCTCACCCAAGAAAGAGATGGTGAATTGGATTCTTCTTACACATCAGTCCCCATTGTTTGGTAGTAACTGATAATGTTGTTTCCAAGCCTCTAAGTTTGTTTCCAAGGATAAAGGGTGCAAACCTTTATCCAACAGTAATACTTGCTAGGGAAATGGAAGTAGGAGTAGGCAGCTCATGAACTACATATGTATTTGTCATCTATGATCTAGGTGTTCTGACTCATGCTTTTCAAGCCTACATCCTTAATTAGGAGCCCATACACTGGTTAAGTACCACTTGGCCTGGACAAGGGCCCTGAGTTGCAGGCCTGACAAATGGCATAAGGGGAAAGCTGAAGCCAGATGCTTTTTGGCCATAAGTCAGTCAGTTTTATTTATTGTCTGACATGTGTATTATACTATGTAGGGATTCAAATTGGTTTCTGAGAATCATATGGCTCTTGGCTCCTGCGAAAGACCCCACTTCTCAGCTCTAACCTCATATTCTTGCGATTAGATTTTTCTAGCACCAGAGTCAAGGGCAAAAATATTTGTTAAGTAACTGCTGGAATCTGAAAGAAGCATGAGAAACATTCTATTCTATCAAGGCTCATTTATATTCTGAGCAGAGTCTAGTGGCCTATGTTTGCTAAATGCGTAAATTTTCAGGTACTTGCAAAATGCCAAGGTCATAAATCTTTTTAAAAAACAAAGCTTATTTATTTTCCTCGAAAATAAAGTGGTTTTTCTTTTTATGGAAAGTAAAGAAACTCTCAAAGCAGAAAATGAAAAACCAACTATTCACCATGCACCCCACCTGTCAGAGCCAAGCAATGTTTTGCTGCTGTGCAAGTTAGAAAACACCTATAATTGGGATAATGTCATAAATGCAATCTTGTTCTGATTTCTTCAGTTAGCAGCATAACAAAAGTATTTGCTGTATTATTATTAACTCTTTACAGGGATCGTTTAAAATTGTTGTCTATTGCATTATATTCCCTTATCAAAATTTGCAGATCTGTTTTCCTAATATTAGGTTATTTTTACAGAGGGAAGGAAGGTGCTAAATTGCTATAAATCTTCAAATAAGCAAAGAAAGATATTACTCTTTCAAAGTGGGATTATTCGTTGACTCATGGAGCCTTAAACCTGCGAGCCTGCCTTTCAGTGAGTGGATTACAATGCTTTTCTTTCGTAGAAGAGGAAAATGAGGCACAGAGTTTCCTGACTCTCTAGGATTATCCAGCCAGCCAACAGCAGAACCAGGTTTATAGCCCCCTGATCCTAGCAATTATACAAACATCAGGAGAAAGCACTTTTCTTTAGCAGAGATTCAGCTCACTGCCTAACCTTTGAAGTAATTGTTACCAGCGGTGTGGCTCAGTCAGAAAGCAAAAAAAGTGGGAGCTTCTCAGCCTGCCTGTTCGCAGGAATGTGCATTGTCAGTAAGCAGGGTGTGAGTCCACGTGTGTGGTAGGAGGAGCCCTCCCTGGGAACATGGGATCCAGCTGTGCTTTTGCCTGACTGTATGGCTTGAGCAAGTTCAGCCTAAGCAATTTCACCTCCCTAAATGTCAGCTTTCTCACTTTTCAATGACTGAACTATATTAGTTGGTATTTTCATACTCTAACATTTCAGCTTCTAAGCCTGACCCTTTGTGTCCATTTCAAACTCAGTGGACATTTTGAGCCTTGTGGGTAGGAGTTAGCACGAAGATGCAACAGAATCTACTAATGGGATGAGAATCTTACCCAACCGCTCAGCTAGGGAGGTGAGTGAATTTAATAAGTGTATGTGGAATCCAAAGCTATTTGCTCAAATAAAATATTTCTGTCACCATCACAGAGCACATCGTGACTGTCTTTATATAGGGTGGTGGCAGATCAACAACTTGAAGTTAACTCAACTTCAAGGCATGGCAAGCAAGTGAATTGTAATGCTATCTGTGGAAAAGACTTGACTATAATATAGCTTTTTTCAGCCTTCTCCATTCTTCAGCTCTCCCTA
This sequence comes from Physeter macrocephalus, assembly GCF_002837175.3. Taxonomy (NCBI): domain Eukaryota; kingdom Metazoa; phylum Chordata; class Mammalia; order Artiodactyla; family Physeteridae; genus Physeter; species Physeter macrocephalus. The sequence goes on from NC_041231.1 coordinate 93,173,760, forward strand.
TGCTTTTGGAGTTGCCTCTGATGTTGCAGTTTCTCATTTATTTCATTTAAATGTATTCTACTAGACAGTCCTTTGTGAAAGCAGAGCAGAATATTTGCTTGTCTGGGGGCTTCTGAATTATCTGGTGCTACAGTAATAGCGCAGGGCAACCCTCACCTAAACAGCTTTCTTTGCTACCCCATGTGTCCCTTAGGCTTGGACTCTTTTCTCACTAATCTTTGAAACACCTCTCTTGGACTGAAGTGGCCATCTTTAGAGAGAAGAGAGGAGTACTAACTAATGTTAATGACGTTAGCGACAAAGCTACCTGGGCTTTGATGATGGACAAGAAAGTACAACCTCTTGCCATTTCTAATGCTATTTGGTTCTATATTTCTGAGCTTCCCTGTTATACCTTATTTTAAACAATAATAACAAAGTTGGCATGGCAGGGAATGGGATGGGGGGGGGAAGCAAAACTGTAGCTAAAACCCTACAAATTCACCCTTAATCTAAATCCTAGAAAGGTCAAGAAAGTGATATTGGAAGAATGATTAAGCATTTCTGTGAAGGTTATTCTCTCCATTGTGGGGTTCTTTTATTTATTCAATAAATGTTTATTCAATCCCTAATATGTGTCAGGCAATGTTTTAAATTCTAACAGTTCAACAGTGAACAAAAGAGAAATGCTGCTAAAAGGGAACCCTTAAACATTGTTGGGATTGTAAATTGGTGCAGCCACTATGGAAAGCAGTATGGAGTTTCTTCAAAAAACTAAAACTAGAACTACCATATGATCCAGAAATTCCACTCCTGGGTATGTATCCAAAGAAAACAAAAACACTAATCAAAAAGATACATACACCCCAATGTTCATAGCAGCATTATTTACAATAGCCAAGATATGGAAGCAAATTTAGAGTCTGTCAAGAGATGAATGGATAAAGAAGATGTGGTATATATATACCAACAAAGTGGATGGACCTAGAGAGTATTATACTTAGTGAAATAAGTCAAACAGAGAAAGACAAATACTCTATGTTACCACTTATATGTGGAATCTAAAAAATAAACAAATGTACGTAACAAAACAGAAACAGATTTACAGATATAGAGAACAAACTGGTGGTTACCAGTGGGGAGAGGGAAGGAGGGTGCAAGATAGGGGTAGGTGATTAAGAGACACAAATTACTAAGTATAAAATAGATAAGCAACAAGGATATACTGTATAGCACAGGGAAATATTGCCATTGTTTTGTTATAACTTTAAGTGGAGTATCATCTATAAAAGTATTGAATCACTATGTTGTATACCTGAAGCTAATATAATATTGTAAATCAACTATACTTCAGTTAACAGAGAGAGAGAGAGAGAAACTCCTTCTCTTAGAAAGGAAATGCTCTTGGTCCTGTGTTCTTAACGTTGAAGGGTAGAGGTGGTGCAGGGTCCTTGAATAGGATTACCCCCAAAATTGCTCCATTTCCCAGTTGCTCAGACCAAAATCTTCAGAATCAGCTTTGATCTGCTCATCACACCTTCTCTCATGCTCTGCCTCCAAACTATCAGAAAATCTTGCTGACTCTTTCTAACCAGAATCTGACCGTCTGACCACTTTGTCCCTATTGCTATCATCCTGGTTAAAACCACCATCGTTGCAATAATGACATCATCTCCTATTGCCCCTGCCCTTGCTTACTGGCTCCAGGACATTGGCCCAATTTAGGGCTTTCATACTGGCTTTTTCCTCTTCATGGAATATTCTTCCAGCAGTCATACACTTGTCTAATTCATTCATTTCCTTCAAATCATTGTTCAAAACTCACTTTCTCAATGACACCTATCTTGACTACTCTATTTCAAGCTGTAAAGAGAACGCCTGCCAAGTGCTCTCTATTCCTCTTAGCTTGCTCTATTTTTTCTTTATTGCATAAAACTTACCCCCTTCTAACATAATAAACTTTATTTTATTACATTTATTTTTTATTATCTCTTTTCTCTCACCCATGTAAGATCAAGCATGGTAGGAATCTTTGTGTATTTTGTTCACCAATGTTTCCTAAGTGCCTAGAGCAGTGTCTGGCCTATAGCAGGTGATAAAGAAATAGTTCCTTCATTCAGAGGTCCATAAGCATCTTGAAATTGATTGCAAAATATATGTATGCAGTTTTCCAGAAAGCAATATCATAGCTTTTATTAGGTAATCAGAGGGAACTGTGATCAAAACCAGTTCTAAAACCACTATTGTGCTTACCTATAATATGGTTGACTTGAAGATTTCTTAGAAATGATTTAGTTAGGAAAAAAATGTGAAATTGTAACAATGTGTCTCAATTAGATGGTTTCTTGACTCACGTACTGGCATGCCTAAAAATCCTTGTGAGGACCAGTTTTAGAAGAAGAAAGGAGCAGATACAATAAATATTAGGAGTGTCTTTCTTAGCAAAAACCCTACAGCATGAATGACAATGCAGCTGGTAACTAATGTTGCAAGTTAATACTCATATAATTATTGTATGTGGAACTTTTCATTCCGAAGTCTCTAGGTGCTTTATAAACATTAATTAGTGACATTTCACAACACCCTAGTGAGACAGTTAAGTATTATGATACCTATTTCATACCTTTAGATAAAAGAGTGTCTAAAGGTCATATAGCAAGATAAGAACAGAAACTAAAGTAACTTTTGGAAACCCCTTCTCCCCCAAATCCACTTCATCTCGTGCCTGTAGCGGTAGGGGTCCCTCCCTTTTAGAACTGATCTGTGGGCTCTGGTGCAGATGGAATGTTTAAGGTAACACAGAGAAATACAGTATTCTATGGTGGCCTCAGAGGAGTTGCTGGAGCTAAATGATAGACCTATTGTTTTGTTTTGTTTTGTTTTTGCGGACCTCCCACCGTTGTGGCCTCTCCCGTTGCGGAGCACAGGCTCCGGACGCGCAGGCTCAGCGGCCATGGCTCACGGGCACAGCCGCTCCGCGGCACGTGGGATCCTCCCGGACCAGGGCACGAACCCGTGTTTTTATTTTAAAAGAACTTTTCAAAGCAGCTAATATTCCCTTTGCCATTCTTTCCCTACCTTTGTCTTTCCTTCTGTGGGTTTGACATGCTTTTCACTGTTTTGTTCCTGTTGTATGTATTAGCTCTCCAGCCTTCGATCGAGCACTTGTGCCCCAGTCCCAGCTGTCAATGCCATGAATTAACTGTGGGACCCCAGGCAAGGCCCTGGGCCCCTTGGACCTCAGTCTCTTAATCCATTAATGGGCACACTCACTTCAGCATCTCTACATTTCCTTTAACAATGGAAGACCAAGGTTCAGGAGAGGGGAATTCTTGGAGAGGGCTTCTTCAGGTAAGTGTTCACATTCGAGGCATAACAAGGCCAAGAGTTACTGGAGGTGCTTCTTCACCAATTTGGAAGAGAAGCCTCTAAATGTTCTGTTATTAAAAATGGTCTACAACAGGTTGGGTGCCAGTTTTCATTCACTTCTGAGACCCTCTTATTGATGGTCACAAACTCTGATTTTCTCGTGGATGGGATGAGAAAACAAGGTTGGTCCCTTGTTCTTTTCCGGTCTTTGAGAAAAGAGTATCTTCTCTCGGGAATGGCTCTTCCTCTTATACTTCCCTCACTTCTGTTTCTGCTTCTTTAGGAATCTCTTTGTCCCTCACAGGGAGTGTCAATTCACATCTTAATCACTTTGAGTGTAATCTCATTAGAGATAATCCCGTTTGCCAAAGGGTCAGTATCTTTCCTGGGTACAGAGGAAGGGATTCCTATCATTTGTCTTGGAAACCCAGTCCAGCTTGAGTTATAAAGAGAGAGATCATGGCTGAATTCTTCCTCTGACTTTTGATATTGGCATTGAAATACATGAGATGGATTCTTTAAATCTGTCACGCTAAATTTCTATCAGTCTTGGCTTTAGACAGAAAGGGCATAATGAAAAAAAAAAAACGGTTTTGTTGGCAGTTTAAATGAAGCAAGTGTTTTGTTCACTTACGAAAAATGTAAGGGACTTTAATAAATTAATCTGGTAATTATGTCTTCTTGTGACTACTCAGCTTTTCTTTGTGGGGATAAAAGTACTTAGAAGCAAACAAAAGAGCAAACAAACACAAAACACACACACACACACACACACACACACACACACACACACACACACACACACACGCCTTGCTTCCCCTTTTAAACTTCGAACACTTGCCTTATAGTAATTCTCATCAAGCAGTTCTGAGGTGGTAAAATTCCAGATCACTGAAGCAACCACATTTGGGTGGTTGAGACCTTGTTTCAAGGAGGGCCAGGACTGAGTGTATGTAAAGCTGGATGATGTGAGCAGGGATCCATTTTTGCAGGAAGTGCCAATCCATATGGCTCCTTGTTTGTCATAGCATACATCGCATTTAAACGTGTGAAACAACTATGGAAACCCCATCTCTCTCTGCGGCTCCCCTTCCCCAGGATGCAACTGATTTAAATCCTCATATTCTTAAAGTGGGGGTGGGAGTGGTAAACAGCAGTCATTCTCATTTGATAGTTTGAAAAAAGAAAAGATGTTGGTACCACTCACTGACTGGCTAATGAGTAATCAGATTTCACAGCGTGAGTGCTGGGGTGGTAATTTGGTTGCACACCATGCTCCAAACCCATGGAATAGTGCTTCATTAATGTGAAGACCTGTATAATCAAACAATTAGCAGTCTCTCTGCAACGAAAGCAGCTTTTCATCAGCATATATACTTCGTCGAAAGATGAGTCCCAAATCAGCGGATCTGACAGCAACTGGTCTTAACACTAACTCCACAACAGTACCACGAAGGGGGACGTGCGTGTTTTTCACCCTTAACCTTTAGCTAAGGATGCACAGCAACCTGGGCTTCAACATCACTGAATGGTAGCAGAAGTGTAGGAAATATGAGGTTAGGAGAATGTCTTTTATTTTTATTTATATAATCTCCAATTTTACAGCTTTTGTGTTTTTCCTCATGTTACACTTTTTAGGGTTAAGAAGCTTGGGAGGATAGTTTGAATTATCATGGGGAAAGAGAAAGCTGCTTTTAAAGAAAATTTTTGCTTCTTTCATTTTGCTTATTACTTACATCCTGATTTGTGTCATCTTCATTTTAATATAGCTGATTAGCCACTTTGGAGACTTTCTCTTGGTAACCATGGAGAAAGGCTGCTCTTTTATGGCAGGATCTCTCTTTTGCTTTGTTGACTAATTCGCATCAAATGAATGCCCAACAGGGGAGTTCATAGAATCAGGAGGCAGAGACCTTGGGTTCCTGATGCCCTATGGTTCTGAATCTCTTTCTATCCCCTAAACAAGCTCTGAATATATTGGGTCACTTTCAACATATTGCTTGCTCAGTGGCAAGGAGGTGAGAAATGTTAATGCAGCACTTTTTAAAAAAAAAAAAACATCGTTATTGGAGTATAATTGCTTTACATTGTTGTGTTAGTTTCTGCTGTATAGCAAAGTGAATCAGCTATATGCATACTTATATCCCCATATC
>NC_041231.1:93179351-93179803 GCF_002837175.3 Physeter macrocephalus
ACCCCTCTAGGTGGTCACAAAGCACCGAGCTGATCTCCCTGTGCTATGCGGCTGCTTCCCACTAGCTCCCTGTTTTACATTTGGTAGTGTATGTATGTCAATGCCGTTCTCTCACTTCGTCCCAGCTTACCCTTCCCCCTCCCTGTGTCCTCAAGTCCACCCTCTATGTCTGTGTCTTTATTCCTGCCCTGCCCCTAGGTTCTTCAGGACCTTTTTTTTTTTTTTTAGATTCCATATGTATGTGTTAGCATATGGTATTTGTTTTTCTCTTTCTGACTTATTTCACTCTGTATTACAGTCTCTAGGTCCATCCACCTCATTATAAATAACTCAATTTCATTTCTTTTTATGGCTGAGTAATATTCCATTGTACATATGTACCACATCTTCTTTATCCATTCATCTGTCGATGGACACTTAGGTTGCTTCCATGTCCTGGCTATTGTAAATAG
>NC_041231.1:93180689-93181762 GCF_002837175.3 Physeter macrocephalus
GCAAAAGCTTTTAAGTTTCATTAGGTTCCATTTGTTTATTTTTGTCTTTATTTCCATTTCTCTAGGAGGTGGGTCAAAAAGGATCTTGCTGTGATTTATGTCATAGAGTGTTCTGCCTATGTTTTCTGCTAAGAGTTTTATAGTGTCTGGACTTACGTTTAGGTCTTTAATCCATTTTGAGTTTATTTTTGTGTATGGTGTTGGGGAGTGTTCTAATTTCATACTTTGACATGTACCTGTCCAGTTTTCCCAGCACCACTTATTGAAGGGGCTGTCTTTTCTCCACTGTATATTCTTGCCTTCTTTATCAAAGATAAGGTGACCATATGTGCATGGGTTTATCTCTGGGCTTTCTATCCTGTTCCACTGATCTATATTTCTGTTTTTGTGCCATACCATACTGGGTTTTTTTTAAATTTTATTTATTTATTTTTGGCTGTGTTGGGTCTTCGTTGCTGTGTGCGGGCTTTCTCTAGTTGCAGCGAGCAGGGGCTACTCTTCATCGCAGTGTGCGGGCTTCACATTGCAGTGGCTTCACTTGCTGCATGGGCTCTAGGCACGTGGGCTTCAGTAGTTGTGGCACGTGGGCTCAGTAGTTGTGGCGCACGGGCTTAGTTGCTCCGCGGCATGTGGGATCTTCCCGGACCAGGGCTTGAACCCGTGTCCCCTGCATTGGCTGGCAGATTCTTAACCACTGCACCAAAAGGGAAGCCCCATACTGTCTTGATTACTGTAGCTTTGTAGTATAGTCTGAAGTCAGGAAGCCTGATTCCTTCAGCTCTGTTTTTGTTTCTCAAGATTGCTTTAGCTCTTTGGGGTCTTTTGTGTTTCCATACAAATTGTGAAATTTTTTGTTCTAGCTCTGTGAAAAATGCCAGCGGTAGTTTGATAGGGATTGCACTGAATCTGTAGATTGCTTTGGGTAGTATAGTAATTTTCACAATGTTGATTCTTCCAATCCAAGAACATGGTATGTCTCACCATCTTTTTGTATCATCTTTAATTTCTTTCATCAGTGTCTTATAGTTTTCTGCATACAGGTCTTTTGTCTCCTTAGGTAGGTTTATTCCTAG
>NC_041231.1:93182266-93184590 GCF_002837175.3 Physeter macrocephalus
TCTCTGATTGCTGTGGCTAAAACTTCCAAAACTATGTTGAATAATAGTGGTGAGAGTGGACAACCTTGTCTTGCTCCTGATCTTAGAGGAAATGGTTTCAATTTTCAACACTGAGAATGATGTTGGCTGTGGGTTTGTCATATATAGCCTTTATTATGTTGAGGTAAGGTCCCTCTATGCCTACTTTCTGGAGGGATTTGATCATAAATGGGTGTTGAATTTTCTCAAAAGCTTTTTCTGCATCTATTGAGATGATCATATGGTTTTTATCCTTCAGTTTGTTAATATGGTATATCACATTGATTGATTTGTGTATATTGAAGAATCCTTGCATTCCTGAGGTAAACCCCACTTGAGCATGGTGTATGATCCTTTTAATGTGCTGTTGGACTCTGTTTGCTAGTATTTTATTGAGGATTTTTGCATCTATGTTCATCAGTGATACTGGCCTGTAGTTTTCTTTTTTTGGGAACATCTTTGTGTGGTTTTGCTATCAGGGTGATGGTGGCCTCGTAGAATGAGTTTGGGAGAGTTCCTCTCTCTGCTATATTTTGAAAGAGTTTGAGAAGGATAGATGTTAGCTCTTCTCTAATTGTTTGATAGAATTTGCCTGTGAAGCCATCTGGTCCTAGGCTTTTGTTTGTTGGAAGATTTTTAATCACAGTTTCAATTTCAGTGCTTGTGATCAGTCTGTTTACATATTTTATCTCTTCCTGGTTCACTCTCGGAAGGTTGTGCCTTTCTAAGAATTTGTCCATTTCTTCGAGGTTGTCCATTTCATTGGCATATAGTTGTTGTAGTACTTTCTCATGATCCTTTGTATTTCTGTAGTGTCACTTCTTACTTCCCCCTTTTCATTTCTAGTTCTATTGATTTGAGTCTTCTCCCTTTTTTTCTTGATGAGTCTGGCTAATGGTTTATCAATTTTTTTATCTTCTCAAAGAACCAGGTTTTAGTTTTATTCATCTTTGCTATCGTTTCCTTCATTTATTGCTGATCTGATCTTTATGATTTTTTTCCTTCTGCTAACTTTGGGTTTTTTTTGTTAGTTTGTTCTTCTTTCTGTAATTGCTTTAGGTGTAAGGTTAGGTTGTTTCTTTGAGATGTTTCTTGAGGTAGGATTGTATTGCTATAAACTTCCCTCTTAGAACTGCTTTTGCTGCATCTGATAGGTTTTGAGTCGTTGTGTTTTCACTGTCATTTGTTTCTAGGTATTTTTTTATTTCTTCCGTGATCTCTTGGTTATATAGTAGTATATTGTTTAGCCTCGATGTGTTTGTAATTTTCACAGTTTTTCCTGTAATTTGATATCTAGTCTCATAGCGTTGTGGTCAGAAAAGATACTTGATATGATTTCAATTTTCTTAAATTTACCAAGGCTTGATTTGTGACCCAAGATATGATCTATCCTGGAGAATGTTCCATGAACACTTGAGAAGAAAGTGTATTCTGTTGTTTTTGGATGGAATGTCCTATAAATATCCATTAAGTCCATCTTGTGTAATGTATCATTTAAAGCTTGTGTTTCCTTATTTATTTTCATTTTGGATGATCTGTCCATTGGTGAAAGTGGGGTGTTAAAGTCCCCTACTATGATTGTGTTACTGTCGATTTCCCCTTTTATGGCTGTTAGTATTTGCCTTATGTATTGAGGTGCTCCTATGTTGGGTGCATAAATATTTACAATTGTTATATCTTCTTCATGGATCGAACCCTTGATCATTATATAGTGTCCTTCTTTGTCTCTTGTTATAGTTTTTACTTTAAAGTCTATTTTGTCTGATATGAGAATTGCTACTCCAGCTTTCTTCTGATTTCCATTTGCATGGAATATCTTTTTCCATCCCCTCACTTTCAGTCTGTATGTGTCCCTAGGTCTGAAGTGGGTCTCTTGTAGACAGCATATATATGAGAATTGCTACTCCAGCTTTTCCATTTGCATGGAATATCTTTTTCCATCCCCTCACTTTCAGTCTGTACGTGTCCCTAGGTCTGAAGTGGGTCTCTTGTAGACAGTGTCTATACAGGTCTTGTTGTTGTAGCCATTCAGCCAGTCTATGTCTTTTGGTTGGAGCATTTAATCTGGTTACATTTTTTTTCTGAGCCTTTTTTTTTAACATCTTTATTGGAGTATTATTGCTTTACAATGGTGTGTTAGTTTCTGCTTTATAACAAAGTGAATCACTTATGCATATACATATGTCCCCATATGTCTTCCCTCCTGCATCTCCCTCCCTCCCACCCTCCCTATCCCACCCCTCTAGGTGGTCACAAAGCACCGAGCTGATCTCCCTGTGCTATGCGGCTGCTTCCCACTAGCTATC
>NC_041231.1:93184817-93190511 GCF_002837175.3 Physeter macrocephalus
CATATATATATGTGTTAGCATACGGTATTTGTTTTTCTCTTTCTGACTTACTTCACTCTGTATGACAGTCTCTAGGTCCATCTACCTCACTACAAATAACTCAGTTTCATTCCTTTTTATGGCTGAGTAATATTCCATTGTATATATATGCCACATCTTCTTTATCCATTCATCTGATGATGGACACTTCGGTTGTTTCCATGTCCTGGCTATTGTAAATAGAGCTGCAATGAACATTGTGGTACATGACTCTTTTTGAATTACGGTTTTCTCAGGGTATATGTCCAGTAGTGGGATTGCTGGGTCGTAATTCATTTACATTTAAGGTAATTATCGATATGTATGTTCCTGTTACCATTTTCTTAGTTGTTTTGGGTTTGTTATTTTAGGTCTTTTCCTTCCCTTGCATTTCCTCCTTAGAGAAATTCGTTTAGCATTTGTTGTAAAGCTGGTTTGGTGGTGGTGAACTCTCTTAGTTTTGCTTGTCTGTAAAGGTTTTAATTTCTCCATCGAATCTGAATGAGATCCTTGCTGGGTAGAGTAATCTTGGTTGTAGGTTTTTCCCTTTCATCACTTTAAATATGTCCTGCCACTCCCTTCTGGCTTGCAGAGTTTCTGCTGAAAGATCAGCTCTTAACCTTATGGGGATTCCCTTGTATGTTATTTGTTGTTTTCCCTTGCTGCTTTTAATATTTTTTCTTTGTATTTAATTTTTGATAGTTTGATTAATATGTGTCTTCGAGTGTTTCTCCTTGGATTTATCCTGTATGGGACTCTGCATTTCCTTGACTTGACTGACTGTTCCATTTCCCATATTAGGGAATTTTCAACTGTAGTCTCTTCAAATATTTACTCAGTCCCTTTGTTTTTCTCTTCTTCTTCTGGGACCCCTATAATTTGAATGTTGGTATGTTTAATGTTGTCCCAGAGGTCTCTGAGACTGTCCTCAATTCTCTTCATTCTTTATTCTTTACTCTGCTCTGCAGTAGTTATTTCCACTATTTTATCTTCCAGGTCACTTATCCGTTCTTCTGCTTCAGTTATTCTGCTATTGATTCCTTCTAGAGAATTTTTAATTTTATTGTGTTGTTCATCATTGTTTGTTCTTCTAGGTCCTTGTTAAACGTTTCTTGAATTTTCTCCATTCTATTTCCAAGATTTTGGATGATCTTTACTATCATTACTCTGAATTCTTTTTCAGGTAGACTGCCTACTTCCTCTTCATTTGTTTGGTCTGGTGGGTTTTTACCTTGCTCCTTCATCTGCTGTGTATTTCTCTGTCTTCTCATTTTGCTTACTGTGTTTGGGGTCTCCTTTTCACAGGCTGCAGGGCTGGCTCTTTGCATTGAGATGATGATCTCTGGGATAGCTCTCGCTGATTGATGTTACGTGGGGACGGGAGGTCTCTGCTGGACCAATGTCCTGAACTCAGCTCTCCCACCTCAGAGGCTTAGGCCTGACAGTCGGCCAGAGCACCAAGACCCGGTCAGCCACACGGCTTTTGGGAAGTCTGAGGTCTTCTGCCAGTGTTCAGCGGGTGTTCTGTAGGAGTTGTTCCACATGTAGATGAATTTTTTATGTGTTTTTGGAGATGAAGGTGATCTCCATGTCTTACTCCTCTGACATCTGGAAGGTCCTCTCTCTTCTCACTTCCTGTTGCTAGAGAATCCACATTTCATCTGGAAAGGACATAAATCCGGCACTCTCACTTCAGGCCTAGCCCATCCACCTTTTTTCCCTTTGTGTTTAGTCTGTTTCACTTGCTCATAGCAGGCCCTGTAGAGGCCTTGCCCCCGGCCCTTCAGACCAGAGTTCCTCGTGAAATGGCTGAGCTGAAACCTCAGCTCGAGGGGTGCACTGAAGCTCCTCACAGGACACTCAACTCGAGATGCAGTACTTTTTTTTTAAAGGTAAAATATAAGCTATCAATAAACTTCAGTGCATTCGTGAGAGTTTCATGATTAGTTTGGCTATTCTAAATCAGGAGCAGCAAACTTTTTCTATAAAAGGCTAAATAGTAAATATTTAGACTTTGCAGGCTAAGAAAAAAATCAGAATTATTGTGTAAGAAAAAAAATCAGAAGTGTTTACTAAACAGTAACTATTTAGGCTTTGTAGGCTAAGAAAAAAAACATAAAAATCAGAATTATCTGAACTATTATAGTTTTCAGATATAAGAACTGAAAACTATTCTTAGCTCATGAAGCTTACAAAAATGGACTGTGGGCGAAATCTGGCCAGCAAGCTAAATGTCTGGCTCTAAATCAGAGGCTTAAAAAAAAAAAGTTTCTGTCATTGAGCAAAGCAATAGCCTCTGTATATTTTAATTTCCTTTCATACATTAGTGTTGTTCTATGGAGGATAATGAAAAATTTGCAAATGTTGTGTGTTTGTGTAATAGAAATATTGAGCAATTATCAACAAAAATGGATGGAATGATGAGAGTTCATTGTGGTGAGAGGTACAATTGAATAAACCTGGGATACTTTCTTAGCATCCAGTTCAACTGATGGAGAATGGCACTGACTGGTCAAGGTTTGGAGTCTGATCTCTGGATAGGTGTGATGATTTCACACAAAGGGAAAACACTGCAGCATGGCAAGAATCTGTATCTTTACTCAATTCAACTCTCAGAAGAGCTGGACGGACTATTGTGAAAGTATGGTTGAACTAAGGACAGTTAGCATCAATCCTGGAAAGAGCATGCCCTTTGTGACTGAAATCTTAGATCAGATTCTAGATTTGAATATTAAAACAATTATTGGCAAAGATAATTACTAGTAGGATGGAGCAAGAGTTCTCCAAGGGCAAGCTATCTACTAGCTCCAAGGTAGATTATCGAGTAGAATGTTAGGTTCCAAAGAGTGCTGGCTAAAGATGTGATATGGCTCTAGATAAAGATTTCTAGAGACATGCCCATTGGATGCTGTTCTCCACTCTGTTCTGTTCCACGTTTTTAAATTAAAAACTTGCATGAGGACAAAGAAGGTATTCTTGTCAAGTCTGCAGATGATGACAAGCCTGGCGAGCTCACAAATTCAATGGACAGCAGAGGGAATCAACAAAACCTCTACAATTTACTAACTCTACAATTTGTGAGTAAAATCCAACAAAATACAATTTAGCTGTGGTAAATGTACAATTTGTCATTTCAACAACTGTAACAACAACAAAAATAACTAACTATGCAAGTCCTGGGTGGAAAAGTCCTTAGCAAAAGCAAAACTGGAAACCTGATTTCAGTTTTTAGTAGTTTCAGTGGGCCCTCAGGGTAATTAACATTTACCTATGACCACATTCACAAAATTCAGTTACCTAAACAAGTTTTACTAATAATGCCAAATTTTACTGTATTCCATTCAGAGCATACTTAGACAGTGTGTAAAAAAAGTAAATAAAATAAAAGTATGTTTGATAAAGAACTACAGCAAAAGTGAGTATGCAAAATTATATTACTATGTTAAATGAAGGACTGTTGAAGAAGTTGTCACTTCTCAGATTCCTGGGCTCTACCATGGACCTACTGAATCAGAATTTCCAAGAGTGGTGCCAGGGAATCTGTAGTTCTAAAAATCTCTCCTGATAATTCTGATGAGAAATCAGATTTGGGAGGCCAAATCATCAGTGAAAGAAAAATCTATCAAACTAGGTGAAATAATCAGTTAACAACTTAGATTTGACTCAATAAGTAACTTTTTCACTTTTCTTTCATTTGTTTTTGGAATCTTAACACTAGACTGTGGCTTGTCTATTTGAGGATGAAGAAGTTAGCGTTTAGAATTCTTTCTCTATGTGGGCTAAATTAACTCTGCTTGTTGATAGTCTCAGACTACACCCCTAATTCTAGTTAGTTTGAGTACATAAGTATATACGAATTATTGGATAAATCAATGTAAACCTATAACTTTCTCCTTGGAGAAGAGTTCAAAGTTATTTTTCCCACAGATAGTTAATCAGAATTAATTCAGGAAGGGGAATACCTATAGAGAAACACAGTGCTGTAGGACTTTGCCATTCTATATTGCTATGAATATGTACACCATATTCCATATATGACATCTAAACTATCAAATTAACTTCTCCAATGGGAATTCTCTTTATAACAGTTACCTAAGCTCAAAATCTAAGACTTCTTTCTTTTACTTGCTCCTCACATAAAGATATTTACAATGTCTCATAATTCTATCTCCAAAATGTATTTTTAATCCATCCTTTACCCCTACATTGTCATTGTTTTGGTAAAAATCTAGTGAACTTTTATGACAGCCGTCAACTCCTAATTCTCTCTCTTCCCTTCTCAAGGCTGCCTAATTCATCTCCCTAAAGCATGACTGTGGTCCTGTTGCTGTACCAAAAACCTACAGGATAACGTCTGAGCATCTAAGCCTGCCTTGAATGATGCCCTAAGGTCAGGTTTCAAACTTTTATTCATCAGTTCATTCAAAAATAATTTATTTAATGCCTATTTTTTTGCCAGCCTTTAGGGTAACAAAGATGAAAAGGCAATTTAACATCTCATCACACTGATTCCATGTTTTTGCTCTAATTCCTTTGCCAGTGTGGGTTCTCTCTTACCTCTCAGTCTTTGACTGTCAAATACAATCCAACCATAATGTCTCCAGGCCTTTATGAAGTCTCTCCCGATCTCAAAGTTGAGAAATAACCTATTCTTTGAAACATCACAGTGCAATGTTTATGACAATTATTACTTTTTAGTAGTTTGGATATTGAAACGTATCTTTTCTGCTAGAATACAATCATCATTATGTGTGGAAACTAGACCCTGTTTATCTCTGCTGCCCCTAGAATAGTGCCCAATAGCTAAGACATGCTCAGTACATATTTGTTGGAAAAGCAAAGGCAACAAAAGTAAAAATAAGCAAGTGGGACTACATCAAACTGAAAAGCTTCTGCACAGAAAAAGAAATGATCAACAAAATGAAAAGTCAACCTGTGGAATGGGAGAAAAATCTTATATCTGATAAGGGATTAATATTCAAAATATATAAGGATGTCATATAACTCAATAGCAAAATAACAAATAACCCAATTTTAAAAATGGGCAAAGGACCTGAACAGATATTTTTCCAAAGAAGACATCCAAACGGCCAACAATAGGTACATGAAAATTTGCTCAACTTCACTAATTATCACAGAAATGCAAATCAAAACCTCACTCCTCGTAGAATGGCTATTATAAAAAAGACAAATGATTAACAAGTGCTAGAGAAGATGTTGAGAAAAGGAAACCCTTGTGCACCATTGGTGGGGATGTAAATTGGTTCAGCCACTATGGAAAACAGTATGGAGATTACTCAAAAAATTAAAAATAGAACTACTATATGATCCAGCAATCTTACTTCTGAAGGAAAATGAAATCACTATCTTGAAGCAATATCTGCACCCCCATGTTCACTGCAGCATTATTAACAATAGCCAAGCTATGGAAACAGCCCAAGTGTCCACTGACAGATGAATGGATAAAGAAAATGTGATATATCTATGTGTATGCAATGGAGTATTATAATACACAGTATTATCCAACCATTAAAAAAGAAAGAAATCTTGGGCTTCCCTGGTGGCGCAGTTGTTGAGAGTCCGCCTGCCGATGCAGGGGACGTGGGTTCGTGCCCCTGTCCGGGAGGATCCCACATGCCGCGGAGCGGCTGGGCCCGTGAGCCATGGCCGCTGAGC
>NC_041231.1:93190569-93243144 GCF_002837175.3 Physeter macrocephalus
CGCGTCTGGAGCCTGTGCTCGGCAACGGGAGAGGCCACAACAGTGAGAGGCCTGCGTACCGCAGAAAAAGAAAAAAAAAAAAAAAGAAGGAAATCTTGCTATTTGCAACAACATGGGTGAAATCGGAGGGTATTATGCTAAGTGAAATAAGTCAGACAGAGAATGATAAAAACTGTATGATCTCACTTATATGTGAAATCTAAAACAACTGAACTCAGAGAAACAGAGAATAGACTGGTGGTTGCCAGGGGCAGGAGCAGGGTGGTGGGGATTGAAGGAAATGGGTGAATGTGGTCAAAATGTACCAACTTCCAGTTATAAGATGAATAAGTTCTGGGGATGTAATGTACGGCATGATGACTACAGTTCGCAATATTGTGTTGTATTCTTAAATGTTGCTAAGAGAGGAGATCTTAAAAATTCTCACCACACACACATACAAAAAATGATAACTATGTGAGGTGATGCATGGGTTAATTAGCCTTACTGTGTAATTGTTTCACTATATATATATATATCAAATCATCACATTGTACACCTTCAACCTACACAATGTTATATGTCAATTATATCTTAATGAAATAAAATAAAATGAAAATGACTTACTTGATACCAAAATGCAAAAAAAAAAAAAAAAAAAAGAAAGAAAAAGAAAAAGCCATCTGTTGAAATAAAGAATGTTTCAGCTGGGTTAAAGACCGGAGCTTTTGACTTATAATGTATGGTAACCACGGGAAGAAATAAAATAAAACACATAAACCCTTAATTATTTAAATAAATGTATGCCAGATTTCTCACTAAGAAAATCGGCATGCTTGCCAAAGCCACATTATAATCAATGTGTCAGTCCCCTCCTGTTCTGCCCTTCCTGAACGCAGCTAGCATGTTATGTTGCCAGTGGTCGCTTTCTGGAAGGACTGGACGTTGACCCCTCGGTAGGCTTCTGCTTCCTGCACGCTAGGTTCAGCAGAGGGTAGGTGTGGGAGAGTCTGCATTCCATTTAACAACTGGGGTCCTTCACTTTCCACCCAGAACATGGTTATTTGAATGTGTCAGCCTTTACTATGGTTCAAGGATATGGAAAGGGTTACATTGGAGTAAGGCAAACAACATAAAACAGACGCTGAACATTCCTGTTCTTAAAGGTCCTTTAGACGCCTTTCTCCTCAGGCTCCAGTCTCCTGCCATGTTATCAGTCTCCCTTTTCTGTTTTTTTCCAACCCCAGTTCCTTACCATCCCTCATTCAAAACAGTGAGCTGGCTTTTTCTTTCTATCTCCTTCCATGCTAGCTTTCTCCTTCCCCATACAAAGTAGCGAAAGAGAGACAATTTCTTCTCCCTAAGGTATCTTTGCCAGACAGTCAATGACACTTTGCTTCCCAATTACAAGGAAATCGATCACAGGACTCTGGAAAAGCTTAAAGCACTACAGGGCTTGTGGCTGGTGCTTTTGATCCCATGGCTTTCAAACCAGGCATATAATCCAGTAGTGGGATGAGCAATCATTCAGTTCTTCATTTTAGTTTTTCAAATTGGAATAGAATAAAATAGAAAATAGCAGCATATTCCTATCTATAGGAAGGGTAAGTATTGTGTTCAGGTTCACTTGTTTCTGTTGTGTGTGTCCTGAGTTACAATATGAAAAGTTTCTCTTAAGCTTTGAAGGACACTTCTTTGACCTGCTGAGCCTCAGTTTCCTCATCTTTCAGCTAATGAGGAGAAGGGAAAGTGAACAAAGATATGGGAACACTCTTGCCTGAATCCTTCTAGGTCGGTTTCTTACTGGGCTCACGCTAAAACCCAGATTTCTGGACACAGTTATGTTGCAGATCATTTCTAGTTTCTAGTTTGAAGGTGAAAACTTTAAAGGTGTAGCTTTAAAAGTCATTAAATAATTCTTCAGATTTTTGCAGAACTTTAAGAAAACTGTTCTTTTTCTCTATCCAAGGACAAAGGGGATAGCACTGACGATTGCATATCTAAGGGGGGTGAGCTCTGGCATAGACACGCACAAGCAGGACTCCTGGAAATGTACGGATCTTCCTAAATATAGGCTTGTTTAGTTTTCTTAAGAACTGCCGTTATTAGTGCAGCAAAGGAGGACTAGTTACTGGTTTCTGACACGCTTATGAAATGTAAAGGCCAACTCTTCTCCCTACTCTTTCTCTCCATTGAAGCATCTCTTCCACTCTCCACTCCCATCCGCAACTCCCTGGGATCAAGGAAACTGACTCTAGAGATTCCAGGTTACTTACTGGGTTAAACCCAGGCACAGTGAAGCCACTGACAGACAGTCTTCCTGATCAGTATCTTCCTCCCTCCCAGTCTCTTACCCGTTAGAAGAATACACCCTGCTCTCTGAGAGCCTCGTCATTGATGGTGATGGACCTTATTCTTGAGGCTGCGGGCCTGAGAAGCACCCCACCTGCAGGGGCTATGTTTCCGAGGTTCTGGGAGAGAAGCGGCCAGAATTTCCTGGGTTTCTTTCACCACTAGCAGGTCCCTCTCCTCCTGTCATTTCCTCAGCGCCCTGGGGAGAAGCAGGGTGTGTTTCCTCTTCCCCTCGCAGTCCCAGCCACTTCCCAGCAAGGCTGCTTCTCTGCAGAAATCAGGAAGGGAAGACTGAGGGCAGCTGTTCACACCTCATATCCCTTGCAGGCCTGGCAGGCCTCTTGCCCAGCACCCCCGCTCTGTGCCCCACCCCCTCCCCAAGCAACAAGAAAGGGAAAATGCAGCCCAAGTTTCAAGAGACTCAATTTCTGTGTCACAGGGATGTGCCACAGGGCTGAAAATTAATAGGGATTCTAATACTGGACCCACTCCTTTCAGTACACTGTGTTTCAGTGGAAGGGATATTTTAGGGCTCAGAAGCAATGACTGTTTGGGCCTTTAAAAACCAGTTTCAAATAGGAAGCAGAGTAAAGATAGAACGGCAAGACCCACTATGTGTTTTTGAAATGCCACCACAGAAGATTCAATCCTTCAAATTAGCAAAGGCTCTGTAATCTCTTTATTTTAATTTTTAAAAATTTTATTTTATTGGAGTATAGTTGATCTACAACGTTGTGTTAGTTTCAGGTGTACAGCAAAGTGATTCAGTTATACATATACATATATTCATTCTTTTTCAGATTCTTTTCTCATTTAGGTTATCAGAGAATATTGAGTAGAGCTCCTTGTGCTGTACAGTAGGTCCTTGTTGGTTATCTATCTTCTATATAATAGTCTGTGTGTGTTCATCCCAAGCTTCTGATTTACCCCTCCCCTCCACGTTTCCCCTTTGGTAACCTTAAGTTTGTTTTTGATATCTTTAAGTCTGTTTCTATTGTGTAAATAAGTTCGTTTGTTTCTTTTCTTTTTTTAAAATTAGATTCCACATATGAGTGATATCATATGATATTTATCTTTCTCTGTCTGACTTACTGCACATAGTATGATAATCTCTAAGATATACATATATTCATTCTTTTTCAGATTCTTTTCTCATTTAGGTTATCAGAGAATATTGAGTAGAGCTCCTTGTGCTGTACAGTAGGTCCTTGTTGGTTATCTATCTTCTATATAATAGTCTGTGTGTGTTCATCCCAAGCTTCTGATTTACCCCTCCCCTCCACGTTTCCCCTTTGGTAACCTTAAGTTTGTTTTTGATATCTTTAAGTCTGTTTCTATTGTGTAAATAAGTTCGTTTGTTTCTTTTCTTTTTTTAAAATTAGATTCCACATATGAGTGATATCATATGATATTTATCTTTCTCTGTCTGACTTACTGCACATAGTATGATAATCTCTAAGTCTATCCATGTTGCTGCAAATGGCATTATTTCATTCTTTTTTATGGAATATTACTCAGCAAAGGCTCGATAATCTTATTATAAAGTGCTACCGTAGAGGAGGAACCCTGGACAACCATGGTGCTTCGAGATGCCTTGGCATTTCTAACAGATGCACCAGCCATCCCTCACATGGAGGATGACGCAGCACCAACACAGAGCAGCGGAGAACAGACGTGAAAACACACAGATTACAAGAAAAAAGAAGGTGACGTGAACTCTCCTCTTGAGACTCACACAAGAAAATCAGTCTTGACTTATTTCTGTAAGTAACTGTTAGAGAAGTGATATTTAAACTTATTTAAGTCCTTTTAAAATAGAGTTCTAAAAATCACTGAGAGAAAAATGTAGATTGGGAAATCTAAGCATTTATTTAATATCTCTCTGCCAAGACTGAAATACACCAAACCTCTCTAAACCGCGTGACTTGATGTTGACATACCCATATATAATGCTATAATATGTGAATATAAAAAGCAATGGGTTTAGATAGTTCAGCATATCACTGGAGGGAATTGCATTATAATTCATTTACAGTTAATAAATATTAAAACCTAAAATAAAGTTAAAGCTAGTCTTTTATCATAAAACCCAGCATTTTTCTTCCCCCACTCTTAACACTAGTAGAAATGTATTCTTTTTTTCTTGCTTTCTTTCTTTTTTCTTTCTTTTATTTTGTATTTTATAAACCAAAGAAATTCTCTCCCTCTCTTTTTTTTCTTTTTTTGCAAAAAGCTTAGGGTTGACAAATCATTGCCATGAGCTAACCCACATCTGAATCTAGAAAACACACTTAGCATTATCCTTTTCTGTTCACATATATTTGAAGTAAATTACATCAAATTGTATTTGAAATACCAAACTGGCATTAATGGAAGCTTTTTTTGCTCCAGGCACCATTTTAAAATAGATGAGCATAAAAATGCAGTCTGCATCATTAAGTTTATATGAAACTAGTGAGAATAAAAATCACCATGTAAGTTCTAATAAGATGTGTTTTTCATTCCAGTTTAATAACCCAAGACTATATTCATCTTCCTGTATAATAAATACACCGAGAGGAATGTATTCTTTTGTTGGCTTAACATGTTGAGGTTCCTTTTTTTTTGTTTTTTCCAAGAAGATAGAGTTTTCTGGGAAGCTGGGTGAAGAAAATTCTTTAATATGGCAGTGCAGAGTATTATTATCATAAATAATTAATGTGCACAGCAGAAGAAAGCCGAGCTTCATTAATAATTCTTATTTTTAGTTGGCATAAGCTAGAGATGCTGTATCTTCTTTCATCCTATCTATGTCAATTTCCTTGATTTTAATTTAATAGATGTTAAAAATTTTAAAGATATGGTGCATTATGCAGTGGGTTTTTGTTTTTGTCTAAATAACATCCTACCACTAATTCTTACCTGCCCAGATATTTTTAGAAACAGGCAAAAGGAAGGAGGAAAAAAAAGTTGTGATGAGGCAAGGTACAGTGGGCGTCAATGTCAGCGCCTTTCATCTTCCAGTTCCCTCTGGGACCAGTTAAGATGCTCCTTTGATTAGAACCTCAGGAAATATTAAGAAGCTCTGCCATGAATTTCAGCTCATCAAACTTGCCTGTTTATTTTTCAGATTCAGGGCTGATCTACCTTCTATATCCCGAAAACGCAGGTTCTCCCTAACACAACCTTGCATTTGTGATCAACAAAATCACTTGTCAAAACCTCCAAATCTTTGATAACAGGCATTTGTAATTTATTAATTCAGCATCTGAGCGAGAAAGCAGCTAAGGCGTTTCTGATGAGCACAATAGAAGGAAATAAAGAGCCTGCTACAGAGGGCCGTGGGTTTGCACTTTACAAGGAAGAACAAGGAGTATGCGTGACATTCCAACTTAGGAGGGTGGACAGGCAACCTGAACAGCTGTGAGATAACTATTCAATGTTATTTCACAGGGGAATAAAGCCAGGAAGAAGGGGTAATTGCAACAAACCTTGGGGAAAAATAATTCTGACAAAAGACCCGAATCCTGAGTTCATGCATCTTTGTAGCCCTCCGTGCTCAGCACCTGGGCTGAGATTCGTATTTGCAGCCACTGAACTCTTTACCTAGCTGACTTCACCTCACAGGTATCAAGTAGTTTTCCATACAGTTCAGCTAAGGTGAGGATGGAAATCCAAGAAGCACCTACAACAGGATATGAGATAGTCCTGCACCCAGTCTCTCGTATCAGGATAATTCAAGTGCTCAGTTTAATACCATTTGCTTGGGTCTGTATTGTCAGTCCTAGAATTCACTGCCATTGCCAGATGAGCATAGCAACATGTTTCCCACAGATCCCCAAGTCACACCTGGCACCTGGCCTCATCCTTAGAGCTACACCATAGATGCAAAAAGAACCTGGGGCTAAGCAAAGTCCACTATTTGCTTCTGAGATGGATTTTACATTTCCTAATAAACTGCAAAGTTTGAGATTGGAGATTCTGTGTGGCTAATCCTCTCCAAGTTCATTGTTACTGGCTGAGATGACTGAGTAATTAGAAAAATGCCTCGCATTTATTGAGCACTTACTATGTGCCAAGCATCATGCTACTTGCTTAACATACGGCAACTATCTAATCCTCTCTGCAAATCTTTGGTGGACAAGTTAACATTATTAAAAAACAAATTGCTTTATCTGTAAAATGGGCAAAAATTTAGGTTGTTGAGAGGTTAAATAGCTTTCTATGGTCAGTCACATGCCAGCAAGAATTGTCAAGCTCACAGTAGAAGCCAAATCTATTTGGAGATTATATATCTTTGTCTGTATCTCTCTATATATATCATATATACATATAGTTGTATCTCTATCTACCTATCTATTTATCATACATAAAAATGAATTTGTGTTTAGCATCACTGACCTTTAATTTTCTATTAATTCATTACTAGTTGAATGTTAGGTGAGTTAATTTGTCCATTTCTCTCATCATGCAACATTCATCTGGATCGCCTTTCTCTGCCATGACTTGGTATACTCTCAGAGAATTCAAGCTTATCTTAACATCGGTAGGAGATGAACATTTAAAGGAAAGTTCATCTGATGCCAAGAATACGTATCATCCCACGGGAATTTCAAATGCACCATTAGCACTCCCTGCACACCCCAACCCTCCTGCCCCTGGATCAGCAGGCAGTTTACCTGCAAGTGTGGGACCGTCTTTAACCTCGGCTCAAGGTCTATGGAGCCTTGCCTGCCCTGTGGCAGGAACTGGGTCTGGGCTGATAGCATAGAGGCTGTTTTAAGATCAGCCTCTGCTCCTAGGTGACAGACTAGCTATTTTAAATGTAACTGTCTTTGACCTTGCAGCCTCTGAGCCTTGCCAGTGGTCTTCTTGTCTTTGCAGATATTCCTGCAAACACAGGTCCTGGACTGGACATGCTCTGACCACTTTCCACCTCACACTGTTCACCTTGTCCATATCACTGTCACTCTCTTTCCACTTCTCCCAGGTGGGCCTGCTGTTTGGAAGTTGATTTCTGGTCAACCTAGGTTCCTGAGCTAGGCTATACATTTACTGAGAGCAGGAGATAACTCCTGTGTTGTTCAGTGCTTAGAATGTAGTTGGCCTCCAATAATAATATGTTTTTGTGAATAAATAAGTGATGGAATAAAGAGTGTACTGTGGAAGATTTCCAACCCCTTCAGGCTAGCGTGTCTCCTGCTCCCAACCCTGTCTCACCAACCTGGTGTTACTACTGCCTAAACCCTTGGGTTAAACCAGTTAGAAACAAATTGGGGTCTCCACTCTCTTGGCTTGGCCTGACTACCTCAGTCCCCCGCATTGGAAATGTCCACCCCCTTAGGCAATGCCTGTGGTTGGAGCACTTGTTTTACACGCCTTGCTGTGCAGGTGCCCCTCGCAAGCCATGCAGAATGCATTGTTAAGGTCACGCTCTGAGATTAGTGTCTCTCTTTAGGGCTCCCATGTCTCTCTCGTTCAGTGACACAGTGAGGTTACCTTATTCTCCCTGGGTAATATCTTAGAATTTCCATGGCAAAGATTCCAGTGAGACAAACACACCTGTGTTTTAATTGTGTGTTTGCTTCAAGAACAGCAAGGAAGAAAAGTTTTTGTTTAACACTCCCAGGGTCAATAATTGGCAAAGGAGAAAAATGATATAAAAGGTGAAAGTTGTTGGCCTTGTAGTCTCGGTATCCACACTGAAAAACAAACAAGAATTGCAGCCGGTTTCTGCCCTTCCCCTGCTTTCACTGACCCAACCATAATCTTTGCATTGCAGAGTATTTAATTGCTCATAGTAAACTTGCTGTTGGGAGTCAAGAGGTTGATCTGGCAAAGAGTGTTTGTATCACATGTGAAAACTCTGATCTCAGACACACTGGAGGCGTGAAAAAAGATATATTCCTGAATAACAAAGTCAAAACAGGGTGAAGAAATGCTAGGGAACACTATTATGAATGGGGAAGTCTTAATTAACTTAGTAGAAATTTTGTCTGGCTTGGTTGGAAAATGGCACAGGCTACTCAATGAAGCATTTATTTAATAGAGAGCTTGTCTAGTGATTAAGAGGATGGACTGAAGATCTTAAGTGCCAGGGTTCAAATCTTGACCATGCCTTTTGGTAGTTGTGTGATCCTGCGTAATTTATTAAACCTGTCTCTGCCTCCATTGTCTGTAAAATGGGGGTACTCTTAGGGATGTGATGAGGATTTTAAAAAAATAACATACATAAAAGCTTAAAAGAGTACATGACACTAAGCAGTAACTACAGTAATAACTAACTTACTCAATGACTATTAGGTATTAATATTATTATTATTTTAATCATGCTTTTCAAGGAATAAAAATATAACATAATTTCCATTTAACGTGATTTAATCTTTCCTGGATAATGCACGCAGAGGCTTGCAATACTTTGGTGGCAACACCATAATTCTGTTAGGGAGTCAACATCGATTTATGCTGGATCTCACTGCATGATAGGAATCAGGTCTCTAGGTCCCTACATCACTCAGTGGTCATCCAACCAACATAAGATGAAGCTGTACCTGAAAGTCAATCTACTAATTTATAATGAGTCATAATTTACCACCAAATTGAATGACCTATTTGCTTGATTCCATCAATATATTCCCTTCTTTTATCAGGAAGCCAAATTAAGATTCTATGGCTGCTTTATGGAACACAGGGAGCTGAGTGATCTCTAGGTCATTTCCATGCAGTGGTGGCGACTTACTGGATTACCTGCATGTACTTGGCAAACATCATAACACTTTCAGCATTCCAGTGAGCTTTATCTTTGCACCGGAAAAGAAGCAATTAAAAATTTCTTACTCTCCAACTCTTCATCGCTAGATTCCTTTGAGAGCCACGCCTCTCAGGTCCATTGCCATGGCAATTCCGTATAACATGTTTCTCAAATCAGTTAACATTTCAGGTGTTCACTGACTAAATATTCACTTCCTAATAACATCTAAAGGGGCCTCTTAATTCCAGTATTAAAATGCCCCAGAATCACACCCTGAAGTCCTACAATAAAGAGAATTTTCTTCTCTTCAACGAGTGTCACTTTCTGATGTTTCTTGACTCAGAGCAACCATTTTGGTTTACATCTGACTTTTTGACTTATCACCCACTGTTCTCTCTCTATCATCATTGTAAGTACCAACTATCATTTTGCTGGTAAACACAGAAGTGCCATTTACTAGATAATTTTGGTCAGTAAAATGTTAGATAGACTAGATTTACTATATCTTTTAAACTACTAGTCAATAAAATAAAATCCTCTAAGCCAGACCAGAAAATGGCTTCCTAAAGAAACAGATCTATGAAAGTAAAAAGGGGCACTGTGCCATTCTTAAGGTAACTTGGGTGTGTATATTATACCATTTACATTGATTTCAGCAAACAAACATCATAAGCTCTACGCCCCCCTTTTTTTAAAAAAGGTGCCTTGCTACAGAAGATTTTTTTCAAAAAGAATAGAGCCAAACTTGGGATTTTAACAATATTTGTGTCATAAAGTGTTTCATTTTTCATTAAAATGTATCACATTTGAGAAATGATTGAACAACTGGCTGAAAGTCACAAAAATATTAACTATAACGAGCTCATTTAAATAGAGACAGACGTGCAACCCCACTGGTTGTCAAAAGTTTTCAAAGACGGTTTCTCTGGCGTAAGCAGGGTCCTGTAGACTATGTCCATCTGTCTTCATGAAAGAGCATTTTATGCATTATGCAAGGAGGTGGTCCTGTGAAAACACCACTTGGAATTACTGAGCTCTTGATCATTTGTAGATCTTAGTGGGAAATCAGAACAGCAATGGGCTCAGACAGGAGTCGCCAAGGCCAAGAACCTTTTTTTTTTTTTTTTAATTTGGATTAATAGGTGGCTGGCATGAACATAAAATCACATTTATTAATGAGGGAACACATTTTGCTCTTCTCTTTGGATCACTTAATGGGATTGTTCTGGTTTTCTCAAAGCCCTCCTTGGTCTTCCCTCATCATAGTGAAAGAAATAGAAAAGTAAATTGTACTCCTTATATTTGCCCCTCTGCTCCCAGTTCCTAAATTCCTGGTCTCAGTTTCTGAGGATGCCTACTCTGAACTAAACTCTTAGTGGGGCTCTAAGATGTAAAATCTATGTTCTTGCTTAATTGTCACTGGTGATTTAGAGAAAGTATCATGACTCTTAAGGGCAACTGTAAGATGTTTGATGACACAATGCATGTTATGTTCCTACTATTTCCTTAAACCCAGATCATAGAATTCCAGTGAAGGAAGGGAGCTTAAGTATCAAATTTATCCCTTCCTCATTTTGCATAGAAGTTAAGGCCCAGATAAGTGCTCACTTTTTCTTTAGGAAAAAATGTCTTAATTTAGTGATGTGGAAGTCTGACTTTGCAAAATAAATAAAATATAAAGAGTTTGGTTTTAAGACTATTGAAAATCAACCTAGTGTGTTATTTTTCAGAATCTTCTTTGTGGTTATATATAGGTCTTCATTATCTAGGGGCACTCATAAATATTCGATGAGTAATTAAACAAATGAAAGAATGTGTTCCATGTCAGTATTACATATAAGTTCATGGGTAATGGTGGTACATAGTTCATGAAAATGTGTGAAATAATGTTCAATTTCAGAAGAAAAAGACAAGGCTGTCTGTGTCCAACAATTATAACTGTGTACAAATGTATTTTTGAATGTTACAGAAGCCCCAAAAAGAAGGTAAAGTGATGTATGATTTAAGGTTTTCTGAAATGTTATTTAAATTTCTGTTACAATGAATTTGGTTTCAGGATTAAGTTCTTTCTTGGCTTAACTGTATGACCTTTTTTTTTTTTTCCACATCTTGCTTTACATTTTGCTTTAGAGGTATGTGATGAGGGAAAATAATCTCACTGGGACAAACTTTGCTCCCTGTTTCTTTGGAGGCGTGTAGGAGTAATTCCTGTGCAGAACACAGGTTCCTATGTTCATCTCACATCCATCTTCACCACCAAAGAAATACACGGGTCGGGCTTCCTAGCTGATTCTCTTCCCTGTGAAACTCCCAGGAATGGCTCCTACGACAAGGCACGTCACACGTCATTTCCCCTGGGTCAGCTCAGAGCTGGAAGGAAGTAGCGTGTGAATAAGAGTGCCATCTGCGGTAAACATAACTGATACCTCTATCAGCCCAGATCACTTCCTGGGTACTGCCCACAGGGGTCCAGGTAGTGCTTTCTTCTTATCCCAGATTCTGTTTATCTCACCTGTTCAAAGACACTTTCACAGCCAGTTCTCCTCCCAATTCAGATGCTAATCTAGCACGAAAAATAAAATGAGCCTTACTTAAAACGAGCCACAGCTAAGAAGGCTTGTTAAACAAAGCAAAAAGCACTTTGAAAAAATTAGTAATTGGTAGAGAGGAAAGAAATGTTCAGTTTCTGGTTTTTTCTGCTTGGCAGAGGGCTGTCTATGTAATAAGGGCGAAATGGGTTTTAGAGGGTAAAGACCCAACAATGCTTGAGAGGCTGGCTGGGGGAACAGCCTCCAAGGCAGAGCCATTCAACTGCCTTCAGTCACTTCCTATTTTTAATATTAAAGGAATATGGAGAGAAACAGGACAGAACATAACGTTCTGGGAAACCAGTAATCAAATGGCCTAAAGCTAATGTTTACTTTTTGGAATGTTTTACGAAGGCAATACTTGGAGATGCAGAAAAGAGAAAGAGCACCTAATAATAGCCTTTCAGTGGCGGAAATAGAAAAGCAGCACAGACATGATAATTGAATTTGGTTTGGATGGTCAAAATCTGTGTGATCCTACAGCTGTATTTTCTAAACCAACCGCCTGACTTTTAATACATGTTCTACGTTTTGTTTCCTTTGCCCATTGCTGCATTTGAAAATTGCTAATTACCTTACAAGCCCGTTCAATTTTCCTTTGCTACAATTTTTTTTTCTTTCCCTCTTACAGATGAAGATGTTTCGCCTTCTTTACTTTTCAGTCCTCAGTTCTCTCACCTAGCCCTCAAAGCAGGTCAACAGGGGATTTGGGTCAAAGCAGATACTGAAGTTATTTTCATGGGAAAAATATGAGAGAAAAATCAATAAATCCAGCTCAATCCCCCAGGATCATGACTTGATGTCTACTTGTACTTTGTCCTACGTAATTCAACTTGGTGCACACAACAGGCAAACAAAGGAATGGGAGTTTTTGTTGCACTTACTTCAGGATTAAGTATCATCTGAATTAAAGCCTGGGTTCCAAAGTGGTAATATAATTCTACTTATATATTCTGAGTTCTTATTCTGTTTTGTATAAACATTTATTTCCCCAAACCCTTTTTGGAATCTTCCAAGTGAAGAATCTCCATGTGTCCCAGAATATGTTTATTTGACCTTGGGTTGCTATAAAGAGCAGTGCCATGTCCTTGCTATAATTTAATATCACTCTCTAATGTTTACATTATGAGTTCTGGACATCTGGGAGCTCTCAGGATGACTCTGGCATTCGAACAGTAGTCCCATATATGCGGACTTGCATAGACTTGCAATAAAGAAAATAAGAAAATAAAAGATCTGTTATAGTTGGACTCAGAAAAATTATTAGACTATGTTTGTCTTCTTTACTCTTTGTTTCTTGGTAGCCCAGAATAATAACCTTTGACATTTGAATAAAATGTTCATAAAGTATTTCCAAGTATCTTCTCCCATTTGATCTTCATAATGAATTAGAGCACTATCTCTGCAGAACCCTGAGGCTCTGGGTTCTCAGGGGAACTGAGCTACTCAAGGTAAAATTGCTAATAAGGGGTAGAGCTGGGACAAAGTGCCACTCATTTGTTCCTTCACTCATGTGTTCACCAGTACTTACTGAGCACCAATTATGTACCAGGTACGATGTTAGGTGCTGAAAATACAACCCAATTCTGGCCCTCAAGGAGTTTATCATCCAGTGGAGATGACAGATAGACACTAAAATTAAACAACTATTTAATTGCAGTTGTGATATATACTATGAAGGAAAAGTATAGTGAACTATAAGGGTACAGAACAGGAGATCTGTATTACTCAGTTAATTGCAAGAAACAGGATCTGCTCTAGCTAGACTAAGAAGAAAAGGATTTTTAGAGGATAATAAGAAGTTTACAGAAACTTCAGGAGGGACAAGTAAACAAGCTAGGGTGGAACCATCAGGAATTAGAGCAGCCAGAAGAAACATCCAATCTCCTACTGGACGGCTCTAGTGGAAATCTCACTGCTGCCTCCTCTTGTTACTCATCACAAGGTTCCTCTGATGTTAGGGATACTCAAACCCTGACCAGAACCGCAACTGCAAAAGCACCAAATGTCTCTGCAGTCGTGCTTGCAAAAAGAGCTAACAAACCCAGCGCCCTTCATCTGGCCCTCCGCAGCCCCTGCCAGCACTGCTTTTCACGGCTCACTTCTGCCAAGTCTGTTGCTGACGCGTCTACTCGGCAGAACACAGACTGTGTCCAGACCTTGTTGCAAGAGTTTAGAAAATATATTTTTGTCTGCTTGCTTAGCTTTCTAACATTTGTAACATTTCTAACATTACCATGACACCAAAACCAGACAAAGAGACTACAAAAAAGGAAAATTACAGGCCAATATCTCTGATGAATATAGATCAAAAATCCTCAACAAAATATTTGCAACCGAATTCAACAATATATAAAAAGGATCATAAACCATGACCAGGTGGGACTTATTCCAGGGATGCAAGGATGGTTCAATATTCATGAATGTGATACACCACATTAATAAAAGGAAGGATAAAAATCACATTATTATCTCAATAGACACAGAAAGAGCATTTGACGAAATTCAATACCAATTCTCATCAAAGTTGGTATAGAGGGAACATATCTCAACAGAATAAAAGCTATTTATGACAGACTCACAGCGAACATCATACTCTTTGTCCTGTTCCTGATTTTAGAGGAAAGGCTTTCAAGTTTTCACCATTGAGTATCACCCCCGAGAGGTTAAACTGCCAGATGAGGGAGTCAGTCCCTTGCTTTCCCTCAGCCTGCAACTCTCTAAGATAGTTGTTCGAACTAACTTTTAGAATAGCTCACTTTCTCTGAAAACAGTCTAACAATGAACTTAGAGATTATCGATAGCATAAGATCCCAAAATCCATGAGGAAGAATGGAGAGACCAACAGAATAAGACTGAGGAGCACGGTCACTCTCATGATTAGAATCCACTAATGGTTTCCCACTGACTTTAGGAAGCAATCCAAATTACTTAATTTGTTCCCGAAGTCCTTTTTGACCCCTGTCGACCTCCCCTGATACGCTCTGACTGCACTGGGCTTCCTTCAGTAACTTCAGTGCATAAAGCTCTGTCCTGCACTGGGACCTTCCAATAGGCTGTCCCCAGCACATGAAATGTTTTTTCCTCCAGACCTTCCTCCCTTCACCTACCTATCTCAAGCTCCTCCACATTCTTCCAATGTCAGCTGAACTCAGCCTGGCGGAAGCCAACCATAACCCCCCACCTGGATTAGGGTTTTGAAGCAGTACTGCGGATTGGCTGCCTAGCAGCCAGCCCAAACCCCACCTAGGGGTCTTTCCTGTATACAAATTTATAATCTTATTCCCCTTTTAAAGAGTTATGGTATATATTAATATTGGGAGAAATTCTACAGCCACAAAAAGGAAAGCAAACACAAACAACAACAGCAAACATGAACTTTAATTTAGTAGTTCTCAAACCTGATTGAAATTGGAACTCTGTATTTCATAGAACGTGTAATGATTAACATCTAATGGACATAATTTGATAAATGTTCTTCTACAATAGGGTAACATTTTACCACAAAATCACAAAATCTTAGTACTAGAGGAACCTCGGGAGGATCACAACTTAGCCATTTTTTGCAGAGGAGAATATATCCTATTTCCAAGCATGATCAGTTCATTTTTGGGGGAGTAATACATTCCATATTTAACAATTTTCTCCATCACAATATTCTCTGTTGGAGTAAACCTAAATGCTTCTTCCTCTGAGGTACACCCTTCTTTTCTCTCTTTCTCTCTCTCTCCCCACCCTCAACCCGACCCATGGAGTTTGGAAACAACTCCATGTGCTGTTGTAACAAAGAGCTCCTCCTTGGGAACAGTAGACATCTCTGGGGATGGCTTACAGGGTACCCCTCTCCTCTGGCAACTACTCCTAAAATATAGGAGCTGATGCCCAGCTGCCATGTCTATATTGTGTCCCTATTCCTGCTCTTGGTCTCACAATCAATGCAGGGCTGCTCGTAGACCCAACAGATTCTTTCTCCCTGGGGCAAGAGAGACATGCCTGAGAACAGAAGACTTGAGTCTCCTTGACTCAAGTCAGGGCCTTGGAGAGAAGGTTTAAGGGTCTTGCCCTTACCCAAAATTGTTTTATTTGATTTGGTTACTTCAGCTTTCTTACTGCATTCAATAAGTTACCCCAGTCCCTGCAAGTAAGCTCCCTTTCAGCCAAAGTCAGGTTTTGTTACTTACTTTCCAGAGAACTTGAACTAGTATGCTGGGAGAGACCCGATATCTTATCTGCCTTCTGGCACTGTACGGTGGAAAATGGAGCAAATATTAGCCAAATTCTCCAAATATCTGCAGAAAAGTACTAGGGATTTGAGGATCCATTACCAGGAGATTAAGTACAAAATTGGATTCATGCTCTGGTCCTTCCCACTAGCTCACTTCAAGTTACTTACTCCTGCACCCGCTTCCCTCTGGCTTCTAGGGGTCTCGTGCAGGTTTTTGTTTAAATCTACCCAAGAAGAAATTTTATTTTCACTTAGCTCTCTTCTATAAATAGAATGGTCTTATCTAGTCATTTCTTTCTTATAATACTTCTTTTCTAACTTTTTAGCCATTTCCAGCTTCTCTGAAATTCTCTCCCAGGCACTTCACATCACACTAAATACTTTAGGAAGTGACTTAGTCATGTAGAGATGTGTATGCAGTTTTCTAGTACGGAGTCCAGGAAAGGCCTTAATTTTAGCTCGACATCTGGATAGGCGCATTTAACTAAACCATGCATTTTGGAATTGTTCCAAAGCACCTGAGGGTAGTTGCAGTACCTTCGAGGTTTGCAGTAATGCAAAGATTTATATGCAGCATTTACCCCATGCTGGTTCAGAGTGTTATTCTTTTTCATCATTTGATTTATATACCTGCTCAAAGTTTTTTCAATTGTAGATGAGATCTCCGTGTCAGCCTCTGAACACAAGCCGCCCAGAAGACACATCTTGTCTTCCACAGCCCTGCAGTATCCAGCACAAAGGCAGGCACAGAACTAGGCATAAGGAACTATCTCCAAAATAGTCATTGTATTTGCAAAGACTAAAACATAGCAGCCAAGTACCACTACCCAAGGGTCTTGATGCATTGTATTATCAAGCATCTTGGTGCTTCACAGTTCTCAAAAGAAAAATACACACATTCACACGCATATTAGATACATCCAAAGCTTTATAAGGAGAAATTATTAAAAATCTAAATAATGTTGATGCAGGTTTTTCTAACTGCCATTGTAAAGCTCAGATTTGCCCTTCTGTCCTGGAATGCATCTTCCTTCAGCCACCCCCATAGCCAGATGAAGTGGATTCATGTTTTGGGCAACGCTAGCAGGTCCTGGCCCTGCATTCCCCTCTGTGCCTCTCCATCTGATTCTCACTTCTGATCCTCCACCAGAGTAAATAGAGGAAGCCTCATAATCCTGTCAAGGATTTAACATTTTGAAACTTTGTGGGAAATTACCAGTAGCATTTATTTTATATTTAAAGTTTGCTTAAGTACTTAAGTAGGAGGAAATTATACAAATGGAACAAGACAAATGGCCAAGGAACTTTGGGGAAATATTCACTCTTTAATATGAATGGAGCTCAATCACAGGATGGCTTGGTTGACAGGCTTGGCCAGGTGTCTTCAGTACCATTCATGTGCCGTCCACATGGCAACCTGAATGCTGGGGCGGGACACTTGCAGCCTCAACTTGCAACCCTTTGTGCAAGGCTGATAGTACTCTGTGCCCTACATGGAACTTGTGCACTTGTTGGTCTTCCTGACTTGACACTGAGCCCTTTGTAGAAAAAGGACTGTGAATTCTTTGTATGACTCGTGTCTAGCTTAGGTAGGCATTTAATAATCACTGGTTGAATTTTGGTCTTTTTGGGTATACTCATATGGCTCCATCATTTAGCTTTATTTATTATTTGGAATTGGATTACTGCTTGTGCCACTCAATAAAGAAAAAACTTCCTCACATGCTATGTGTGCCCCAGAATAGCTGCTCTTTTTATCCTTAAGGGCCACTAGGGACTAAGCTGCAGAAAGAGAGAGAGGATCAGACTATGAGTAAAAAGCATCCCAGCTGGTGGCTTATACCTGAAAGCTGTTCTTTCATGGTCCATTAGGCTCTGGCCTTGAACTGGTGGCATCTCTTTGATATTAAGGGCGGAACTGAAAAAAATGAAAAAGGAAACTCACCAAGGTTTCCTATGGAAGTGATGTAGTAGAGACAGCCCTGGACTCCCAATTTAACCATTTTTAGGATAGCTCTTATATCGAATATATTGAGTGTTTGCTAGGTACCAGGCAAAGGGTTAATCACCTTATAACCACTGTCTCACTTAATCCTAATAAACCCCTGAAATTATTATTATCTTTCTTTTACAGATAAAGTAACTGAGGATAAGGAAGAATAAGAAATATCTCCAAGGTGGCCCAGTATTATATCTCTATCCCAGAGCTAGGATACAGATGTAAGAATGAACTCCAACACACATAGTTTAAGTCCTGATCCATAAAACCTTTTATGGCAAAGGATGGTAACTTATAAGCTATATGATGTTGGCCAGGCAATTTAACCCCTCTGAGACTTAGTTTACTGGAAAGAAATTTAGAAATGGCAATGTCTATCTCATAGGATTATTATGAGGCTTAAATGGGATGATAATACACGAAGGCAGAAGCATGACTCTGGCACACAGATGGCATTAAATCAAATATTTTGTTTTCCTCCTCCTTAGGGATGAACACATCTTAGGCACTCAGAAAACTGACTGAGTGATAAATGTGCTGGCAGGAGACAGAGGTGGCATGATAATCCTGGTCCCTGTGGAGCTGGCATGGGCATGGAGATGGCTCTTCCTGACGCTTGAGGCAGGGGGCTGAGGTGCAGACACAGGTAGATCAGAGGGCCTATGACTATACAGCCATCGCTCCACATCTGCCTCTCCCACTCACAAATCTGCTGCTAGGGTAGAATGGATATGTATGTGTAACTAAATGCACGCTCGGGCACATGTCCGTGTGTGTGTGATACAGTTTTCCATCATTATTGCCAAGACACCCTCACTGGAGACATTTGATAGCTTTGATGCCACTGAACTCATTATTACCTTCTGCTAAACATGAATTCTGCACAGTTTTTAAAAATTCAAGTTCAAACAGAGGAAAACCCTGATTTCACTTTCACCTTCACCTAGGGACTATGAATGAGTAGATGGGACAAGTTAACCCACTGCTCTGCTATCACCTAGAACTCCCTGGTAGAATAAGGGATTCTTATTTCTTCTGCTCCTGAGGCACTTTTCATCTGCCTCTCTTCTAGTACTTGGTTCTGTTATTGATGATGCTGTGATGATCTTAACATTGGTTTCTTCCACTTAACCATTACCTCCTAGAGGGCAGGGAGCCTCTTTGTTCTTCCATTCCCTAGGGCAATACCTACAGATACTTTTAGGAGCTGTTTGTTGAATGACTAAGTGAAAAAAAAAGATAGCTGCAAAGAGTCAATGAAATTCAATGGAAAATGTAAAGGATAGGGAATATGATCTAAGAAAAGATACGGAACAGGGCTTCCCTGGTGGCGCGGTGGTTGGGAGTCCGCCTGCCGTTGCAGGGGACACGGGTTCGTGCCCCGGTCCGGGAGGATCCCACATGCCGCGGAGCGGCTGGGCCCGTGAGCCATGGCCGCTGAGCCTGCACGTCGGAGCCTGTGCCCCGCAACGGGAGAGGCCACAGCAGTGAGAGGCCCGCGTACCGCAAAAAAAAAAAAAAAAAAAAAAAAGAAAAGATATGGAACAAATTAGAAAAGCCAAGTGGATACATCTATTGATGTTCTTTGTTCACAGAATCTGATGAAAAGAACACATATCCTAAAGAAGAATTCCTCTTTGCTCTGTACAAAAAAATTGCCAAAACATAACTCATGGCTTAGAAAAGGTAATTACAGGCCAGTCACAAATATAGTCGTGGTTTTATAATTCAGACTCACCCTTAAAAGAGGAGACAAAGGAGATGGAAATTAGGCCTTGAGCCTCTCTCTAGTTATCAGGGAAGAAAAAGGCTGAAATGTTGGTAAATACAGAGGATCTGGGAAGAGTGGAAAATACGTTAAATAAAGGAACCAACTTCTATTCAGAATTTTCGGAGCGATGATTAGACAAATAATTGTAATGTTTAAAGCTGTGTGAGGTGTACAGGATGTGGTGCTATGTCCATTTATGTCCTTCCTCTTCCCAGATTCTACAACTCAGAGTGGTGCTAGTTTCTGGAGAGGCCAATAACTGTGGTGAATGTGAGCTGACTCAAGTCTCCAGAGCCTTGGAAGCTGCTGTGGTTTGTTCACGTTGGCTCAGAAACCCAGGCGTAAGGGTGATTCCTTAGGCCCCAGGCAGGACCCTCTAGGACTAAAGGAAGACACACGGTAGACCAGATGTCCAAACATCATTGCACACAGGCTTGATGTGGGATTGACTGAACTCTCACAGGGACTCATATCAAAGACAAATTCTGAAAGGCAGCTCAAAGCTGAGCAGATCCTAAATCGTCCATGTATCTTTGAGATGTGACTCTTCCTCAGCTTTCTGGCAGTTTGCCCAGTTCTCTGAGGGAAACTCAGTTGGCCAGAGTTCACCTGAGTTTATCAGTCTCCCAGGGGAATCTGTTTTCTCTGTGTGCTTCTTTTGTTATTCTGCGGGAACTGGGTCAGCTTTTCAAGAGTGAAAATGTCAGAGGAATAAAGAGGCTCCCTTGAAAAGATCTTTTCCACCACAGAAAGGAAACATCTCAGCATATCCCTTAAATAACAACATACAGTGTGACAGCCTTGCTTCCGACCCAAAGAAAGAAAAGAGGCCGAGAACACTGGGTAACATTTACACACACACCCCTTTGCTTGGAAGACAGCTGGGCTGAGGCTGTGTCATCCCAAACACTGAATTAAAGAAACGGAAACATCAACTCTGTGGAATCTTTTGGATGGCAAACTAGGCTAGAAAGCAGACAAAGGAAGGCTTTCAGCAAAAGCCGATTTTTTATATTGTAGCACACTTGGAACGTAAGGCTGCTGCTCTGAGAAGCAGCAATCTGTGACTTCTGGGGAGAAGCCCCATCCAGGCCGCTGTCTCCTGCAGACCCCCAGCACAAACAGAAGGTCCCTGTGGAGGGCAGCGAGCTGTGGCTGCACCGGTCCGTCCAGTTGTTCTAGAAAGATGCCACCACTGGTGAGATAGAGTTCGCCATATTCATTGGGCAGTTAGGAAGATAGATAGCACAACAGTCTGGCTGAAAGAATCCTAGGAAACATTGACCGTGAGTTCACCTGCGCTGTGGGAATGGGCATTAAAGACTTAAGCCCAATTCACAAACTCATATATGCTGAGCTCCTTCCAAATTACAAAACCATTCACAATGCCCCCAAGTTTAGCAGCACCCTCAGCCAAATATACCATCACCCAAACAATCGACACGGCCGTAACAAGCAGAATCAACTGTTATTAAGAAACGAGGAGAGGGCACGCCGGTGGTGTTGCTTTCAGGGTCTCAGTCAGTGTTTGTCTTTCCTCTTACGAACCTTGATAGTATATGAAATGCAGTATCAGCAAGTCATCAAAAGCCCCTGTGTGTCAGGATTCTTCTGCTTTGGCAGCAGGGGTTGTACTCAAAAAAATATCCACGTCCACCCACAATGTCCAGTGTAAATACAGTGGAAATGAACACCAAGATTTCATAGACAGAGCAAATAAGGGAAAACGAAGGAATCTTAACTCCAGCTAAGTTCTCTGGGATAAAAAGGGATTATAGGAGGTCATACCAAACCCTGGCCACACCTGGGAGGCACATCTGGGATGTCTGCTACAGACCTGTGCCCCCTGGGCTTTTGTATCCTCATTTTAGTACCACCTTTCAAGGTACCTTCATCATTGCCCATCCTTAAACCAAGTCTTATTAATGATGCATGATGTGCTATTACCTCAAGAACTGACCATCTGAGCATCTAAAGAGTATCTCTCAAACCTAGATTCATGTAAGAACTGGCTGAGGAGCTTTTTAAAAGTAAAGATTCTGGGCTACAACTTCACGATGGGGTAGGATCTGTACTTCTCAGAAGGTCTAGATGTTTGGGAAATTTTGCTGAGTAGCAAGGATGCATTAGAATCATATCAGATCCCGGCACAACAGGAGGGGTGGGACATGGGACAAGGCAGGGGGGGTGGTGGTGGTAGAGATGTGATGCTTCAAAAAGAATTCCATGTGATTCTGATATGCAATTCTTCTCCTGCAATCCCCCCTCTATTTGAGGGCTACTAGCATTTTGTTTGGGTTAAAAATGCCTTGGAATAATCCTGACTGCCACTCATGAGCCCCTAGGCCATCACTTTAGTGGCCTAGATGTCACTTTGTAAAATAAGAGCATTTGTCAGTTCAGTGGTTGCCAACTGTCACTGAACCTTAGAATAACCCCGGGAGTATTTATAACACACCAGTGCCTGGGCCCCACCCATCCAGTCTGACCCTCACGTGGGTCCCTGGCTTTGGTTATTTAAAGCTCCCCAGGTGATGCTGCTATGGGCACAGCTCTGGAGCTGACTGTTTATCTGGAGCCCTCCACCAATGATTAGCAGCCCTCCAGGTGACGTGTCTGCAAGGCTGTTTTAAACGCCACGTGAAGAAGAAATTAAGCAGCCAGTGCTTGAGTTGCCATTTGAGAAGCTAATGTCAAAAGGAAAACAGCAGTTGCTTTACTGGATGAAGGATGAAGAAACAAGGTGCTGCATGGGGTTTTCTGAGCCACTTTAACATAGTAACGATTCACGAGCAGGGTGGCTTTTCCCAGGCCTTTCTCACAGGATAACTAAGTCATTCTGATTCTAAATCTATTTCTTTTCAGAGAGTGGGTGGGTATCACAACTAAAGTTTGTTATCGTGTGTGTGTGTGTGTGTGTGTGTGTGTGATTTTCTTGCTGTAGAATAAACTAACTCACAGGGACTAGAGTCCTGTCAGGGCCTTAGTGTTTTATGTAGCCATGGTTTCCTGTTAGGACACTGGCAGAAAGTTACTGCGTCCTTAATATGAGCTGTGCACGGCTCTAAGCGCTTCAACCACCTCTCTTATTTTCACAACAACTCTATATGGTATATACTACTAATATTCCCATTTTACAGATGAGGAACCTGAAAAAACAGCACATTTAAATAACTTCACCGAAGTTATTTAACTTCGTAAATTCTAGAGGCAGGATTTGCCCTCAGGCATTTTGGCTCCTGAACCTTCATTACTAAAAGATTACTTCCCATGTAATCAGTAGTTCAATATTTGTACTAAAAAACTGGGAACAAATCCACAATTTGTCATCACTTTCCTATATCTTGCTTACTCTTAGCAGTTTTCAGTAGATGAAAATCCCAAGGCTTTTTAACAACCAGTGTTGTCCTTGATTTTGTGAAGAGTGGAACGAGATGCACCAGCTGTGGTTGAGAACCTTTTGTGCCTGTGTACTTGCAAATTTATCACCACTTTCCTGTTTCTATGTGAAACCTGAACCAGGCTGCAGAACAGCTGATCCGCTCTTTGCAGCCTCCTTCACAAATCACACCTGTTTTGGAGGCTGCTGGATCCCGCCTTGGACTCCATCCATCCCAACGTGACTGCTGTGCTGACTCAGCCTCACTGGAATCTGGGTCTTCTGGTTGTACTTCTGCTGCTGGAAAGCCAAGACAAGGAGGTTCACACACCTTTGTTCACTGACGGAAGCTGTGCTGTTACATTATTTTTCAATTCAGAAAACTTTAGAGTTTAAGGAGCAAAGTGACAATACATACACATCCCTTGTTTCACAAGGTTTTGCTCCATTCTTCTCACTGTGGACCCAAACACAGCCAGCGGCAGCACTAAGTGCACAGTTATGCATTTCCTCCTTCTTTTTTTTTTCTTGTTAATGACACCATTTCCTGTATGTCCCATTAAGTTAAAAACTCCATATTATGCACATTATAATTTTAAAACTGCATGTTTTTCTTGTTTTTTTTATTGTACAAGTCATAAAATGTGAAGGTGGGTTCTCACTCATACTGAAAGTAATTTTACAATGTGTTTGGTTGACCCAGGGTAAGCTGGTTAACGGATGATGCGGCGTGTGGGCTCACTCTGTGAAAGGTGGCAGCTAAAAGAACTTTGCACCATAAAAGTGAATGACAAAAAGTCAAGAGTTAGGCATGTGCTTAGGTGTAAAACTTGATGAAATGTGTATTAATTTCTCTCTTGAGTTTAAGCATCATTCAGTGTAGAGAGCAGCTGTAGAAGAAATTCACTTCCTATTACCCCCACATTTGCCACTCTTCCTCCTAAATACGGATCCGCTTCCTAATCAATATCCTCAAATGACTGAGACTTTACTAGGTTAGGTAAGTTTATTAGGTGCCTTGGAGAGACTTCCCTGGGGAAGAAAAAAATGTATAAACATATAATCCAGGCAGATATTCCTCAGAGCATTATGTAAAGTTTATTGCATATTCTTTGTATATTATATTACATATTACATGTATAGTGCTGGCAGAGAAGTAACAGAGGAAAAGTTTACACTTTCCCAATTTGCCTTTATCGTAGGGTTTTCGCATTGGTAATTTCCCCAGATTGGAATGCTATCTTCTCCCTGGAAGCTAGGGATCATGGATTCCTCCTTCTGCCTTTTAGGTCATAGATTAAATGTTATCTCCTCAAAGAGGGCTTCCCTACCACCCGATTAAGATGAAAGTGCCTATGCGCACCCCTCAACACTGTCATTATCCACAACCCACTATCGCATATCTTGAGTGATCATTTTCTCACTTATTTAACAGTTTATTGTCTGTCTCCACCTTCTAGAATGTAAATTCCATAAGAACCAAGACCCTGTACGTCTTATTTACTCCTGTCACCCAGTTCCTTAAAGAATGAATGCCTGGTGTACAGTAAGATCTCATTAAATACGTTTGGGAAGGGAAAGGAAGGGAAGGAAGGAAAGAAGGGAGGGAGGGAGGGAGGGAGGGAGGAAAGGAGATGCTGAGAGCTGAGCTTGGATATTAGTGCTGACTTGCAGAGTCAGGGCAAACTAAGAGGTGTGACTTGCGTTACACCTTAAAAGATGTCAGAGGTGTGGCTTCACGGCTGGTAGGAGAAAGAAGCAGATTTTCTAGTCAGAACCTCTGAACAATCAGTTATACTGGAGAGAGCATACTCACTGGGTGTTACCCCAAGTTCAGAAGAGCTGTTACAGGCAGTGGATCTGGGGAAGTGGCAGGTTGAGGGGCTTTGGGGAAAGAAACTCAGGGCTTGTGTGAAAGTGTAGGGCCCAGTGTGAGATGAGGAAGGGGGTGGGTTAGGAAGCAATGTGAAGCAAACTGAAGGAGGGATACAGTGGGTGATCGCTGAATTCCCAAGAGGACTGGAGGGGTCTCTCAGTTACTTGCCTATAACACCATATTGCAAAGCTGATTGACAGATGGACAGAAACTCAGTCGTCTACTACAGGTTTAGTGGAAAACGGGCTCTCACCTCCCAGACTGAGAAGAGACTATTCTCTTGTTAAAACATTGGGGTAGCTATTTCTGCCCTTGCTCTGTGGAGGGTAGCAGTTGCCAGGGAAGGTGTGGCATGGATGAGGCTGAAAGAGAGGTGGTAGGAAGCTTGAGAAGTGGAGACTGGGGCTATGTTTTGCTAAAAGGATATTCTCAGGAAAACAAAATCTCTATGATACAATTATTCTCCTCTCTTCAGCCCCCTGGCATTTACTGTATGTTTCTAGAGAAAGGAAGACTGTAGTGATGCTGAAAGCTCGGCCTCTCTGTACACCGTTGCCAAATCAAATCTCAGAGACAGAGTTTTGGGTGAAGTAGAAAAGGATAGCTTTATTACTCTGCTAGGCAAAGGGGGAACACAGCGGGCTCCTGCCTCGAAAAACCGTGTGTCCCAACCCCAGAGGATTTGATGAGGGATTTTACAACAATGGTTCAGGGTAGGGTCTCTGACAAGGTGAGGGTGTGTGCAGGGTCTCAGGAGGCTGGTCTCCTCATCTTCATGAGCTTCTCTGGTCCCTTTCATCTCGCCTCAGGTCGTTTCTTGGCTGCCCCTCCCTTGCTTAGCAACTGTTCGAATCCACCCTTTGGAACTCAGGGAAGGTCATGGAGGCTGGAGTCTTGCCTACAAGGGATGGGGGGCAAAAAATCACCTCCATGCCCGCGAGCCCCATAGGGCCCCGCTCAGTTTCAGTAGCTCTTGATCATTTGAAAACTGATGCGGAGAACGGGAAAGGCCTTGAAAGTTTAGATGCACAGCTCTTGTCATGAACTGTTCAAAAATACAGATCTTTAGTGTACACAGAACCTGAGGTTGCTTTCAAAATCTTGTCAGCTCCTTCAGGAACCAGGGGTGGTGGTAGGGACTTGCCAGTACAGTTCAAAGGTACATGCTCACAGTGGGGTGGGTTTTTATTTTTTTGAATTTTTGAATTTTATTTTATTTATATTTTATACAGCAGGTTCTTATTAGTTATCTATCTGATACATATTAGTGTATGTATGTCAATCCCAATCTCCCAGTTCATCCCACCCCCCCACCACCCCCGCCACGTTCCCCCCTTGGTGTCCACACGTTTGTTCTCTACATCTGTGTCTCTATTTCTGTGTGGTGGGTTTTTAGAAGTGGTCCTCCTGCTGATTCTCATCTTCAAATCCAGAGTTAGCTATTAACCTCTTACCCCAGAAATAGGCCTCCATTGCTTAATCTCTTTGATTCTCAATATTCTCTTAGCAACTGGTCTTCTCCATTGGATTCTGAATTGCCCTCTACATTGATTCCTCTGTCCCAACTGTTTCCTAGCTTATCTGGAACATGAGTCTACCCTGGCCCATCATTCAGCTACCAGCAGCTCAGGGATATCCCTTAGAATCTCCCCATGTGTACGCTGACTTGGCTCTTCATCTAAACCCGGCAGCTGAGATAGTCATTCAAGCCACATAGTCACCTGTCAATTCCTTCACACATTTCTTTCTGAACCCAGTTTATTCAGGCTACCGCCATTTATAGAGTCTATTCTTGTTTCCTTTGTCACACTCCCCTGGACACACAGGGGCCTCTTTTGTTAACAATAGCAAATATCAGCATTGTGTCCTGAACCGGTATAGTCCTTTCTTTATCCCTGCTGTGCAAACCCAGGAAGAGAAAGAGGAAGAAAACCTTTCAAAAAATTCATGATCATAGTAGCAGTTTCTTTTCCTTTTCGTTCTAAGTTTGAAGCTTCCTGCTACCTCACTTGGATTAGAATAAAATTATTTACATTAGCTATATTATATCCTCCAAACTAGGCAATGGTAAATGTCACTTGTGACATGAAAAGTTAATTTTGTGTTCTTCTGAAGCTATCTGGTCTGCTAACCACTGTGCAGGGTGCCACTGGCATTGGCCCTGGGTGGGGGGAGGGGAAGCCATGCTGCCTTCCACGTTTGGGCCTTGGCAGGTTGCATGGTAGTGTGCACAAGGAAACTGAACCACGTCTGCATGGCTCACTGCTTATCAGGAGCACACACTGGCTGCCATGCTGTAGGGCAGCAAAGGAAAACAAAACAACAATAAAGGGAGGCCTTTGTCGTGGATTAAAAGGGTTTAGAAACATCTGAGCCGTGCAGTTTTCGAACACCAACACTGCCAATGACTTTACGACAGAATGTTACAAAATGTGCTAACTGGGTTAGATAGAGTTGGTGGGGCCGCCAACGCTCGTGCTTTGTTAATGGCTTCTTATCTGTGTGAGTGTGTGGATGCACAATTCACAAATAAAGTGACCTTTTGCAGAGTGAGAGGAATAAGGTTAATGACAATTACATATTGCTGCTTGTGATCGCAGCTAAGGGTGTCCCTAAAGACTGTCATTACTGGACAAATTCTTCTTTCTACATGTTGGTTAGTTTCATATATATTCTCAACGTGTTTCATTAGAAAATTCATCACTGGCACTAATAGGAGGGTCCAATCTTTATGCAGAAATAGAGTAGTTGTTACCTATCTGAGTGTGCTTCAGGGCTCCGCAATGATTTCCTCCCATGCCTTCAATTCTATACCAAGCGATTCATTCCTTTGTGTTAATTGATGTCCCACTCCCAAAATTCTTTCTTTAAAAATATAATTATGTGGTCCTCTTCTTTAATTTTGTTACTCAATTTGCCTCTAAGTGTCTCTGGCTGGATTTATTTCAAAAGAGTCAGAGATACCAATGTCTGTCTCTCAATAATTGATAAAATAATTAGACTGAAAATCAGTAAAGATATTAAAAATTTGAACAACACTATCAACCAACTTGATCTAATTGACATTTGTAGAAAATTCTCAACAAGAGCAGAATAAACATTCTTTTCATGTACACATGGAACACTTACTGTAATGGACTATATTCTGGGCCATAAGACAAGTCTCAATAAATATAAAAGAATTCAAGTCATACTGTGAGTATTTTCTAATTGCAATGGAATTAAATTAGAAATCATTAACACAAAGATCTCTAGAAAATCCTCAGATATTTGGAAATTAAGTAACATATCTCTAAATAATCTAATGGGTCAAAGGAGAAATCACAAGGGAAAGTAGTAATCATTTTGAACTGAATAAAACAAATACACAACATATCAGAATTGGTGAGTGAGATGTCCCTAAAGCAGTAATTAAGGAGAAATTTATAACACTAAATGCCTGTGTTAGAAAATGAAGAAAGGCCTCAAATGA
The DNA here is from genome assembly GCF_002837175.3 of Physeter macrocephalus. NCBI lineage: Eukaryota > Metazoa > Chordata > Mammalia > Artiodactyla > Physeteridae > Physeter > Physeter macrocephalus. The sequence goes on from NC_041231.1 coordinate 93,218,941, forward strand.
ATGATAGTTTCTTTCTTTAAAAACTAGAAAGAGAAGAACACCTGAAAACCAGAGTAGAAGAAAGGAAATAATAAAGACCAAAGTAGAAATAAAGAAATAGAAATAGAAAATATAGAGAAAAAGTTAACCCCAAAACTAGATCTTCGAATGAATTTTTTTTAATTGATAAAGTTCTAGCCAGATTTATTGGGAAGAAAGAGTAATGACACAAATTATCAATAATAGGAATGAGAGTTGATATCTATATAGAATCTACAAATATCAAAAGGATAAGGGAATTTTATAAACTATTCTATGTCAATACATTTGACAACTTAGATAAAATGAACAGATTGCTTGAAAGACACAAACTACCAAAGCTCATTTAAGAAACAAATAGGTAACTTGACTAGTCCTACGTGTATTAAATACCTAGAATTTGCAGTTAAAAACCAACTTTCAAAGAAATTCCAGTCCCTATGACTTCACTGGTGAATTTACCAAACATTTAAGGAAGAAATATCACCAATTCCACAAAAGTATTACAGAAAGTTAAGGAAAAGGGATTATTTTTCAACTCATTCTGTGAGGCCAGCATTACCTGTTATCAAAATCAGATAGACATACAAGGGGGAAAAAAAGGTCAATATCATTCATAAACATAGATGCAAAAATTCTAGACAGTGTTTTAGAAAATTGAATCCAACAATATGTAAAAAGCATCATGATAAAGTGGGGTTTATCCCAGGAATTCAAGGGCAGATTAATATTTAAAACTCTATATAATTCACTGTATTAACAAACCAAAAAAGAAAAACCATAGTGTCTCCTCAATAGACATAGAAAAAGCATTTTACCAAAACCAACATCCATTCTCAATAAAGACTCTTATCAAACTAGAAATAGAAGGTAACTTTCTCAACCTGACAGAGGACATCTACAAAAAACTTATAGATAATAGTATACTTAATGGTAAAAGATGAATGCTTTCCCTCTACCATTAGGACCAGTGCAAGGATGCCTGCTTTACCACCTATATTCATCACTGTAGAATAGAATATTTTTCTATTTTATCTAAGGAAATAAGCAAGAAATCAAATCATCCATACTCATAAGGAAGAAGTAAAATTGTCTTATTCATGGATGATGTGATTGTCTAAATAGGAAATATGATGGGACCTAAAAAAATGTTACTAAGAACTAATAAGTGAGTTTAATAAGGTTGCAGGAGATAAGATCAATGTACAAAAATCAATTGTATATCTATACTAGCAATGAACAACCTGAAATTGAAATTGAAAACAATCTGAAGGGACAGGTGGCTAAGATAGCTGCCCTGAGCTCACCTCCTCCCATGGGCACACCAAAATTACAACAATTTACAAAGCAACTATTGATGAGAACCACCTGAAGACTAGTAGAAAAGATCTTCTACAACTAAAAATATAAAGAAGGAACCAACCACAACAGGACAGGTAGGAGTGGTGGAGATGTGGTATAGTCAAGACCCACAAACCCAGGTAGGCGACCCACAAATAGGAGGATAAATATAATTGTAGAAGTTCTCCCAAAGGAGAGAGGGGTCTGAGGCCCATAATGGGCTACCCAGCCCGGGGGTCCTTCACTGGGAAGATGAGCTCCCAGAATGTTTGGCTTTGGAGGCTGTGGGGCTTACTTTCAGGGGAGCTAGAGGGCTATAGGAGATAGAGACACTACTCTCAAAGGGCTCACACAAAATCTCACATGCTCCGAGACCTAGAACAGAAGCAGTAATTTGAAAGAAACCTGGGTCAAACCCACTTGCTGATGTTGGAGAGCCTCCTGAAGACGCAGGAGGCAACTGGAGCTCACCCTGGGGACATAAATGTTGGCAGCAACCATTTTGGGGAGCCCATCCTACTATGAGAACACTGGGGCTGACAAATGCCCTTTCGGAAACCTCCCCTCTAGCTTATTAGACCTGGCCCTGCCCACCAGCTGTTTGGCATCAGATCTGGGATGCCTCAGGCCAAGCAGCTAGCTGGAAGGGGGATACAGCCCCACCTGCCAGTAGGACTCCCTGAGCCCCCAGCCACCCTGGGGTCCAGCCCTGCCCACCAGAGGGCCCAGGACCCAGCCCCACTAACCAGCAGGCCAACACCAGATCAGTACCCCAGATCCTGATAGTCAGAAACCCAGGACCTGGCTCCACCCACCAGTGGGCCAGCACTAGCCTTAGGACGCCTTGGTAACTGAGCCTGCCTATCACAGGCAAACACCGGCTCTGGGAACACCAAGACCCTGCAACAAGAGACTCTGGGAATCAGCTTTGCCCACCAGTTGAGCCTCACCGGCCCCAGAACCCCCTAGGCCCTGGCCCCAACAATCAATGGGCTGACACCAGTTCCAGGACAACTGGCTCTGCAGCCAGCCACGCTGGGACATGGCTCTGCCAACAAATGGGTCAACACTAGACACAGATGCCCCAGGGCTCTGTAGCCAGCTACATCATGACCCAGTCCCATCTACCAGTGGCTGGCACCAGGACTAGGACTCCCCTGGTCATGCAGTCAACCATGCCAAGAACTGGCCCAGCCCACCAATGTACAGCAACCTCCACACAAGGCAGGGCCAGGCAACCAACCAGACAGGGGACCAGCCACACCTACTGTCATATCCATAGTAGTCAGCCTGCCACAACAGAAGGACCCAGGCAACCCACATAGAGGGTACCCCTAGAGCACATAGCTCTGGTGACCAGAGGGGAGTGTGCTACTGGGCACCATAAGATGTCTCCTAAATAAGGCCACTTCTCCAAGGTCAGGAAATGTAACAAACCTACCAAATATATAGAAATAAAAACAGCAAATGAGGCAAAATGAGGTGACAGAAGAATATGCTCCAAATGAAGGAACAAGATAAAACCCTAGGAAGAGAACTAAGTGAAGTTGAGATAAGACATCTACTGGATGAAATGCTCAAAGAAGAGCTCAGGAGAAGAATGGATGAAGACATTGAGAAGGTAAACAAAGAGTTATAAAATATAAAGAAGAACTAAACAGAGTTGAAGAATACAACAACTGAAATTTAAAAATACACTAGAACAAATCAACAGTACCTGAGAAGATACAGAAGAATGGATCAGTGAACTGGAACACAGAATAGTGGAAATCACTCAAGCTGAGGAAGAAAAAGGAAAAAGAATTTAAAAAATGAAGACAGTTTAAGAAACTTCTGGGACAACATCAAGCATACTAACATTTGCATTATAAGGGTCACAGACTGAGAAGAGATAACATGTTTGAAGACACAGAGCTAAAAACTTCCCTAGCCTGGGAAAGGAAACAGATATCCAGGTCTAGAAAGCACAGAAAATCCCAAATAGTATCAACCCAAAGAGGACCACACCAAGGTATCTTGTAATTAAAATGGCAAAAATTAAAGAGAAAGAGCAAAATATTGAAAGTAGGTAGGAAAAAGCAACAAGTTACTTACAAAGGAACTCCCATAAGATAATGAGTTGACTTTTCAGCAAAAACTCTGCAGGCCAGAAGGAAATGGAATGATATATTTAAGAGAGAAAAGGGAAAAACATACAACCAAGAATACTCTACCTGGCAAGGCTATCATTTAGATTTGAAAGACAGACCAAAAGTTTTGCAGACAAGCAATACCACACACACACACACACACACACACACACACACACACACACACACACAAATCAATGAAACTAAGAGTTGGTTCTTTGAAAAGATTAAAAGAAAATTGATAAATCTTAGGCAGACTCATCAAGAAAAAAAGAAAGCCCAAATCAATAAAAACAGAAATGAAAGAAGAGAAGTTACAACTGACACCACAGAAATACAAAGTGAAATAAGTCAGTCAGATACTGTATGATTTCACTTATATGTGGAATCTAAAAAACAAAAGAAATGAACAAACGTAACGAAACAGAAACAGAGTCATAGATACAGAAAACAAAGAGTCCAGGTGGTTGCTGGGATGGCAGGCAGTGGTAGTGGGGGAATGAGTAAAATAGGTGAGGGAGATTAAGAGGTGAAAACTGCTAGTTACCAAATAAATGAGTCATGGGGATGATATGTACAGTGTGAGGCATATGGTCTGTAAGAATATAATATATTTGCACGGTCACGAAGGTGATCAAAATGTACAAACTTCCAGCTATAAGATAAATAAGTACGAGGGAAGTAATATACAGCATGATTAATATAATTAACACTGCTGTATGTTACTTTTGAAAGTTGTTATGAGTTCTCATCACAAGGAAAAATATTTTTTTCTTTTGTTTCTACATGAGATGATGGATGTTCACTAAACTTACTGTGATAATCATCTCATAATGTACGTAAGTCATATCATTATGCTGTACGCCTTAAACTTAGTCAGTGCTGTATGGCAATTATATCTCAATAGAACTGGAAGAACATAAATAAATAAAATTTTTTTTAAAGTATTAGATAATGATTGACATGAAGAACCAACAAAAATTATCCAAAATGAGGACAATCAGCTACCCTGTAGCAGAAAAATAAAACAAATGAGTAACAAGTATAGTATGCTCCAAATGTTCTGAAATTATTTCTGTTTATCAGGACCATTTGTGTGTTACATATACGACAGATGTCTGGAATGACAGGCATGAAATGTCAGTCAGCTATTTCTGGGTGTTTGGATTTGAGGTCTTTTGTTGATTTCTTTATTATACTTCTCATACTTCAGGTTGCTTAGTTTTAAAAAAGAAGCATGAATAATCTTTTAAAACTATGGTAATTTTTTTTAAATTTAAAAATTTCTAAAAGAAATTAGAGTTAGTGAAAAAGATTTAAAATAATTATAAACAACGATGATATATTTAATTTATACATTGTATATTTGAATTCAAATTAGTAAAAATAGTTTATCTTTTTTATTTCTAGGAACTCATTATGAGATATTATGGAGGTTTATTTTCATTGTCTATGGTTTAAACTTACACCAGTTTCACCTAAAACCTTATAATTTTCTTTCTGTTACTATACATTGTATCTGTTGATTGTGAGTCCAGTTGATTTTAAACACATCCCTCTGTCTGCAAAGAAATTTAGTTATCAATCACTCCAATGAGGAAGAGCCACTTTGGCACAGACAATCAGATAGGACAGTAATATAGTCCAATTGCAAGATGGACCATCGGGAAAGGGAGTTGTGCCACAGTTCTGACAACTTGTTGCTGGAAATTGGGCATAATGCAGACTGAGAGCACATCACTACACTGAAACCTGTGAAGTTAAAAATCAGAAGTTAGATGAGCAGATCAAAGATCAATGATTCTACTCCTCATTGGGGCAGGATCAAAGCCCAAAATATTTATCTAAATAGTGAAGATTAGCTAAATACGTGGCAGAAGACCCACGGCAATATACAATTATCAGGTAGCAACCGCACGCTTCTCCCCTGAGTGGGGCTCTTCTCCTTGGCACTTTGTAAACATCTGGGATCTCAGTTAAACATTTCAGGCCCACAGAAACTAAACAAAAAAGACTAGGAACACCTAGCTTAGAAGCTTTCAAATGTAGACTGGTATAGATATTTAGTATAACTGTTTCAAATTTAATGGGAAAGAACAAATGAGTAGTAGAATAACAAATCACTCAATCTCTTGGATTTGCTTCAAGAGTGTACAGTAATTAGACAAAGGCAGAATGAAAAGGCTGGGTGGGAGCTGTCGTCATTACACTTTCGGCATTAGTAACATATCATGGTAGTGCTAAACCCAGCGAGTTCACTCATTCCCAAGTATCTCTAGCTATCCATATGTACATGTACAGCTATATCTACATATAAATATTAATGTCAATTCAGTAGAATACGAAAATTTGTCTCAGTGGTTGGTTAGTACCTTGTAGACAAATCAAATGATTATTTCACAGTTCAACCAGCAGTTGAAGATACAGGAGAGGGTCAGAGAAACAGAAAGACATACACACAGACAGTCAGAATTCTCTACTTCTCTCTCGCAAGCAGCCCAAGATGTCTTGATAAATCTAGCAGTTTCATTCAGCTTTGGAAAAAACAGTTGGAGAAAGAAAAGTGTTGTGCTGAACAAATCCTACAGAGACTACCTAGAGTGGCCATGGAAAGTAAAGCCAGACTACAGAATCCCCGGCCATGAGGCTCCCAGAAGAAAGAATCATGGCCACAGAAGGGCTGTGGAAGTGCTCTGATTCCCTTCTAATCTGGCTTCTTCTGGTCATGCTCAGGCCCTTGTCCATGTAATAGTGAAGGTACTGTGATCCCACCTGCCCTTAGTGAAGAATCCTAAAAATTTGCTTGAAAACTTGAGATAAAATTTGACAGCTTGCTTCTCAATCTTCAAAGACAACATAACTAAAAATACAATAAACTACGAGTTAACGTCTAGAACCAAGATATTGATACAAGTACTGAGTCTGGGATTTGATGGAAAAAAGTAGGCTTTGTTTTATACTTTGAGAATTCTCTTTGTGAAAGATGGCTTGTCCTAAGATCACACCAGGGATCTGAGAAGGAACCTGGTGTGGGCAAAAAAGAGAGAGAGCACTAAGTCACTCGTGGTCCCTGATGTAGACTTACAACTCATGTCAGTAGGGAGATGGCATTTTCCAATATTGGCAATTTAGCCAGTGTTCTAATATGAGCTAATTTTCAGGGGAATGCGTTCATTGTCTCAAGCTACTTTTGGATCACAGTGAATTAACATTCCGTTTTCATTTCCAAGAATACAAGAATACAAGGTACAATGTTAGGCTGTCTGGGAACTGTCTTCTCATATCTGAATGATGCCTAAGATTCCACCATTAGAGCACTTTCTCTTTTTTATAAGGCTTTGGTCTCTATTGAAATTAGGATACCACTTTAAATATTATATTTCTAAAAAGTGAACCTGATGATATGTTCTAGCACTTAAAATTCTTCATTTGCTCCCTATTCTTTATGATGTCTAAAATCTTATACAAGTCACGTGAGGATCTTTCTGATTACAGCCCATGCCTGAGTCCTTACCTTTTCTTACCAGACCTTCCCTTCAGTTTAATACCCTATTCTCCAGTCATTCTGTACTACAAGAATTTTCCTGAATGGATCAAGTTGTTCCAGCCCTCTTGTTTTCTCACTTTCTAGTCACTCTACCTGGAGTTCCCTCATTCCTCTTTGCCTAAAATCTCCTGCCTCAGTAGTTGTATTGTGTTCTCTTTTTGGTGATCATTTCCCTGACTCCTTCAGGGAGATTTAGGAACTCCTTTCTCTACTTCTGTCCTTTGTATATCACCTTCGTGATTTTTTAATATTGTATACCACATATGCTATTCCACTTATTATTTCTCCTAAGAAAAATATTAATTAAATTCCATGAAAACAAAATCATGTTGTTACATTTAAGAATTAAAACAAGTAAAAATGAAATATAAACTATAATAAAATGGATCTTTAAAAACATGTAACAAAAATAAGTTAATCATGAAAAGTATAAAATTGTTTCTATTAGTCAAGAATAAGGGATAGTTGGCTCCATATGTCTTCGTTTAAGGTGAAGATGAGATGAGTAAGGTAACTTTAGACTTTAATTTTATGTTAAGCATATCCCAGCTCCCATGTATATATAATCAAAAAAAGAAAGATATTTAATTGATGTGAATAGTATAGGTGGGGGTTTTAGTTGAAAACAACAGAATTCACTGTGGTTACTCTAAGCAGACAAGGAATTTATTAAAGGGTTTTTTTAAAAAAAAATTTCCTCCTTATTACACAAAAGGTTTTTATTAAAGGGTTCTGAGTAACTCACAGAAGGCTCATTAGGGCCAGAAAGCCAGACTTTGAGGCTATACAGCCATGAATAAATACCCAACCACACTAAGGTATCTCTTGTAGAAAAAATTACCACTGTTGCTGAGCAAACATGACTCTAACACTGGGCACTGGTGCTTCAGAAGCAACAACATTCCTTGTCCCTGAGCTGGGCAGAAGGTTGATACTTCTATGCAGCCACTTCTTCACGATGGTTACTCCTGAACCGAAGTCTCTCATGGATGTTCTAGTTGGCTGACCCAGGTCAATCATTATACCCTAGCTACAAGGCATTCTGGGAATGTGAATTCTACAGAACTTCCACCTATGTAGAAAATTAACAAAATATGAGAAGTGCACAAAAATGTTGGCAGCCAAAAATGACAAATGTTTGTAGCATTAATCAAATTTTTCCAGGTGACTTTTTTTCAAGGAGCTATTCAAAGTGATCTCCAGCATCTATTCTTCCAGAAGGTATCAAATTATCTGGTAATATCTATGAAGTAGTAGGGAAAGTGTTGCTTATTTTTCTCTGCCATTAGATTGGATTGGGAAAATACTCATGAAGATCTTTCATCTGATCCTTCAAGGCTTTCTTAACAAGGTTGAACACATTTTCAACAAATATGACAGATGAGTATATAACCAGGAGGTTCAGACCATGGAAATTGCCCAACTAACCTCCCTAGAGTGTATATCTCACAGCTCCAGGTTAGAATTACTGGGTTTACTCTGACTAACGCTTGGAATACTGAAGTGAGCTTACTTTGTAAGCACAGGCAAAAGATGCTAATTTGAAAAGCCATTTTAAAGCATGTATGCCATCCCCAGATTGAAGGTTTCATCCAGAATCAATTGAAGTTTTTACTGTGACTCAGTAAAGTGAATGAGAAATTTTCTTGGCAATAAGCATCAATACGAGACAATATGCTTTTACAGACACTGCTCATCTCCTCGCCTAGTTGAAAAAATAATTCAACATGTCAGTAGGTTGCCCTAAACTGATTCACAATTTTAATAGCTTTGTTAAGTGTTCTTTTTAAATCTTCATGAACGTCTCAGGTGACAAGGACTTCCCTGTTCATTCAAAAGATTTTGCTTCTGGGACACATCTATAAAGCCTGAAACAAATCCTCATTTTGAACCAACATAGCATGAGTCATGTTTCTCATCTATGTTATTTTTCCTGTTATTATTTTGTTCATTATGATATTCCTATTATTCCCATTTTCCTATGTTATTATTTTGTTCATATGATTTTTCACTAAGTTATCAATATCACCCAGTTTCAATTTCTGTATAGTTATCATCTCATAAAACCATAGTATATTTGTCAAAACTAAATCTTACATTTTTATTAACTAAACTCCCAACTTTATTTGGATTTCATGAGTTTTTCTACTAAGCCCTTTTTCTGTTTCAGGATCCCATCAGAGATACCACATTGCATTTACTCTTCAAGTCTCCTTTGCCCTGTGACAATCTGTCCTTGTTTTCATGATCTTGAGTGGTCACATGTTTTATAGAATGTGCATAAATTTGGGTTTGATGTTTTTCTCATGATAAGATTGGGGTTGTGAGTTTTGGAAAGAATACCACAGGGTGAGATGCCCTTCTCATCACATTGTATCAGGGAGTATATGATATCAACATGACATCACTGGTGAGGTTAAAATTGGTCAATTAAAGCTTCTCCATTGTAAAGTTACTATTTTCCGCTTTCCAAACTCTATTCTTTGGAAGTATTAAGTCCAGCCTACTGCCACCTAGAGGGGGTACACTACACATATTATTTGGAAGTTTTTGTAGGGAAAATTTCTCTTCTCCCCCATTTATTTATTTATTTACTAGCTCATCTATTTGTATCAGCATGAAATGATGTATATTTATTTTATACTTTGGATTGTAATCCAATACAATGCTAGTTAGTCTATTGCTCAAATTCGTCTTACTTTGGCCATCTCCCTTTGACATGCTTCCACTATTTTGGTTTTTAGTGCACTACCTTAATTTCTGGCATTAGATCATGCTCCAAGCTCATTTTGTATTTTCCTTGACCCAGCTCTAGAATCAGCCATTTCACCGATGAGCCATGGTTCTTTTTATTGGAAACTGGTATTTACAAACCAAGATATGGGTACTGGGCATGTCAGTATGTTTTTAAAACACACAGAACAAAATTATACAGAACACAATGTTTTCTTAGACTTTTTAAATTATCAGACAAACACCAGATTAGCCAAGTTCAAAGTAATCTTGAATTCATCCGTTTACATCCTCTTGGTTGTACTTGGGATAATTGTCACTACTTATGTTTTTTGTGATGAATTGTTTTATTTCATAGAGACCAGAGGTTAATGGGAAGGAAGGGGCAGAGTATGAGAACTCTGGGCCTCAGGGGGAGGGGAAATAGAATAACCAAAGTCCAAGGAGAAAAGGTACAGTCCATGGGAAGAGTGGGGTTGCCACCTATAGCCTTCATGCATATTTCATTTGTTAGATAGGGCTAGCACTCATCACTGCTGTGAGGATATTTGCAGACAATTCTAGGCTTGTCCAAGGAAAGTAATCAATTCGGGTTTGGGGTTTTAGTCTGTTTTAAATTATTGGTTATTTTTCATTAGGATCAGGTGGTTAAGACAAAGGATCACTATTATTAAAGAGCAAATTATCCTGATTTTAGGTCTAACATGAGGGTCTTTTTTGTCTCCAGCAAGTCTCTTAATAATCCAGCATTCCTGGTGTCACAGTAACATACTATATATGTTGGCCTGTGACTTGAAAGACCACATCACATAGTGTCCAGTAGGACAAAGCAGGCTCTGCAACTTGCACAGTGTGTGATCTTGAGCAAGTTACAACTCTTTTTAAATGCTCAGATTCCCTACCTGTAAAAGAGATGAAAATAATAAGACCCAGCTCCTAGAATTGTTGTGGGGATTAAACTGGAGAATGTTTGTAAGCATTCAGTACCATATTAGGCATGTAGTAAATACTCAGTAAAACCTGACAGCTGTTATTATTAAGGTTTTGTGGGGTTTTTCCACTTTAGGGGGTCTGTGTTATACAGTAGAGTCAGAGGCAGTGCTCACTCTCTCCTGCGTGGATGACGTGGAGGCTCCGGGCCTTCTAGTGGACTCTCTGATGTTTTTTGCTTCTCCCTGCTAAGAGCAGCCAAGTGGCGAGTGTTGAGTTCTCCAATAAGTCAAATACAAAACCTGAATTTTATGCAGAAAATATCAGCTGACCCTTCATGATGCGTTACTTTACATCCTTATAAATATCATGTGACTATGCTTAAAAATTCAGCTCACTCTTCCATAAGAGTGATTTCTAAGTGGGTGGGGGTTATCTAGGTGGTCATTTTGAGCTGCTGCAGTTCTAATGTTTATGTAGGTGAAGCTATATGGATTTTCTGTTATGAAATAACTTACTATGGTAATAAATAAAAAGAAGTATCGGGCTTCCCTGGTGGCGCAGTGGTTGAGAGTCCACCTGCAGATGCGGGGAGTGCGGGTTCGTGCCCCGGTCCGGGAAGATCCCAGGTGCCGCGGAGCGGCTGGGCCCGTGAGCCATGGCCGCTGAGCCTGCGCATCCGGAGCCTGTGCTCCGCAACGGGAGAGGCCACGGCAGTGGGAGGCCCGCGTACCACACACACACATAAAAAAAAAAAAAAAAAAAGAAGTATCTGTTGCTTTTTTTCCCATTGCACCTGAAAGGTTAGGGATTATTTTTGTCAGTATGTGTTCCCTGTGTGTATAGGTGTAAGCATGCCTGTGTGTGCGTATTGCAACATTTTCTAGTCCACTCTTAAAATCTTTCCATATTTTGTCTTAAGAACATTGGCTAATATTTCAGCTTTCAAGCGGTAAGGGTCAGGGGGCCTGAAATATCTGCAGTGTCCTCAGGTAGGTCTGCTCTGGCCAGCTCTTACACATATTAAGAGTGCCTTGAATCCTGAGAGCAAACTAATTCAAAAAGTAGCTATCCAATCCACATTCCATCTGATAGTGTTTTACTCTAAAATGTTAGTTTCAAAGAAACAACTGCTCTCTGGCCTAGACAACGTCAAATGAATTATACTCTTGAATTTGCCACTTATCAACAGCTCATTTTGGTATTGTACAAGTTCAGCCATATAATTTTGAGGAGAACAAGCACTTTGAATTCATTCTTCACTTCTAGGAGGGCACTAGTGGGTGTCCTTACTGAAAACAAGGAAGAAATACCATTCCACTCACTATCTTCCAGGTTTCCTCTTTAATCTAGACTTATGCCAGATTCTAAGAGGAAATCACTAGCTGCCTTCTAGGTTACTGATTGAAAGAAATGTTTCCAAAGTCTACAACTGAACTGGCTTAAACAGGCAAAACTAATATATGGTATTAGAGGTCAAGACAGTGGTTAGCCTTTGGGGGCCATTGACTGAAATCAGATACTGGGGGCTTCTGTGCTGAAATGGTTTGTTTCTGGATCTGGGGTGCTGGTGTGTTTATTTTATGAAAATTCATCAAGCTCTGCATTAATGATTTGTGTTCTTTACTGCAGGTATGTCATGCTTTATTAAAAAGCTTACTTTCTGTGGTACATCCAGACAATGGAATATTATTCAGCGCTAAAAAGAAATGAGCTAGCAAGCCAGGAAAAGACATGGAGGAAACTTAAATGCATCTTACAAAGTGAAAGAAGCCAAGTGAAAAAGGCTATATATTGTATGATTCTAACTATATGACATTCTAGAAAAGGCAAAAACAAAACAAAATGACACTGTGGAGACCATAAAAATAGCTGCCATGACCAGGAGTCAGGGGGCAGGGAGGGATGAATAGGTGGACACAGAGGACTTTTAAAGCAGTGTAACTATTCTGTATGTGGATACGTGTCATTATGCATTGGTCAAAACCTGTAGACTGTGCAACACCGAGAGTGAACCCTCATGTAAACAAGGGACTTTGGGTGATAATGCTGTATTGATGTGGGTTCATCTATTAATATAAGTGCCACTCTGGTGGGAGATGTTGATAATGGAGAGGCTCTACACGTGAGAGGCAGGTGGTACATGGGAAATTTCTGCACTTTCTACTCAAGTCTGCTGTGAACGTAAAACTGCTCTAAATATAAAATCTATTTCTTTTTTGTTTAAATCATACACTTATATACCAAATTTCCTTCTAAACAAGAGCCTTTCTTTTTCATCTTGAATCTCTCAGACACTTAGGCCATGTGGTACAGAGTTGTGTGAAAAGTGATGGGGAGAGGAAGACAGCAAAAGGATATTAAAGCCAATATCTTCCTCTTTATGGAGGGCTGGGCTATTAGAAGTGAACAAACATCTTTTAAAATAAGAATCATTTTACCATTGAGTTATTTATTAATACTCATTATTCAGAGCAGCACACAGAAGACTGGGATAAATCAACACTTCTCTGTATAAATTATTGGTTACAGAATCCTTAGACTTTTGCTTGTTTTATAATTATTTAAAATAGTTTTAAAATACCTGGAAGAGAAAGTAGATAGGAAAGCCACCCACTACGCACATAAGCAGATCAATAATGGCAGTAGAGAATGACACATGCTATGACAGGACAGGGTGTTGTAAGAGCTCCTGGGGGCCCTGAACTAAGCCAAGAGAGAGGTCTTGAGAGGCCTCTTGCGGGTGATGGCACCTGCCACGACCTTGTGCACAAGAGTTGTAGACTGTTCTCTCAAAACACAATAACAGAGACTGTGGTGACCCTGTATGCACACAGTTGGTCAGAAAGCACCTCTATATCCCCTGTGTGCGATTCTAGTTGGCTTCAAGAAAGATATAGAAAAGTTAGAGACGTTGCGGAGAAGAGTAATTCAAATAACAAAAGAGATTAACTTGCATGTGGGGACACCATCTGTTTCCATGTACGAGGCAATCTCATGAATACATCTCTTCATATTCGGGCCTCAGCACCACTTTCTTCCCTCCCCACCCCAGTCACCAACTGGTGCTGCCTCCATTACTGATGGATAAAAATTGGCAAGCTGCAATTTTGTTTATGCAACATTCTGGAAGAAGACATCCACAGAAAGTGGCCTTAGTGGCAAGACTACTGTTGATCTATGTAGTGAATAGAAGCTAAAATATGAATTTTCAGGTTTGAGAATTTATGTCGATATAAATATACCTTATGTCGTATGATGCTGTGATAGAGTAAAAAGAAATTCAGACTGTTCTTAATCTGAAGCATTTAAAATAAATGTTTGAGGGCTTCCCTGGTGGCGCAGTGGTTGAGAATCCGCCTGCCAATGCAGGGGACATGGGTTTGAGCCCAGCTCCAGGAAGATCCCATGTGCTACGGAGCAACTAGGCCCGTGAGCCACAACTACTGAGCCTGCGCGTCTCGAGCCTGTGCTCCGCAACAAGAGAGGCCGCGATAGTGAGAGGCCCGCGCACCGCGATGAAGAGTGGTCCCCGCTTGCCACAACTAGAGAAAGCCCTCGCACAGAAACGAAGACCCAACACAGCCATAAATTAATTAATTAATTAATTAATTTAAAATAAATGTTTGAGGAGAAGATTTGGTTAAATTTTATAAAAATCATGAAAAACAGAACTGACCTGTCTTTCCATGTTGCATAACTCCAGGGGTGCCATGCATCATTTGCATTGTGTTCAGTACCCCCTGGGGCTCTGCAGTGTGGTGACCCTGGAGATGGTGTACATTTGTACGGTAAATCTCAGAGTCCTTCAACTATGGGGCAACCATTGAAGCTGGAAAAATATAAATTTAGGACAAATTAAATAATTTCTATCTAACATAGCTGATAAGAAAATCCTAAATTTTAATTTCTTAAAAAACTGTGCAGGCTGAAAATATAAAAAATAAATAATATAGTATTGGAATATAGTCCAAAGAATAAAATGAATATCTATGAGTCCATAATGATAACAATAAATGATGGACTAGGTAAATAAATAGGGAAAAAGAGACAAATTTTCCTCACAGAAGAATTCTTAATATTATATGTTAATACTTTCCCTCCGGAAAAGGGAGCTTAATTACCTTCCTCTGAAGTGTGGCATGGACTTAGTGACTCATTTCCAAAGAACAGAACATGGGGAATGAAAAAGAGAAACTTTACAGTGGTGAAACCTGGCAGACACAACCTTTAAGTGGTCAAGGTCAACCTCAGCAGTGACAAGCCATGTTGACATCATGTACCCCTAATATCATGTGATGAAATGGGCACCTTATCCTTTGTTTTTCTTTCCCCAAACTTACCACCTTAGTCTAATAATGAAAGAAATATCAGATAAACTCAAATTGAGGATCATTCTACCAAATACCTGACCAATACTCTTCAAAACTGCCAAACTCATGGAAAACAAGGCAAGTCTGAGAAACTCACAGACCAGAGGAGACTAAGATGACATGACAACTCAGTGCAATGTGGTCTCTCTAATGGGATCCTGGGACAGAAGAAAAACTGGTGAAATCCAAATAAAGTCTGGAGTTCAGATAATAGTTTTGTAGTAATGTTAATTTATTAGTTTTGACAAATATGCTTCAGTTATATAAGACATTAAAATTAAGGGAAGCTGAATGAGTTATAAAGGAATACTCTGTGCTATCTTTACAACTTTTCCATAAATCTAAAATTATTCCAAAATAAAAAGTGTATTTAAAAATATATAAATATATTCTAGAAGTATTTATTTAGGTTAATAAACGATAGACACACGATGTGATGTTACAGGAAGCGAGAGATATATGATGCAAATCTTTTATCTTTGGGGTATTTGTCAAGGAGGGAAATCAACCCAGTCAATCACTTATTAACTGTAAGATCTTTCAAAATTTGTATTCTCTTTCCCTGACTTCAATTTCTACGTCTTTAAAAACTGGGATACTACAACCTACTTTACAGATTATTAAGTGAATCAAATGAGATAAGACATATACAATGCACAATGCCTGGCATATAGAAGGCAATTAATAAACAGTGCTTTCCTCAGTTTTCATAATACCTATCTTAAACTACCACTATCAGACAGGGTATTGTTTTTTATATCTTGAAACTAACCCCAACTGACAGTTTTTATAGAAGAATATTTTAAGTCTAAGAAGAAAGATCAATACAAAGAATTTTAGTTCTTGAAGGAACTGTTTTAGTAAGACAGACTGAATATACACAAAAATTTCGTTTAAAAATAAGTGGAAAAGAAAACCTCTTAAAAAAAGTGGAAATGAATCAAAAATCAACCGAGTGATTAAATGTCAAGGACAGGCAGTGAAAAGTAGAATAAGTCAAAGAAGACTTTCTGGAGGAGGTGAGATTGGGAAAGAGAAAAGGGGGATGTGTGGCAGGTTTGGGGAGGATTACATTAGAGGATGGCAAGTTGCTTCTGAAGCAAGGAAGCTTAGCGCCTTGGGCCAATAACGCATGCGCAAAATTGTGAAAAGTTCAGTGTAACCTCAGTTTTCTCCTTCTCTCCTTTGAGAAGGGCTCTTAATCCCTCCTGGTTTGGCCTTTCTCTCTCCCCTTAGCTTGAAGATCCCTCATGTCACCTCCCAGCTGTTGAGGACCATGCCATGTGGGGTGTTATCTAGACTTGCTCATGGACTTCCCAGACCTCTGGCCATTTATCACAAATTATCATCCAGGTATCCCATTCCTGGTGGCTCTTATAGACTTTAGAAGCTAATCTTCATTGTGAATGCCCGAGAATGAATTACTATGCTTTCCTTCCCAGAGAGCATTTATTTTTAAATATTTGGTAGAGCCAAAAAGAGAAATAATTTTACATAGGGACCAAATGTGTAGGGATGTAGGTTGGCTGAAGCCTGGATCAGTGAATGGAAAAGCAATATGGTTAATGACAAGAGAAGCCAGAAAGTGAAGAGAGGAGGGGTAGGAAGGTACTGGAAACATTATAAGTTAGGCAATGTAGTTCATCCAGAAGGGGCTTTCTCCACCTCAGCACTATTGACATTTGGGGCTGGGGAGGTCTTCAAGGCGGGGGCTGTCCTGTGACTGTAGGATCTTTAGCAGCATCCCTGGCCTCTACCCATCAGACGCCAACAGCACCTTCCTACTTGTGACTACCGGAAATGTCTCCATACATTGCCAAATGTCCACTGGAGGCAAAACTACCCTTGGTTGAGAACCACTGGGTTAGAAAGTCAGGCTGTTATCAATGTGGATGTTTTTCTATTTGTTGTGTAGAAGACATGGAGTTAATTTCTGGATAATTTCAGAATATCCTGCTCGGACAGTAGTTTGAATCAAATACTCCTAATTGATTTTTTGCTCGTTTTTCTAGGTAGGATCAGTTGATAGAGAGCAGTGAGGTCTTCCATTGGGAGTGTGCAAATTTTCCACACTAATGGGAAGTAGTCACACAGCACCTCTTATTTTTTTCATCAAAAGCGGCAGCTTCTGGGTGCTCTGTGGGTGTAGTAGAGCTCTAGGTGGAAGGGAGTGGAGACAAGTTCTGGCAAAGCAGATTTTTACATGTGGAGGGGGGAGTTTCCTGAAAAGCATGCTGTACATCTTCAAGGAGGATGATGAAGGCACAGATGTCATCTTTTAACTCCAGGAGGAAAACACATTTGCAATTAATAAGCAGTTTGGATTGGGTGACCAGTATATTTTAGGGAAATATTGGTTCTTAGGTAGTGTGATCATAATACTCTCACAAGAGACAGACTCTCTTCTGCATGGGGGACAGGATGGGACATTAAAAGGTGTGGAGGCATGCCAGTGTCCCTCTGTAGGTTTTCTCTTGCAAGGTATCACCTCTTCTTTTCTTTCATTCCCACCCATATGTGGGAGACCTGTCTTCGAGGTGGCGTATGAAAAAGCAGCACAACAGTTTGAGATCTGGGGAAGAATTTTCAATTTATTCTAATTCTTAGCAGGTAATAAGTGTGATGATACACCTCCCCCCACCCCATCCCCTAATGACCTCTGTCCACATTTTATTCCTTTTTTCTTCCCATTCCCTGGGAATTCTTTATATATTGTCACATTATTCTTTATATATTTCTTTTCTTTATATATTGTCACATTATTTATTCAAGAGATAATTATTGAGTATTTATTATGTGCAGAGCCTGTCAGGCCAAGGACTGCTGGTACCTAGAGAGCCCGTGCTGCCCTCAAGCCACCAGGCAGTACAGGTGCCCTGGGCAGGCAGCAGCAGTAGCAGCAGGAGGAGTCTGGAAGAGGCAGGTGGGGAGTCCGAGGAGGCTGGCAACTGGGGACGGGCAGAGTCCCAGCCTCAGTTCTCTAGCCTGAACTGGGGTCAGGAAGCCAGTCCCCTACTGAAAAAAAAAAGACCTGACAGGGAGCTCTCCTCAAAGAACTGGGGTCCTAGGCAACTTATCCATACAGAGACTGAGAAGAATAAGCCAGAGGCCAGTGACAGGGCCTGGATGGGGCCAGTCCCCAGCTGGCCAAGACCCCAGCTCCTTGCTAAGGGCAGGGACGCTCTACTACTCACTAGCTGTAAAGTAAGGCTGATTGCTTCTGAGCTACCTCAGCTCCTGGTCTCTGCTTCCAGCATTCCAGTGGTCCAGGAGCAGGACTGGCCTCAAGCCTTCCAGAACCCAACATCCAAGTATATCCATGTCTTAAATGTCGAAAAGGGAAGCAGTATAAAACAAAATAGGAAAGAGAAAGGAGAATACTGATGGCTTATGATTCTTAGAACTCTGCTTTCTCAATCACCTGTATCCTTGCATAAGAGTGCTTGGATTATCGTGTGTGTGTGTGTGCTTGTGTGTGTGTGTGAAAGAAGAACAAGTGATTTCTTTTCTGATATCACATAAAGTCTTACAATACACCTGTCCTCTGAAATAAGTGTTCTTGACCTGAGCTCCCCGGCTGGGTTTCAGGACATCTGTGACTCTGAAACTGTAAGCGCTAGTAAATTTTTTTTCTTAGCAGGGAGGTCCTCAGCTGTCTTCAGATCCCCAAAGAATCTGTGACCCATGTAGCTTAAAAATAGCTGTGCTGTGAGTAACAGGATCCTGGGAGCCTGATACGTGATAGAGAAAGACCTCTCTATTCATGTCACCCCTTCTTTCCCTCATTTTCCTCTTTTTTTAAAAGCTCCCCTCTTGAATTTGAGTACTCTCTCAAAAATCCACTTTAGAACACAGAGGAGTATAAATCAATAATATAGGGTCTGATTCCATCCAAACAACTTTGAACACTAGCATACCATACCAATGACTTTCATTTACATTATCTTAATTCTCACAACTATTCTAAGAACTAGATGTTAAGTGACTTGCTTAAAGACACACAGCAAGTAAATATTGTGCTGAGACACAAAACCTTTTCCTCTGATCCTGAGAACAGCAAGCTATCTTTTCAACTACCCCATAATCCTGCCAGGCTGGAGCATGAAGACGAAGATCACAGTGATCAAAGATCTACCAGGGTCTGTTATATACCACTAACAATTCTTCATAACCACATAAGTCTCTACACCATACCATGCAGTTGCATTTAACTAATACAGAAACTGAGGCCAAGAACAGCCTTTGTCAGCAATGTCAAAAGTGCAGGGGACTGGATTTCTTTCTTTTTTTGTTTTTTTAACATCTTTATTGGAGTATAATTGCTTTACAATGGTGTGTTAGTTTCTGCTTTACAACAAAGTGAATCAGCTATACATACACATATATCCCCATATCTCTTCCCTCTTGCGTCTCCCTCCCTCCCACCCTCCCTATCCCACCCCTCTAGGTGGTCACAAAGCACCGAGCTGATCTCCCTGTGCTATGCAGCTGCTTCCCACTAGCTATCTATTTTACGTTTGGTAGTGTATATATGTCCATGCCACTCTCTCACTTTGTCACAGCTTACCCTTCCCCCCGCATATCCTCAAGTTGTTTAAAGGCTTCAGGAGAAACAACAATTAAGAAATCTAGATTCCATATGTATGCTAACACATATCTATGGAATCTAGATTTCTTAATTGTTGTTTCTCCTGAGGCCTTTAAACAAATGACAACAATGGAGAACAGTCACTAAAAGTTAAAACTCAGTGTACAAAAATCTGTGTTGATAATCTCGGAGTTGGACTGTCTTGAATCTCTTTGGACTTGTAGGGACCCAAATGGGCAGATCTACCCAGCTGAGAATTGCTGCCATTAATCAGATTATTCAAGGTGAAAAAACACTATTGCTTCTATTACCTGGAGACTTCAGGCATTCTGTTTTTCTTAAGAGAAGTGTCCTTTGGTCTGGCTTATCTGGATAATCCCCTGGTTCTTAGCTTTGTTTTGCTTGATGCCACTGTGATCATAAAGGATTTGATATTTTTGGAGCAAAACCATTTACAAATATTATGGAAATAGTGCTATGAAAAACCATTTTCAGCAGGGCAAGGGCTTCTGTTAAATAGGCTTCTCACACACACACACACACACACACACACACACGCTATTAGGGATTCTTTTGCTGTGTGGAAAGAACACCTTTATTTTATCTATAGCCTTCTAAAGCTCCCTTCGCCTCACGTAGGAATGCTGCATAATATAAACATAGATCATGTTTATGATCAGCTAATTTTTCCTCTGTTCAGTGATCTCCCTCCCTCTTTCTCTCTCTCCCTCCCTTCGTTTCTTTCTGCCGTTCAGGGCTTCCAAAAGCCCCAACAAATATCTGAAGAGCTGCAACACCCACAGTAAGTCCTCGTTGTGTTATGAGCTTGTAAGGCACACAATGCCAGCCCCGCTCAGTAATCTTGTCAAGCCTGCCTCTCCACCTTCCCATTCTCATTCCAGGAGCCTATTAAATTAATGAGATAGAAGTCCGAGCTACAGCGGTCGACATGTTACTGGTGTAGAGCGTCGGTGCTGTTACAGTGTGCCTGTTTTCTCTCCTGGGACGTTTAATTTCCGCTTCTCAAATGAGCTGCCAAGCCGTGAGGCCTGGCAGTGTTCGTTCTCGGCACTCCGTGATGCAGATAATGAGGGTACTGATAGGTGCCTAGGAGACTGTGATGGCTCCAAGCGCAGCCATGGTCTGATAATGCTTTATGCCAGCAGTGTCACAGCGGAACCGCTATCATCCCTTAAGGAATGGTTCATCTTTATGTGTAATACAGCAGCTGTCACCTAAATGGCTAATGGGGAAGCAAAGTAGAACCAGAGAGCTAGTAATCTTTGTCACTTAATAATTTTAAAGTTATCAGACTTCAGTGGCTCCTGCAAGTTCCAATAAAAGTGCACTTGCCGATTTTATGCTATTTGTGGTGGCTTAACTGTAAATTGAGAAATCCGTGGTGCTGTTCTGTGCAAATCTAATTTAGTATAATTTGAATAGCCAAGTAATTAAAATGTATTATAGGTATAAGATGCTGGGATGGTGGAGTGCTTGCATTTAAGAGGAAGATTTATTGGGCTTGCAGCATCCACTGTGAACCTTCTACAACCACATTAGCTAACATCTGTTGGAAAATGTCAAGATGCAGAGGGCAGAAGACATGCACGCAGAATGTATGCTTTCATGAGTTGGAACAACTAACCGGAAACATGGGGTAGCACTTGCAATTTAAATTAATTAGTAATGGGACCTGTGTCTGCACAGGCACACACATGCATGCGTGAGGGGTATATGGGTGTGTGAAGGGGCATGTGTGTGTACTCGTAGGTACATACAAACACACATCCTTTCTAATTAACTTCCAACTACTACAGAGTAGGAAGTGAAGTTTGGTTGGATTTAAGGAGCAGGGCAATAATAATGGAACAGTTAATACAAACGATGTCTGTGTTGACACTGTCCCATTAGTATTTCCTGGCAGATTATTTTGTTTGCTTTGCCTAAGTGCACAAGATTATAGGAGGTGATTTAGTAGGCTAGGGCACTGGATTCTGAAGGCAAGCCAAGCTAATTTCAATCACACCTACAAACCAGACTGTTAATCTTTGGGGAGTTACGGCACCTGTACTGGCAAAGGTTAAGAGGCGAGAGATTCTAGAAGGCACAGATAGAGCAATTGTCCAGGGGAAGAGGTAGCAAAAGAATGGACCCATAATTCTCTTAGGGGATAAATTAACGGACATTTTGAAATCTGAAAACTGTTCTCGTAGATAAGTGTGAGGTATACCGCCCAAACAAATACAAAACATGTTCCAAGGAAATACTGACCAGGAGACAGTCAAGGTGCTTGCTAACAGATGAGACAGAGTCAAATGCGTGTGAAATATATTTAAGCAGCACTACATGTTACATTCTTCTCTTTTCGTCACTGAGTGGTTTGGGCCTACTGTCAAATGTGAGTCCCACTAGGAGAAAAATAACTGGGATGGGATGGAGGAATTGAGGTTCTGGATGATATCTGACATCTTCACTTCATCTCTGCCTTCCAAATCATTCTGCTATTCTCTTTCTAAATCTCTGGTCAAATATGAGCAAAGCTAATGAGAAATTTCAATGCTGTAATCAGCTTCCCTCCAAAGACTGAGCTTCTCCTGCTGAACTCACTTACTGGAGGACCTTAGGCAGTCACGCACCGGGGGTCCGAAGGTATAAATGTTTAGCTCAAGCCCCTTAAGTCTCCACCTTATTTACAGCACATCTCAGAGGATGCAGTCATAGCTGACTGTTTTGAATAAATACATAGATTTTAAACAAGGTTTTTAGAAGCACTCTCAGGTTGGTGATATCTGAGCCAAAACCAGGTATTGACACAAGTGTTGGAAGCATTTACTAACACCTGCAGTCTCCTCAGTCATGTGTCTCTTGGCAAAGTAAGAAAAGAAACGCAGATACAACAGTCATCAAAAAAAATTAGACTGCTAATGGAAAAATAAAGAAATTTGCATTTGCCTCATAGAATAATAACACGATGTTCAACATATATTAAAATTGGTAAAAATTTCTTCAGTATTCATTAGAAAATTGTTAATCCCCATGAGCGCCTTATGGATCCTTATGGATGTGATTAATAAGCTCTATGCAAAATCCATTCAAATTTAGCCTTCTTTAAAGTGCACTTAATATAAAATGTCATATTTTAGGTCAGATCTTCATTTCATTGCCATTTCAAGGGGAAGCACTGTATTTGTGATTTGAAAATCACAGAAAAGATGTTTTTTCTGAGGTAGGAGTTTGAAAGCCAACATTATCAGCATTTAAAAAAAAGGAAGCTAACATATCAAATGTCTTACATTTCTCATTTATTCCAACCAGGTTTGAATCCTTTCTGTTTTTGAAAAAACAAAGGTTTTGCTCCACACAGAGCGCAGAGGTAATGATTGTGCATCTGTTGCTGTAATACAGCAAACTGGGAAGAACTAACTATGTGCCAATTCAATAAAGTATATTTAGCATATTTTCATTGCACCAAATATCAGCTGATCCACCTCTTATTAGTATAAATGGCATAGATTAGTGTCAGGCATTTTCAACAGTGAAGAAATTACAGGAGTCTGCAAGGCTCATTAGGCTCTGGCTGCATGTTAACGAGGGGCCAGGCCTTATTAATAAGAAGAGGAAAAGATAAAACTAAGCTGAGAGGAAAAAAAGGAACAAAATACTCCTTTAAAAATTCTCCAGCATTTAAAAAGTAAGACGACTGCCCTCGGAGATTCTTTTCCTTCCTGATTTTCTAGACATTTGTGAAGATCTGTACTGCCTTTTATTTATTTTTTTGCCTTAATGTAAAAAACATTATCCTGGTTCAGTTAATGTCAAACAAATAACAGAAACTGTGTTATTCTAGGCGAGTGAGATGGGTGTCAACTTATGCTTTTGATTAGCCATTCTGGAGTCAAGTTCAGGTGTTTTATTTACACCTCTACTTTCTCCCACCACAATCAGGTAAGGAAGATGGGGAAATAACCTGCCTCGGCTTTCAGAAATAAGAGGATTTCTGACTCCCCCCAGCTTCCACGCCTCACTGTGTTTGAATATCTCAGTGGCAATATTCGAAGAGCAATCCTTCCTTGGAAAGGAAGGTAAAGAAGAGGCTTTGCATAGTGTCACATCCAATGAGGACTTTCTCTGTTAACCCAAAGGTCAGTGTGATGAATTCTGATTGGAGAAAAACAACTCCATAATTGGTATTTTGCTTAAATTTTGAGAAATTAATAAAGCCTGACATCAGAGTACAGGGAAAATAAGAGCTACACACAAAAGAGTAAAAAATAAGGATCTTGGCTAGAGGCCGTGTTGATTCGCAATTGTGTCAAAACGCAAAGAACTGAGAGCAAAGGAAAACGCTCCAGGCTCAGTACACGCTATGAGATGCTTTTCAAAAAAGGGAGAGAAAAAACAGTTACGTATTTGTCAGAGTATTAAAATACACACAGGGCTTCCCTGGTGGCGCAGTGGTTGCGCGTCCGCCTGCCGATGCAGGGGAACCGGGTTCGCGCCCCGGTCTGGGAGGATCCCACGTGCCGCGGAGCGGCTGGGCCCGTG
>NC_041231.1:93243154-93259277 GCF_002837175.3 Physeter macrocephalus
CGCAAAAAAAATAAATAAATAAATAAATAAATAAATAAATAAATAAATAAATAAATAAATAAAATAAAATAAAATACACACACATTCACATACATGCATATACACACATACACACCCTCACAGTGGAGCAATTTTATTTGCACAGCTTTTAAAAGCAACACCAAAATAAATGTAAATGATCAATTTTTAATGCAAAACTTAAAACCGCTCACACTGCACTTCTGCAGAGCCTTTCATCTAAGAATATTTCAATGTTTCTTTTAGGCTACATTGTTATAAAAAGGTAAGCTTTACATGAAAGGAAAGATAACGGTGTTAAAGTAATAGTCTATTGTTGAACAGTCAATGGTAATTAATTTAGAGTTTTAGGATGTTTTGAATCATCCTTCATTAATGTTTATAATATTATCCCAAAAGCTTAAAAATCACATTTCTTTTCTACCCATTTCCCTCCATTCTAATTCATCTATTGATTTCTCCCAACTGTGTTCAAAGTGAAAGTGAAATGACCATGATTCTTGAGGCTTGTTTTGAACCAGCATTATCACTGGCATCCTTCCAGTTCCAAAACACTGCCATTTTTGGTAGGTGACAATTGTAAGGTGAGATGGACAGTTCTCAGCACCAGGCCCATTTTGTATTTGCAGCATGTCTGCATCCTGCGTGCCAGCATGGAAATGCGTGGATTCTGGGATGTAGAGAGGTGGGTGGGTATTCAATGCCTTCTAACTTCCACTGCCTCAAATTGTTTGGATGACTGAGGCAGTGGTAATTGGCATCTTAATGTGCATTAAGCTTTTTTTTTTAAAGCTTCTTTTCTTTTCTCTACTTCACATGGCCTGTTTTCACAGACCAATAATCGGTTGCAAATTATTGCAGATCTGCAATAATACATTTAGAAGTATTTCCTCCCAGTGAAATTTTGTGTACATACAAAATTCTACCCTCAACATATTTGAATATATGCTTACATAAACACTGTGGTTTTTAGGTACTGGATAAGGCATTTTCTGAGATAGTTAAATCAAATATCTGGGAAGGCAAATTTTTAAAAAATAAGAATTACATGAATGTGTCCATTTTAATCATACCAGTTTCATCGAGGCAACTTCTGTGAAATAATTCCACAAAAGTTTCTCACAGAGTCAATGTGAAGGAAGCAGTTGTCTCTCTTTTCTTTTTAATCTTTAATATGGAGACATAGAAATATTTTCTGACCATCATTTTTCCAAGCAGGTTTTACCAATAGAATTGGAATCCGGCTCATGGAAACTTTGAAAATCTCAAACCTCCCAAATCCCCATCATGAAAGATCGTGTGTATTACTTGATTTTCTAAAGTGAGAAGACATACATTAAAAAAATATTTCTCTTATTGTTACATTTCAGGCACGTTTACTGTTAGCTGCTTGGCTTCATTATGTATCATAGTCTGAATCTACAAATCAAGTATAATTAGACTTAGCAAACTGATTGGATTTCTAATTAAGCTACATTGGAAACAATGCACAATCAGTAAATACTCTGACTAGGTACATTTTAAAGAGCAACTCTTGGGCTTTTTGCTGATGACTAGACACCAGTGTCATTAAATGTGTTGGTGGCAAGCAAATTTTAAAGCTAAAATAGAGGCAATTAGTAAAGATCTTGAAATATTTAATCACGTTTGTCCAATTAGTATGCAATTAGGCAGTGGTGTGGCGTGGGACAAGCATTCTGCTTCTGTGCTTGGTGCACAAGGATCCCTTTGAAATTTTGCTGTTTAGTTTATTGATATATAAAACGGAAGTTATGGTTGTAATTTCCAATTTAAAAAAAATACTGTGCAGATGGTTTGACTATATATTTAACAATGTTAAACAAATCCAAACAAGGGAAGCATGTTACCTGAAATTACACAGCTGTGATCTGTGAATAAGCTCTGGATCATAGTAGATTACAGCTGTGCTTATCTCAATCCTTGAAACCGCCAGGCATTTTATACTGGAGAAATCTGGAACCTGATAAGCTCGCCCAACAGGTCTTAAAATGATTGGCATCTCCTTACTTGAGCAGATGCACCCTTCCTGGTGGTTATAGCTCAGCTCCTAGGTCTGCACCTCTGAGTTCCAGTGGGTTAAACTTTATGCAGAGGGAGAGATGGGAAGAGATCCTGCAAGAAGTTGATTTGGGAGGTATCAATAAGCTGGACAGCAATGTTACTTGATGTTCTCATTGCAAACCAAGAGCTCCTATCTACTTAGCTATATCCTTGGGATGGGGCAATGTCAGTGGGAGGTTTGGCATGCCCACTGCAAAAGGAAAGAAGAATGTCCCTTGTTTTAAACACTTAATTTGCATTGCCCTGCCACAAAATAGAGTACTACTCTCTTTAGTTTTGCTGGAAAGCCAAGGGCATTTTCCTGACATTCTTGTTTGGATGATCTTTGGAAAGGCAATACCATTTCCATTTTAAGAGAAGGCTATGGAAAGGTCACAAGGCCATATGTGTCTCAGGCAGCAGTTAGACCCAGGGCTGACTGACCTCAAAGACACCTGGAAAGTGCCATTCCATGGAGTTGTCAGATAAGACAATGAAGTGATTGTAAGAGAAAATAAGGCACATAAATGGTGGGAGGGGGTGGTTGGGAGTAGGAAGGGGGGGTTGGGAGGAGTGGAAGGATGTACTA
The DNA here is from genome assembly GCF_002837175.3 of Physeter macrocephalus. Taxonomy (NCBI): domain Eukaryota; kingdom Metazoa; phylum Chordata; class Mammalia; order Artiodactyla; family Physeteridae; genus Physeter; species Physeter macrocephalus. Next base: position 93,245,823 of record NC_041231.1, read on the forward strand.
AGAACTCACTATGTACCCAGGTATTCTGTGGAACTTACTCGAGACAGAGGAATGTCTCCCATTTTCTTCTGGGATATTGACTTCATGCTTAGTCAGATTTAACAATCTAAATACCATCTTAACTGGGAAATGAAAAAATGTTTATGGATAAATAAACTTGTCTTTCTAAACCCTGGTAACCTAATAGGGTAAAATATGTTGAATCTCAGGAATCTAAGGAGGGATTTCTGGATGTAGATCCAGTTCTCCTAGGTGCACCGACATTTCATGTTACCAGATGTAATATAGTCTGTTGGATAACTTGGAAACCAATGAGAGGAAAACCTCCTAGGTACTTACAAATGTAAAGGGAAGAGTTCAAAAGAAAAGTAAAATAAAAAATGTCCTTAAAAAAAAATGACAGGTGAATTTATGTGGAGGATGGGATTAGAGTACACAGGAATATAAGACTTTATAATAGGTTTACTGGGAATTTAGTTTAGGAAGCTTTTATCATATTTATTTACATATCTACCTTCTTTCTCTAATTCTGAAGGCATTTTTTTTTTTTCTGTCTAACTTTCTGGAAGCAGGTTACAATTATCATAAGTCAAAGCCAGACATTTTGAAAGCTTTGAGTACAATTAAATTTTATACTGAGATTTAATTACATTCTTAATTCTATATTTAGAATTTTCATAAATTTATAATTCTAAATATAGAGAATTCTAAATTTTTAAATTTAGAACATTAGTGAATAAGTTAGCCATGCATTGTACTTCTGTCTTGCTCTTGCCTGAGCAGGAAAGGGATTCTAGACTGAAGATGTCTGCTGCTGTGCATGGTCCCAGTGAAGTCTCGAGGGCTAATGCATTCTCAGGCCCTTCTGCCACCTAAGCTGATAAGGTAGGGAAGACTATGTTGATTTTTACAAAGATGTGGAAGAACAGTACTTGAGCGAGTTTGACAAGGCAAGTAATTTTGTGCTCGGCATAGCCCTTCTTTGCTTTGTGGTCTTTCTACAGTATTCCTCGTGCCCTCCCCTCGGGGTCTCTATGTTTCTCTCTGTGGTTTTTCTACACCCCACTCCTACAACCTGCTCTTGGAAAGCCTTCTGGATAGGACTGACCAAATTCAGCAAATAAAAATACAGCATGCCCCGTTAACTTTGAATTTCAGATAAAGCCATGAATAATGTTTTTTAGTATAAGTATGCTCATACATTACATGGAATATACTTATACTAAAAATTATCTGTTTATCTGAAATTCAAATTTAGCCAGGAGTCCTGTATTCAATCTGGCAATCCTACTTCTGGAACACATTCACACTAAGATACAAGTAATTAAGAAAAGCATCATCTTTCTCCCAAGGACAAGTCTTTTTTTGTGCCTCAGTCAGAAACTTAAGTGATAGGTGGATAGCCTAATGTTGAAATTTTAGGCATCCATTAAGGTACTGGTTCTCAATTTTGGTTGCATACTATCATCACCTGGGGAGCTTTTAAAAACTCAGGCCAAAACCCAAAACAATTAAGTCAAAATCTCCAAGGGTGAGACCCAGCCATCAGTATTGTTTAAAGCTCCCTAGTGATTCCAAAGTACAGCCAAGTTTATAAACTATTGAACTAAGGAAGGGTTCTCAACTAAGACTGCACATTAGAACCACTGAGAGAATTTTTTTAAAAAAATGCTTATCTCTCGACCCCAACCCCAGAGGGTCTGACTTAACTGGTCTGGGTGGGGGTCTGGCATCCACAGTTTTTAAACCTCCCTGTGAGATAGAGAATCACTGAGTTAGAAGACATACAAAAGGGTCTTTTGAGGAGCAATGGGTCATCCTAGCACTTTATAAATCACACCAGAGTCTTAACGTGCCCGTATATAAAGCTATATGTGATGCTTGGTTCCTGCAGGAAAAGATCCCATCTTTCCCCACAGGATCAAATTTATCTGCTGCCCAATGTAAATCACGGTCTTATATCTTGGAGACACTTAGGATGCCCCTGACAGTTGCCTTGGGAAAAAAAATCAGATGTGACTGTACAGTATTGAAGGCAATTAAACAAACAAACAAAAATAAAACTGTGTCCTGCTGAGCCAGATGGGTAGATGAGGGAGTTGCCATGGAATAAATGATTATCAGGAGATCTAGACAACCAAAGTGAGAAAGAGGTTGGACATGAAAAAAATGGACAAAGGAAAAAAAAAAATTCCACAAAAAGAGTGGGATGGGAATGAAAATATTAAGAAGGATTAATTGAACCCAAATGAAGCTTAGCTTGGTAGGAGATATTTTTGTTTTGTTGTATTTTATTTTTGCCACAAACCAAAACAAACCCCAAGGATGTGATGTGTGTGAGTGACAAGCAGCAACTAGGAGGGACTAGTGACAAAATTGGCTGAAATCATACTAACATACGCTGTTGAGTAAACTCACTCTAGACAGTTGACAGACGTCAGATCCATATTACTTGTGACCCAATGTGCCCTTACAGCAAAACGTATTTGTCCATCTGTCATAGATTGTACAGTCCAGAAAATGAGAATTCCTCCAAGGTACTGGCCCTGACAAGAGAGTAGCTAAGCTAAAAACAGATGCGGGGGAGGACCTAGAGCAGGTACCAAAGCCCCCTAAGAAAAGTGTGAGCAGATCCAGAGCTGGGTTGAGGTCAGGGACTGATGGAGAAGACCAGAAGCTTACCCCAATGTGTGCACATGAGTACATGCGTGTGTGTTTTTTTGTTTTTGTTTTTTTTTCTGTACGCGGGTCTCTCCCATAGCGGAGCACAGGCTCCGGACGCGCAGGCTCAGCGGCCATGGCTCACGGGCCCAGCCGCTCCGCGGCACGTGGGATCTTCCCGGACCGGGGCGCGAACCCGCGTCCCCTGCATTGGCAGGCGGACTCTCAACCACTGCGCCACCAGGGGAGCCCCTACATGTGTGTATTTTGAGGATGATCCCAGGTGACACTCGGCAGGCGCTGAGGAGTAGGTAAAACAAGAGGAAATTGGAAATGCATGCTAAAATTCCAGAGGAAGTTGCTGGGCAGCTTTCTGCTGAATTGAAGCCTCCTTCCAGGCCCCTGTGACCCTCCTCTGAGAGTATGGTGCTACTGCTAGATACGGACGTGGGTCTAGAGGTGCACCAGGAGGATCTGCAATGCCTGCCTTGGACGGAGTCTCTCTGAATGGAAGTTGACTTCTTCAGAACCAGTGCGGAAGGAGCAGCCTCCAGGCCCATGTTTTGTACCATAACCCTAAGCCTTACCCACACTGCCTGCCTCACAGCTCACTGGGGCAGGTGCGGGTATCCTACTGCAGAGCAGAAAACTCTCAAATTGGACAGCACCTATAACTCTTCAGAAAAAATTCAAACTGAGTCAATTGGATTTTCTCTCTTGGAAATACGAACTAAGACATTGTAACAAGTATGTTCAAATGGTGGGACGGGGGACTGCTTGGGGTAGCGCTGGGGCAGGAGACGCCCACGTGGGTCAAGTTTAGGGGGACTGGAAACCTTGACGAAGAAAAGGCGGCAAATAATAGAAAAGAAATAGCAAGAGAGATGGCAGAGATGTGTTGAGAAATGACCGAGACGTGGGCAGAAAGAGATGATACTGCCTTTGAACGGAAGAGGAGCTGATCCCTGGAGCCTCACTGATTTCTAAAGAGTTTTGCAGTGCACGGTCCACTTCCAGTCTGTGGGTATCCCTACAACACTCTGTCCCCTTTTCTTGTATTCTGAATGGATCTCTTTCGCCCTAACCACAAGCATCCAACTAAAACAGAAGGGCACAAAATAGTTTGTAGCTCCCAGGGGGAAGAGCTACTAGTAAACAGGCACATGAGAAGAATCCCCCCTCTTCGCAACACCCTTAACGGGTCCCCATCGGACAGGTCCCGAGTGCTCTATAGTGGGGCTTTGGGCATCTTCTCAGGACTACTTGTTCTCTAGTTCTTCAGAGCCCCCCTCCCACCATCCTGGCTTGAGAGCGTTCTACCAGCTTTCCCCAGGCTTCCAACTATAGGTTGCTATAATTTATAATCTCACAATAATATTTTAAGCCATTGCTCATTTCAGCCCCAGTCCCGAGTAGAACACCTATCCTGAAGGTCTTAGTAGCTGCAGAGCTGACTCTTGGGTTGACAGGAAAAAAGAAGCTGTCCCCTTGGACTTACCCTCCCTGTGCATCACATTCCTTATTTGTAAAATGGGGATCGTAACCAGAATTGTGAGAAATTAAATGAATTAACACATGCAAAGCGTTTAGGAGCGTATCCAGGAAATATTAAACTCAAAAGACATAAGTGATTGTGTTCTACGTTCCGTTCTTCTCTCAGGGACTTACATTCTTTTTATAAACCCACCTACCTCCACTTCCCTAACTTGAACGCCCATCAAAGGTGAAGCTGTCTCTTTACGGTTGGCCTAATTGTCACCAGCAAAGCATATTAACAATTCCTGGCAAGTAAAAATAGAATCTGGGTAATAAAGTCTAACCTGTTTTTTTCTTTTCCTTTGTCCTTCCGGTTTAACTTGCTTATAGGGTGGCGCGTGCAGAGGCCTCGCACCTGTCACAGCAGACCGGCAGTTCCTAGCGCAAAATGGCCGCCCCAGACACGGCTCAGCGGGCCGTGTGCAGAAGTGCTGCACGTGACACCTCAACGCAAGACGGCGGTGGGGGGCCGTGTGCAGAGACGCTGCTCCGGCACTGCGATCTGGAACTATGAGCAGTACAGCTGCGCCTGGCCCAGGACAATCCCACCCCTGCCCCACCCCCTGCTGCCGGGAACCCTATAAAGCAGCCCCGCCCACGGCCTGTGGGGGGAGCATGCGCTCTAGAGCGTGAGCGCTCACCTCTGCTTTCTTGGATTCAAGAATGAAGCTTCCTTTGCTTCTGAAACAACTCCGTCTCGTTCTGTTGGCTCCAGCAACACCAGGCAGAAGGAGCCTTCTTGGGGACCGACTAGGAGGCTCTGGAACATGTCTTTGACCAAACACCCTCATTATGCTGCCTACTTCCTCCTTCCGTTGCTGAACTTGCTTTGTCTCAGGTGTGGAAAGCACTTTAATGTGCTAATGGAGACGATATCCCACCTTTGTTAAGCAACCCATTTGGAATTCCAATGAAGGGAAGTTCAGGCTACTCAGAGTGGGATTATTTTAGGCGTGAATACTCGAAATGATCATAGAGCTTCACCCCCGATTTAACCTGATGGGAGACTAGAAAGCATGGCCATTGTGTCAGCATCAGAGCTCAGATGGAAGCAATGTTGATCGGTGTCTCCTATGGTTATTATCTGGGCTGCTAAAAAGAGCAAAAAGTTAAACATAGCAAAATGACTAATCATGACTGAATAATATCAACAGAATCGTAATGACCATTTACTATCCACACCCACCAAAAATAAGGCATTATGCTGACCAGTGTATGCAAATGATCACCCTTAGTCCTTCAACAAGTCTGTGAGGTATATAAATGTTTTCAACTGTATTTTTATGAATGGGAAAACTAAGCCCTCGAGAGGTTAAATGACTTTTCCAACAACATAGCTAGCAAGGGATAAAGCCAAGGTCTGAAACCCAGTCTGTGCACCTGTAAAGCCCAAGTTCTTGGCCTCCATACGGCACGGGACATGATAACCCAAGTGGTTATGACTAGGTGCTGGTTGCAGAATCTCTACCTTGCATGTGTTCGAGTCCCATGCTGGGGGCCTTAGAATCCACAATAAGGAGAAAAACAGACTTTAGGAACAAACAGAAGTATGTTGAGCTCATCTGCACCTTTTTTTTTTTTTAATGTTCTGTTTTTAAGGACAGCAGTAAACAATTGAGCAGATTCTTCTTTTTGGACAGACTGATTCTAAGCTAAAACATTTTGTATATTCTGGGGAAATCCAAAAGGTTCAGAGCAGAGATTTAAAAACAAAGCAGGTCATTGATAAGAAATATACTTAGATACATTTCATGTGAATTTTATTTGGCTTTGAGAATTCTCTGTGAATTTCCAGAGGCCTCTTCAAGTAAATGATGGCCCTCTGGAGAGTCATGAAAACAGTCAGGGAATCTTTGTTTCTCCTCTCCAACCTCTCCACCCCCAGTTGGTACTCCTGCCTTTGCTACACACTTTTGGAAGGGAGAGAGTGATCACGTGCAGCTTAAATTTTATTCATGGAAAAGTATAGTTAAGAAGTAAGTAGCTTCCCTCCTAAGTGTGATGCTTTGTGTAGCTCTGTGGTTTAGTCACCATGCTTCCTTAGTGAGATCTTCCCAGAGGGCTGAATACGGTACCCACGAGGACTGTATTTTTTGCTGGTCTAAAACTTTTTGGTGGGGAGATATTTGTGCATCAAACGCAATCTCGCCTACAGTTGCCTGCCAATCTGCGCAGCTGGTGCAGGACTCAGCTACTTTGAAAGAGGAGGGAAGATGGCTTTCTCCTTTCAGCGCCCCCCCCAACACCAGCCCCCACCAGCCCCCCTCCTCCTGGTGATACTGCTCCCCCCACCCCGCATATTGTACAAAACCACGTGGATTTGCTGAACAGGTCTGTAAAATTAATTATACTGTGAGTGCTTGGTAACCAATGAATTGTAAATTGTACATTATTAAAACAGCATCAGAGCTCTGACTGATCTATTATTCTTTGGGGAATGAACAAAGATAAGAGCTCTATGTGCTTTAGAGGTCTTTCTTGCCACCTTCCAGCAGGCATGGAGAGGAAATATCAAGTATTTTTGTTTTGTTTTTCTGCCTGCTGAATTAAATAGAAAGTATCTTTTTTTTCTGCCTGTTATTAAATTGTTATATGTGTCCTCACAGTTCTGTTTGTAGCCTCTAATAAGGTAGTGGGCACTCAATAAATCCTATTTCCCAGCAGTTGTGATAATATGTATCCATATACGCTCCTACACAAACGCAGTGCCATGTCAACCTACTGTGAACAGAAGATATATGATGTGACATGGCATCCTAATGAAATAAATTGTGTTGATATAGTGCTTTTCTGCAACAGCTCAGGAAGAATTCAGAGTAAACAGTAGGAGACATAAAAAAACCGCTGAGTATTTGCCAGGGGCCCTGTGGCTTCTGTTGAAAAGGAAGAATCTGGAAGAAACAGTTTTTCTTGTCTCTCCCTTCTAGACACAATAGGATGACCCCTGGGAGTTTTTGTGAACCTCTCTTTTTACTGAACTATCTCCCTGATGCAGAATTTCTCAGCATCTTTCTTCCTGCCATGATGATTCCTTCCAGGTGCATCACACAGTTCTCCATGGAAACTCTCTCTTTCCACAACTGACCAAGCCTGCTGGCCCTGGGGATGGAACAGCCAGTCAGCCCCGCAGCATTACCCTTACAAACGGGCGTTCTAGCTAAGAGAACTGATGCAGGTACAAGGCAAAGCTCATGTAATTCCACCCCCCAAATAAACCAAAATGTTTCTCAACCCACCATTTCAGGAGGAAATAGGATGCCTCAGAACTAGGCTGTGGAGGACCAGATATGCAATTGGTAGGGCCCAGTGCCAAAAGAAAATGTTGGCCCCGTGCTCAAAAATTCTGAAGCATTTCAAGACAGTTATAGCAAAAGTATTAAACTAAGTGTAGACTCTTCTAAGGGCAGAACCCTGAACAACCCCACAGGCTACACACCCAGGAAGCCAGCCCTGGTGCAGAGGGACATTTGCTCAATGTTTTGTGAGGGCTTCTGAATGTTTGGTGCACTTTAATGTTCTAGTGGCCTGATTGGGCCATCAGACAAATTGAGGATTTCTTCTGGCTGGGGGAAGGTACTATCATCCATTCTTTTTCCCACCTGGAGCTGCAGTGAGATCACTTCTGCCATCTCCATGGTCAGAGGGCAGCCATTCTCAAAATGAGACTGCCATGGCAAAGAGGTCGAAGGGGAAAGATGTTTTATGATCAAATCTGAAAAGGCTATGGGGGGGTGGGGGGGGAGCTCAAAAAAGCATGAGAGAGACAGACAGAGAAAGATAGAGACAGAGAGATTGCCATGGAAGAATAGACAGAAATAAACTTTCTGATAAAATGTTTATCCTTGGACATAGTTTCTCATGATTTTTCTGAGTGCTACATTGTTGCCATCTTCTTGCTCTCCAAAGAACTCCTGTGATTTTGAAGGAAAAGATGACAGTCATTTCTTTTGTTTTATTTTCAGTGAGCGTATTCTCACCTATTCCTTCATATTTAATTTGGTACCAGGAAGCAGGAGAGATGAGCAAGGGACATGAGGACAGAGTGGTGACATGCTAACAGGGAGGATTGGGGGAAGAAACCATTGTACAAATGGCTTGGGGGAATAATGTAATCACAACGGAGAGCAGCTGGTGGACAGGTAGGAAGGGGACAGGATGAAGGTGGTATTAATGAGCTGTACCCAGCCCAGCAGGTCTAACTTCCTGCAAGACCTTCTGATTTCTCTGTGACCCTGTCACCTTTGTGAGGACGTCAACCTGGCTATTGTCCTAGAAGGACAGATGTGTTCGGCTGGACAGGCATATGGAACATATTCAGGCATATGTCTTCCTTTCAGTATCCTTATAGCCAGACTTGTATGTGAGTACTTTAGGGGAATAAATAGATCAGCCCCGAGGGACACTGGTCCAGGTGATAAATTCAGTTAAGATAAGAAAAGAAAACGCAAGGGAGCAATAGCATCTCTTATTCATTTGCTGCTTTTGTTGTAGAAAATGGTTTTTGCTGTCGCCACAGAAGAAAACCAGCAGAAGTGGTTAAAGTACTGTTCTAGCCGCACTGGAACAGCCCTTGCTGTTCATCAGAAAACTAAGCCAGGAGGTTGCACCTTCCCCTAGACAGGCAGAAGAGGTTCCTGCAGGCGATAGGCCCTATTTATGAGTGTAGTGTGCCTTAAAATTCAAAAGAGGGCAGCAGATAACTGACACTGCCTGTAGGACCAGGAAAGTGTGTAACCTGAGGAATGTCAGCAGGAAAATCTGCTGGTTTATCAAAACTCCCATCCTGCAAGGGTTAGCTGAGCCAGAAATTTGTGTTTCTGGAACTGTGTGTTTAACGTCGAAGCGAATATTTGATTCATGGGATCTAATGAGCTTTGGTGATGTTGAGGGCAAGTGTGGGCCTATTGCCCACCACGGCAGCCTCATACCACGTTCTTTAGTGGTTTAAAACCTGTGATGCTGATGTCAGCAAAGTCAAGGCCGAAGTACAGGAGAAATGGCCATGAGGGTGAGGTGGAGAGACTGCCTGTACGCTTTTGCTGCCTTGTAAGTACTTTTGCTGATATTCTGAAATGAGCAGGACCTTCCCCACGGAGAGTACACAGTCTCTCCCTACCTGGTAAATTCCACAGGGACTGAGATGCCCAGAGTATGGAAGAAAGTGATTCTCTTACTCTCTTTGAGATTTTTCCAGTGCTTCCAGAAGAAAGTGTATGATGGGAAGGACAGGCCCCAGCTCCCTGGAGGTTGGGGTTTCAGGGAGGCTGGGGGCAGGTGGGGTGGAGAAGGAGAAAACATTGCGGAAGGGCAAGAGGCCTGAAGCACTCGGGTTAAAAGCAAAGCACAGTCCTCACCCCAGTCCTGCAGCGTTAAAGTGTTAGGATTTCATCCCCAGGATCATTTCTTTCTGATCCTGTTTCCTAAAAAGAGTGATAATCAGGTGTTGATTCCAAACACAGCCTCCCAGAGAAATTCTTCTGTGTCATTTGGCAGGGACAAACAGTGAACAGAAAGGAATCTTCTTTTTAAAATCAACCGTGAAATGATATTGCAAGCCTCGTAATAGTCTTTTAAAAACATTTGACCTGGCTTTAAGTAATTCTTTTCATTCTTGATCTTTTTTTTTTACTAAAAGCATTTAAAAATCATGTCATCTACCAAGAAAGCATCAAATACGTAAAGAATCTAGAAGATGTTGCCTTTTAAAAGTTGAACCTTCTTTATCTTGAGCACAGTTTTGAGTTCTAGAAAGAATTAAAGGTTTTTTACTCCATCAGCAAGTTAGATTACACTGTGAGGAATGTCCATTGAGACTTGGCGAAATGCACATTATTTTTTTTTCCATAACCTAAAATTAACAGCTGCTATACTGTGTAGGTACGCAACTGATGCTAGACAAAGGGTTTCTGAGACACATGCCCTAAAATTGTGGACTGATTTAATATTAAACAATTACTGTGGAGCTGAGGAAATCAGCCCCTTTACAGATGTTGGCAAACAGAGGATTCTCTTCATATGTATTATAATAAAAACCAGACTTGGCAAGTGCTAACTGGTCTACAGTGATTGTGTATTTCTTTGTAGTCTTTAAAATATTGAGGCAGGAGATTATTTTTTACTAGTGTTTCACATGTCATGGAATTAGAGCTGCAAATTGATAAACAAATTGATAGGGTCTCTAGTGCCCCATAGGGTCATTAAGGACCTCTGGGGCTTTTGTAGGTATCCTTGGAGTCTACTTGTAGAATAATATAATCCAGAGTAATCATGAGATCTTTCACCTCAAAATAACTCTAGGCAAAATGATGCATTTCTCTTTTCCAGAGCAGTCATCTCTAGAATTTCAAAAAAATAGTTTTGTTCTCCTGAACATAGCTCTCTCAGTAATGACTCCAGTCAATCCTCAAATTATAAATGCAAAAAAAACCCACCACCAACAACTGATGGGAATATACTGTATAGCACAGGGAACTCTACTTAATGCACTGTGGCGTCCTAAATGGGAGGGAAATCCACCTCTCAGTAATGACTCCAGTCAATCCTCAAATTATAAATGCAAAAAAACCCACCACCAACAACTGATGGGAACATACTGTATAGCACAGGGAACTCTACTTAATGCACTGTGGCGTCCTAAATGGGAGGGAAATCCAAAAGGGAGGGGATATATGTGTATGTATGGCTGATTCATTTTGCTGTTCAGTAGAAGCTAACACAACATTGTAAAGCAACTATACTCCAGTAAAAATTAAGTAATAAAAAATGCAAAAAGAAAAAAAGAAAAAAAAGAAAATGGCTGTATTTACAAAATTTTCATCGGAAGAAAATGATCCACAAGAAAAAAGATACACGTATCACAACAAATAAGAACCAGATAATATAAATAACCATAAATCTATTGAACTTAATAAAGTTAAGGAGACTGCAGGTTGGAAGTCCTGAATTTTGCTGGCAGCTCAGACCTTCCACTAAGTCATCTTACAAAAGGCACGTTTTTACATTTCAGAGCCTCAGTTTCCTTTTTGGTAAAGTAAGGGCATTTGATTTTACTTCACAATTCTTACTTTATGATTCACTGAAGTATTGCAATTGACCCTGATTTCTTTCCCTTGTTGAATTAATCTCGGCTTTAGTTTATGACAAAGCATAGCTACCAGAAATTATGTTAAGCATACATTACAATGATAGACTTTTCTAAGCTATGAAGAAATAGACAAAGTTTAATGCTGCTTTAACTTCTATTTCTCTCTTAAATACCACCTGGAATCCTGTGTACCACTCCAGTGTTATGTCTTTGGTTTTCAAAGTTGTTTCTCTACCAGGAGAATATTATTAGGGTGCCAGATTATGGAGCCCTGAATATGGGAGTTTATGTGTGGAGTTCTTCCCTCTGCTGCCATCCTCAGCATCTCTCTCAGTCCTGTAGCACTTAGCTCTCTATCAGAAAATAGATCAAAAAGCAAACAAGCCTTCCACCTGACCATGTTAACAGCAAAATCAACAGCTATAAGGCCACCATTTTAATTTCCTGTAAACCATCATCTATCTTTTTCACTATCTGCAGTGCCTTCTCACCACTGCAGTTCCTTCTTGCTCTTCAGACTCCTACTTTTTCTCAAATCCTTCTTCATCCATCCACATTTATGTCATTTATGTCTTTTATATGCAGAGTACCCCTGGGTTATTCTGGAGAAAAAGAAATGACAAAGAAAGCAGTTTCTGCACTTAAAAGGTTTAAAATCTTGTTCTCCCCGAAAGGTTTGTGCGTTGTTGAAATCTTTGTCCTCCCTACTGAGGACCCAAGTGCACACACCTCCCTTGCTCCTTCAGGCTTGATAACCCCATTTTCATACTGGAAGAGGGCAAGTACATTTTTAGGTCTTAGAATATGAATAGAGGCAAGAATGATTAGAAGAAAGGAACTAACATATACTGAATAGTTCATATGGCTGACACTATGTTAGGGGCTTTGCACACATGATCCTCGTAAAAACTCTTACTGCTAACTATTGTAACCCCATTATAAAAGAAAGCTTTAGTAAGGCTCAGAGAGGTTAAGTACCTTGCCTAAGGCCACACAGTAAGTGGCAGAGTTCAGAATCTAATTCCACAGACTTGCTAATGTTTCCTTTTATAAAGCTCTTATTCACAATTTTGAAAAAAGGGAAGCTAGTGTCTCTATGCTTTTAAATTCATAAAAATCGTATATAATTTTAGCAAGAAGAAATCTGTTACATGAAATGAAGGTACAATTGTATCGTATTCCAATTTTACACGCATATGGTATTTTAACATTTGCTAGCCATGAATTAGGACAGTTCTAAGGCAAACACAACAGATTGGGGCAAGCCCAATTAGACTGTTTTTCTGCATCATGTTAAAGGCAGTCCCTTAGGATGATATAATATACTAAGAGAAACGAAATATTTTTTTCTAAATTTGTTTATCCAGAAGAATCTCTTTACCATTAAAGTAATACTGCTCATTGTCGCCTGTGCAGGCACACCTTCTCCAAACATTTTTTGGGTCATCACATAGATGTAATGACAGAATGTAATGATTTGGAATGATGTATAAGAGGGTAGAAACAGACCTCTTTCTTTTATGTCTTTCCTTAGAAATTTTAAGAGTTAATGGAATGGGTAAAGCAAATTAGGTTATTATGAATGCCTTGAGTCATGGAGAGACTGGAATGAGAACCAAGGTGAAGGAGGACTCAGCATCTTGCCTGTAGTCTTGTCCCAGCAGCCGCAATCCACAGTCTCACTTTTGAAGCCCCCTCTCCTATGCATCCCCTGCTAGTAAGAACTCCCCTTCTCCCACTTGAGAGTATTCCCATGACCTTTTGTTGATATTGTATTACCCCGTCCTCTTTACTTGATCAGAGCTCCTGGAAAATTGGAAAGTGGTGAAAAAGAAGGAGAAACACACCATGCGTGGCATGACAACAATAGCCGAAACCTACATAACATTTTACAGCTTACAAAATACTGTTTCTCAAAATGGGGTTCCTGGGAGACTTGTCTTAGATTCCCAGGGAAAAACTAAAATGCAGATTCCTCATTCCCGCCCTATACCTGATGAATCAGAATCTCAGTGGAGGGGAGGGAGGGATGGGTGGAACTCAGGAATCTAAAACTTAAAACCCTCTCCTGATGATTTTTTTTTTTTTTTTTTTTTTTTTTTTTGCGGTAGGCGGGCCTCTCACTGTTGTGGCCTTTCCCGTTGCGGGGGCACAGGCTCCGGAGGCGCAGGCTC
>NC_041231.1:93259330-93277037 GCF_002837175.3 Physeter macrocephalus
CCTCTCCTGATGATTTTTTTTTTTTTTTTTTTTTTTTTTTTTGCGGTAGGCGGGCCTCTCACTGTTGTGGCCTTTCCCGTTGCGGGGGCACAGGCTCCGGAAGCGCAGGCTCAGCGGCCGTGGCTCACAGGCCCAGCCGCTCCGCGGCATGTGGGATCCTCCCGGACCGGGGCACGAACCCGCGTCCCCTGCATCAGCAGGCAGACTCTCAACCACTGCGCCACCAGGGAAGCCCTGATTTTTTAATATATACCAAAATTATAACCATTTTCTTATAAAATATTTTCATATATGTTACTTTTTTGTATCATTCAAGAACCCTCTATGCTAGGTAATTATTAATATATACCCATTTTACAGATGAGGCTATTGGAACGTGCAAAAGTTACTTGCCTGAGGAGACACAGCTAATTAGCTGTAGAGCTCTGAGTAGCACCCAAGTCTTTTGCCTTGGCCACATAGTCCGTGACCCTTCCCCACACCATGAGGCCTCTGTTGAATGGATATAACAGTGGAGGATAATACAGTGTTCAAATTCTTTCATGCTTTTGGTTTTGGACTTAAAAATTCATCACCAAACCCGAAGTCACATAGATTGCCTCCTATGTTTTCTTCCAGAAGTTTTACAGTTTTCCATGTTACATTTAGGTCTATGATCCATTTTGAGTTAATCTTTGTGAAAAGTGTAAGCTCTGAGTCCAAGTTCATTTTTTGGTACATGGACATCCGATTGTCCCAGTGTCATTTGTGGAAAAGACTATCCCTTCTTCACAGAATTGCCTTTGCTCCTTTGTCAAAGAGCTTTGATCCTTGTTGTAAAATTACTTTACTTCTATTCTCCTTTTTAAAAGGCAGCCAGATCAGTCCTGCATTTAATGACTATTTGTTTAGGATTAGGACCCCATCTTTTTAGGAAAGAACATGAGGTAATTTGTAGATGAGAATATGACCTAAACCCCCTAAGAGTGAATTGGAACAGAATCCATCCATACTGAAGTTTGTGGCCCTGGATTAGAGATAGAAAAACCAGGTTCTAGACCTGACTCCACCATTCACATTTTGGGCTTGTCTCCTTCACTGGAAAACTGGGGGGCATATTACAAGACATATGCTTACTTATCATATGATTAGTAAGGTAATTACTAATAAGGTTACTAATCAAACGATTCCGCTTCTAGGGCCCCAGATCATAATAAGGGTAGTGAAACTTCCATCTGGAAAAGGGTTTCCCAGTCTGGCAGCAAGCTTGTTCTTTCAGAACTGACTCATGAGGATTCACTGCATTTCTTGCGGCTGATCTATGATACCCACGTCACTTCACCAGTCCCAGAGAGCAGAGGCCTAAGACACATGCAGAGACCTGATCATGCAATCTTCCTGAATACCCCCTGCAGCTTACATCCCAGACCCATCACGTCCTGTGCCTGTGTAGCCATCCTTCCTAGCCCCACGTTTTCATTTCTGACACTGAGGTGTCTTTGTTTACTTATCCCAGCTGGGATCAGGAATGTTTCTATCTTTCTTGTAGATATAGGATCTGTTCAGCCTCTCTTCTCTCCTTCTCAATCTCTCCTTACAACTCTCTCTGCCCAAGGCTGACCACACTCCCTCACTCTCAAGAACACACAGCTTATCTATTTTCCATGTTTAAGGCAGCCAAAGGCTTTAAAAGATAATGAAAATCTCTCAACTGCACTGTTGAGTTGCAAAGAATTTGCTAGATTTGCTGGCACAGAGAGTTACAGGAATGTTCTTCTAGTACTTTGTGGTCTGGAATCCCTGGAGGGTCAGGAAGCTACAGGAAACAACAGACATGTGAAAATAATTATACTATAGCAAGGGGTGTGTTGGCTCTTTGGGGGATGAGGGGGAGAGGCATCATATACTTCTTGCAGAAGAGGGGACAGTTGGGTCTTACAGGATGGTGAGGAGGTCAACAACAGCCTAGACTGGGAGTTGGGGTGAAGGGATCCAGGCAGGGGTAGCACCATGTACAGAGGAAGGGAAGCATAAAAAAGCGTGCCATTTTGGATGTGGATAGGTCAGCCCTATCCACAGATGGGCAAGTTGACTTAGCTGGTTTGGCTGGCTGGGCAGGTGCCCCTCCCCCCACCCCCCACCCCCCGTGTTCCACGTGTGTCCTTCCTGAGCCTGCTCTTTTCTTAACACTCAGGAAATCGATCATACTCTGTCAAGACTAGAGAGATAAGCATGCTTTGCCGTCTAGCACCAGCAGGACAAGACCTTCAGTGCAGCTGAAGCATAGACTGTGCTTAAGGGCAGCCAGAAGTAAAGGAGAGAAAGGAGTGGTGGGAAATGAAAGTTGAAGGATCCTTTCATCTAGGTCATGGGGGCAGGAAGAGGACCTTGCCTAGCCCTGGGTTCTTCTTCTATCTTACGGTGCAGCTCCAAGGAGGAAGCCACCTGTGTGACTGTGGGGACCTGAAGGAAGCACGTGGATTGCTATGCTCATCCAGCAATGGCAGTGACTTTTAGGAACCGAATTGGCTGGCACCCTGATCTTGGATTTCCCAGCCTCCAGAACTGGGAGAAATCAGTGTTTGTCGTTTAAGCCACCCAGTCTATGGTACTTTGTTACGGCAGCCCAAATTCACTAAGACAATAAGGAGTTCAGAAAGAGTGACATGTTTGCAGAAACCATAAAATGCTGTTTCAAATCTACTGCACTTGAGAGGCAGAGAGGACAAGAAGGCAGTTAGATATATTGGGCTGAAGCTCAGTTGTGAGTCAATGTAGATGAAGGGGCAAATGAGTCACTGAGCGCTCTGGGAAGATAGATACACTGTTAAGGGGATATTCTTAATGCAGAGCAACAAATATTTTACCATGCCCTGGTTAAGCACCGTAGGGCATGCAAAGATGAATTCTGCATAGCCTTCTATCTTAAGGAGCCTACTTTGTTTTAATTATGGCCATGGACTCAGGTCCAATATGTACGAAAAGTATTTCTAAGAAGTATTGCTGAAGTAAGGTGTAAAATCTATGTCTACAAGTTTAGGTCTGTTTCCCTGGCTTTCTCTGAGGTTTGACATATAAATTCGTACCCCTTTTGTTTTCATTCTTTTCTTTTCTTCGGATTACTTATGAGATTAAACCAAATTCTAGGATATGATAAACATGAGAATTGATTTACTTGCTCTTTATTTTCTATATTACTTTATGCTTAAACATAACATGGCTAACTCATAGCTGTCCAAAAAATGAAGGGTGCATCTTTATGAAAATCTCCAATCTTAGGAATTAAAGTGGAGAGAGAATGGAGGAAGGTTAACACAGTTTACTTACTTTTTAGAGCAAAACACCTTTTAAAAATATTTTCCTGTATGTTGGTTAACTATTTTTAGGTAAACACACACACAGAGACACACGCAGCTACAGTCTCTCAATTGACTGCTAAAGCTTATGAAATGTGCAGTAAATATTTAAGAAAATGCTTAAAATATTTAAGAAAATATTTAAACATTTAAGTAAATATTTAAGAAATATTCTAAAATACATGAATTTGCACGAAGGACAACTGCAGGACTGCTATACGCTCCTTTAGAAATTAAACTTTGGAATAAAAGATAAAATTTTAGAATTTGAATTTAATAGGCATGCTAAAAGTGCTGATATGTACTTTATAGCATCACGAATTGAGAAACGGTAATTTAAAGCAAATAATGGTATCTTGTTTCACCAGAAATTTGTATATTTTGCCAATACTTTTGTAATATCTTAGAAAATCTCTTTCTAAAGTATGAGATTTCTTATTGAAAAAACATTCAGATACAGTGGATTCATATAGAAAATTTGTCTTTGGTCTCTTTATTTAAACATTTTAATTCCTCTTTAATCACATTTTAGCCCGTGGCATACACGTAACACATTTTGTTCTTCCCCCAGAAACTGATGTGTTTACTCTTTTATGGACTCAAAGGGGCTTTTCAAATTAACTTCAATTTTTATGGCCCCTTTTTCATATCCCATGTGTGAATTTACTGTGCAGACTTATGAATGATGGAACCACCTTCGGCAGCTATCGAATTGCTTTGCTTGGGTGAGTATAGAAAACCTTTGGCAATGTGGTTCAGACCCGAGTTTAGCACTTAAGCGAAACTTTTTAGAACTGGCCAGGATATAAATCAATATGAAGGAGGCACCTGAACGCAAAAACACACTTTTAAAAATTCATTTAAAATTTGAAATTATTTTCAATTAAGTTTCTACGACCACAGTTCGTCTCTCTTGAACAAATTAGTTCCCTCCTTTTTAAGAGTTTTATCTTTTCAAGTATCTATTGTGTCAGTGCTCAAGGTAGAACTCCAAGTAAAATTACAATTTTAAAACCTTTTGGGCAACGATTCTAATTAATATAATTAATATTTTAGAAAAATGTCATGGGCTGTAATTGAAAGAAATCATCTGGGTCTGAAGAGTACCTACTGAGGGCAGCCCTATTAAGATTAATTCTGAGGTGGGTAAATTAATTTCCTGGACTTGCAAAGCAGTAAAGGGAAGCTTTTCCCTCTTCAGAAACCTGGAGGGGTTGGTCTTTGGCCCTGTTGAGACCCAAGGACTATCTGGGCTGATTAACATACATATAATTAAAGTGCATCAGCTACAAAGGCAGAGCCAATTTTATTTGGCTCTGAACTACTGTGAAATAATTTTTCTGTCTACATTATTTACCGTGTGTGTGTGTGTGGTGTGTGTGTGTGTGTGTGTGTGTGTGTGTGTGTGTGGCAGAGGGGAGTCTAGTTTCCCTGAATATCATTCCGCTGCCTTCTTGAGATTCGTGCTCCTCTTCTAGCAGACACCAAAGAGTAGACAAGATTTCCCGAGCATTCAAACTAGATTTTCTTTCCGTTCATATCACCATTTTCAAGACACATTTTTCATCACCTGGTAAGAAACACTGTAAATAATTGAGGTGATCCATCAAGAGACCCATTCTTGATAATGAAAAATTGCATAACTCAGTAGAAGTCAATTAAAAACCACGAACTTCAGAACCCTTTGCTCAGTGAAGATTTATTATTATAGAGGCATTTAATACAATAGATTATGGGGTCAAAATTTTTTAAAGTTCTAAAAAGTCAGTTAAATCTTGACAATAAACTTAAGATATACACAATATCAAAGTATATTAGTTCTTCAAAATGAAAAGTTTTTTCTTTTCCCTCCTTTAACATAAAATGTCTGAGATGTTCAGGATTTTAAAACCACAGGAGAAACAACATCTCACGGCGAGATTTTTTTTTTTCCTTTGTAGGTTTTAAATGATTCTTACTCTTTGGTTGTGCCTATACAATGAAAAGTAGACAACAAATTAAATAAGTCAGGATATTTTTCTCTGTTAAACCAAATATCTGAATAATTAGAACTACCTACATAAATGACTCAAAATGTTTTTGTTACCTGGTTACTTGGTTAGGACACAGCCAAAATTTAATAGACTGAACTATCTTATACAACTGAATATAATTTAAAAAAAATAAACAGTGACTTTGTTTCTTTAGAGACATCCAATGCTGTGTGAGTGGCCAAGGGGAAAATGCCAAGTCTCTCAAATGTAACATGCATAATACTTTTCTTGCCTTCTAGTGGTTTTCCATGGCCCACATATGAAATTAATTAAGGAGCAACACCTATCTCAAAAATCAAAAATATTTATTTTGAGGTACCTAGTCTCCCAGCCTAAGTTTAAACTGCTTAGATTTAGGTGGGATATGGTACTCAGGCCTGACAGATGCCTAACTCCAGCCAACAGAGCACATGTGACTTGCTTCCTACTGAAATTAAACTGCCAAATAAAAAGGAGGGATTGTCCCCTTTCTTAGTAACAACGAATGCAATCGTTAGAATTCTTCAGGTTTGGAATTTGAGCACTGCTCTTGTGTTTTCCTCTTGATGTGTGACAAGAATGAATAATATCAAAAATAAAAATAAACCTCATTTAAACAAGCAGTCCTCTGACTTTATAAGCCTCAACATCAAATACATCAAATTCTGAAACTACTTAAGACCCGTGAAATGTCAAAGCTGAGGGGATGACACGCTGGAGATAGGGGACAGACTTTTGAAATCTTTCAATTTTTTTGAACCTATTAGCATTAACTTTGTTCATTTCTGTTGAGATATTGCCACTTCAACTGACTACGAGAAGCCATATTTCATATTCATATAAATATTTGACTTTGACCTCATAAAAAGTCCCTTGGGTCTATAATACTTTTATTCTTGTATAATCTAAAACAAATCCTTTCCTTTTAAAAATCAAACAGACCACGTTACACACACAGTTGACTATTTACAAAGCACCCAATTAAATCCTACTTCTCTCTCACTCTAAAAATTCCATCTAACTGGTGGGTAGAGTACTGATCACATTAAATCCATAATGCTCACAAGCCCTGAAAGTCTAACCTAGAAAACACTACCTTCCTTAAAGAGAAAAGAAAGTCTTAAAAATAAGTGTAAGGTTTTGAAGAAATGAGACCAGAAATCACAGTACAAGACAGATAAATCTACTTTAATATTCACATGTAAAAGTTACACATCACAAGAGATTGGACAGCAGTTTAGCGATTAACTAACATAGCTATAGTGAAAATCATTTTTATAAAAAAATAATCTAGATGCGGTCATCAGAATTTTTGGTCTACTTAATGTTTGAAGATCGACTTTTACCCCTGCTTGAAGGATTTGCCATTATGCCTTTCAAATTGTTTTCTCCCACTGTTGCCTATTAATATTCTTTGGAGGAAGGAAAGCAGAAAGTGTTCATTTCCAAGAGTTTGTCCTTTGGTAGCAAGCAGAGAACATTTTTCATTTCTATGATTTAAATAGTCTGTACAGACATGAAACTTAGTGACGTTAAGCTTTAGTGTAAAATGAAGAATGATAAGCATTTTTTCACTTTGATTAAAACAGTAGATTTCCTAAACTCGTAAGGATCCAAGCATTTCCCCATCCTGTAAGCAAAATCATTCAGAATCCATTTTGACCTCAGTTAAAAAACAAAAAACACACACTTACTCTTTATATATTACACTATCAAACCCTGTACTTAAAAACTGATAAAGCATATTATCAACATGTATGCTTCAAATACAAAGATTTCAATCTAGGTTAAAGAAAACACATTTGAATGGACTCAGAACAAGTTTATTTTGTGATTAAACGTCTCATGCAGTCATGCAGGACCACTAGCTATAACTGTTACTTCCGAGTCTACAGGACACTGGGCAAAACAAAAACAAATTAAAAGCCAGGCCAAACAGAAAAGACATTCAAGATACCAAGAGCTCTTCAACTGAGCTGGAAAATAATTTTCCAAAAGAAATATTCCCATAGATTAAAAAAAACACACACATAATATTTACAAAAAAAATATTTAATTAAAAATATCTTATAATTACAGTAGTCTATTAAAGCATATACTTTCTCACACTTATAGAACATCTCTATATATACATGGTATGAAACGTCACTCAGTTATCTATACAATATGTAACATTCCTGCAGGGAATAGAAAGTTCCCTGCCCCCTTATAATCATCTATTTTAAACAATAGATGTAAAAAAAAATATCTACAATGCTCTGGTATATTAGTAAAGCTTCAAAACAAAAATTGAGCTCCTTGGTCACAAAGTAGGTTTCTAAAAGTCGGATTTGCTCTTGATCTTTTATCAGTCCTGTCACACTTAAGCTTAAAAGTTTAACTGCACCTCCAAAAAACACAGAAATGTACAATTCACAGCGATTATAAATGAGACAAAAGAGAATACGTATGTAGAATGTTTATGAACGTGCAAAAAAAAAAAGGATGAAAGTTTTTTCTCCCCTCTCTCTCTTGGAATGACGAGTGAAACGTTTCTAGGAGATTTGCTGATGCTTTTTTCCTTTCCTCCGGTGGCTTTTTCTCTAACTTCTGCTCTTCCCCCTCCCTTTCTTGTGCTCCTGGCTGGGGCTCAGGCGGCCGCACACCTGTGGAAGAGGAATGAATAGAGGGGGTGTGTGAACCTTCCCGCTGCAGACTAACTGGCGCCACCGACCAAACTCAAGACATGCTTGATCAACAACCCAAAACAAACCACCGGGTCAGACTACACTCGCAGTCCGCCGCCCGGCCAGGCGCCGAGCAGGCAGCGGCGGGCCCCCGGGAAGCCCGAAGAGGGGATCCACTGCCGGGCCCTGCCTTCGTCCTCTTTCGTGGGTGTCAGAGTGCGCGGGGGGGCATCGGGCACCACGCCCACGAGGGTACCCTCCCTCGGCGGGGAGAGAGCAGTTAGAGCCCGCCGGTCGATGGGGGCGGCACGGGGGGTGGCGGGAGCGTGAGCTGATCCGTCTCCATTTAGAGTGAACCCCCAATTGCTGAAGCTAAGTACAGCTTCACTTACTAACTGGGTGGCAGGAAGAGAGGAGGTGTCCGCCTCCTTGGGAATTTGCCCTCAGAAAGGCTGGAAGCAAAGAACGCCGCTGTGGAAGGTACCGGGGACGAGCGTCTCTGGCGACCGGCCACACGAGAAGGGAAACGCACGCTCACCTGGGCAGCTAGGCTCAGCGGCACAGAATGCTGTCGCCCTGCTTGTTCACCGCGCCGGCCTGGAACAGCAACGAACACCAAGGGAAAGGTGAGCAGGCGCGAACAACGCACTCGCCACGGTCTTCCTCGATTCGTTCTCGGAGCCCAGGCTGTCCCGCCGACGCCCCCATCCCAGCCTACAGCCCTGGGGACGCCCCTTTCCCCGGGCACAGGCTGGACCTGACAGCCCACGGTGCGCACAGCCCTAGTCCCGCCCCGCGCGTTCACCCGGCCTGCGCTCGCTGCACCCAGCCCGCTGCTGGCGGCCCCCGGCGCCAGAGGAGCAGGAAGGTGCAATTGTCATTCTCGTCCCTGCCCCGAGGAAAAGGGAGCGCCCGCGTCCCACCACCCCGCCACCGCCCTCCTGGACTCCCACGGGGTCCGCCCCGGGCCGGCAGCCGGCCTCTCACCGGGTCGGTGTTGAGCGCCGTGAGCGGGGTCCGCGGCGGCGCGGCCGGACAGGTCCCGGCCGGGTGGTGCGGCGGCGCCGGCGGCGGCGGCTGCCTCAGCAGAGCCGGGTGCGTCTCCAGCGCCAGCTGCAGGTCCAGGATGTAGTCGATAACGTGCTGCAGGATCTCCACTTTGCTCACTTTCTTGTTGGGCGGGATGGTGGGCACCAGCCTCCGCAGGCGGCTGTAGCAGTCGTTCATATCGCACTGCAGGCAGAGCGCCGGCTCGTCGGCCGCCGCCTCGGCCGCCTTGCAGCGCGCTGCCGCCGCCGCGGCCGCCGCGGCCGCCGAGCCGCCCAGGCTGTGGCCGTGCTCGGCCAGGCAGCGCAGCGCCAGCTCCCCGCCGCCGCAGCCCGACGGCGCCTTACGGCCCGAGGGGCGCACCGGGCTCACCGCCTTCATCGCGCGCGCCCTGCGCGAGCGGACCCGGTGGGGCGAGCGAGGGAGGCAGGCAAGCTCCAGGCCCCCGCCCGCGACCGGCTCCGCTCCCCTTGCCTTCGCGCCCCGCGCGCTCGGTCCGCGCTCGGGGCACCGCGAAGCTCCCGGCGATCCCGCGCCCAACAATTGACGGGAGGGTCGCTCCGGGTTTTGCGAGGGGATCTCTGCTCAATGGGCGACAATCGGCCGAGACCAAAAGGCAAGAAAAATCAAAAGCACCGGAAGGAAAGCAGCCCACCGGGTTCCCTAGTCACTCCCTTCGGACCTCCAACCCGACCGCCGCCGCTGCGCTCCCCCTAGCCCGAGGTTTCCCCGCTCCGGGAACCGACTCACAGCCGCGCCTCCGCTACGCTCTCTCACGGCCCGCCGCGCAGCTGTATTTATAAGCCGCGCGCCCCGGGGGCGGGGCCAGCGCGTTGGCCGTGTCGCCGGGCGAGGGAGCAGAGCCGGGCTGGGCTCGCGGGCGGGTGCGCGGAGGGAGGCGACGAGCGCTGGGGCTCCGGGAGATGCTGGGGGGCGGGAGCTGGGCAACCCGAGTGGAGGGATGGGCGGGGTTCGGGAGTGGCCAGCCAATCAGGCGGACGGTGCCACCTCAGGGAATGGCGCTCGGGCCAATGGGAAGGGCACTCCATTCCGTCAACGCCGTGGGTGGGGGCTCTGAGAAAAGAGAGCTGGGTGGGAGTCGCGCCAGGCTGGTGTGTGCCTTAGGGAGGGGAAAAGAGAGGGAGAAGTTCCTGCGAAGAACTGCGGGAATGTGCGGCTGGAATTCACTCTCCCCCCGGCTTAGGCGGCTGAGGGAGCGTTGGGCCCTGCTCAAGGCTCTCCTGTCACTCCGAACAGCGCGGCACCCAGGGACCCTCCGCCACCCGTCACTCCATCCCTGGGATTCCAGCGCCTTAAGAAGGACGCTGTTCAAGAAGGCACGTTCGTTCTCCTCTCTATTTTCCCCCTCCATTTCTTTATTCGCCTTTTCACAATTGCCGAAACCATAATGATGGAATGGAATGCGGAGGCTTTCCGTTCCTGTTTTTAAAACGTTAAAGCTTAGGGGGTAAAAAAAAAGAGAGAAAAAGAAGGCCAAATGCAGATTTTTGGTGAAGGGACGTGTAAGTAAAACCAAAACGTCGTAGGGTTTTTCTTTTACCCATCTAGATGCAAAAGTGGGCTCAAGAAATGCAGTTGCCTTCAGCATTAAATTAGAGCACGTAAATATTAAAAATGCATGGGCACGGAGTATTTAAAATTTCACCATGACATATAATATTAATATGTTTTATGTAAAATTTATACCTGTAACTTAATGTCGGCCATTAATGCACTGCTTCACGTACCCCGCTTTAAATAAGATACTGAGAATGTCCAGAATCTCCTCCTTTTGCAACGAAGCATTAAAATTCCAGTCCCTGGAGTCCTGCTTGGGCCCCACCCTGCAGAAAATCTGCTAATTAAAGACGTTTCTGTGTTAGATTTCTAATGGGAAAGCTGTCCTTCAATGGCTCAAAACAAAATTGCACAATGAACTTTGATAGGGCCTTGTGTGTACTCTGCGAGAAAAACTTGAGCCCTTCAGATAAGAAATGAGCATAAAAACTCTCTTGTCGGTGGGGACATGAATTTTGTGTGCCTTTACCCTGCAAACCTCCCACCTTTAGACAAGGTAGGAGATGAATTAATTCAAGAATTTTTAAAATTTATGTACATGATATGGAGTGATGCCTTCATTTTTATAGATAATTGAAAGAAAGAGATATGGACCTCAGTTCTTCTTGTCTACCCTCTGTAAGGAAACCCTCCCTTCCGTCCCAGAACTGAAATACCTGAATCAGGCAGGAATTTTGTTTAACCACGTGGGTACTTTATGACTATTGCATTGCTGTTTCCCCAGAGCACATTCCTTTTTCCTGATGAAGTGAGGAGTGACCTTTTAATGCTGGTTTCACAGGTAGATGAGATAACCCTCCTCTTCCCTAATCCTTATGCGTTAAGGCCTCTGATAATTGTTTGGAAGCGAATGACAGTCTCATTTACTCATGAGCATACCTAGATGGTCTACATACACACTTATCAAGAAACGCAGAATTAGAAAATCCAAAAGAAGGCTCTCTTCTAAATACAGGCATAGTTTTATATAGGCTTAAATTGATACAAATACACACAGAGTGAATATTGTCAATTTTGATAGAAAGCTGGGCAAGGGAGCCCTGCTGGTTATAAGCTATTCCCCTGGAGCCAATCACATCAGCATAGGTGATAATAATAAAAGAATATATGTACAGATGTTTTGTCCCATTGATTTTTTTTCCTCCTTCCTAGAGTTTAAAAACTGCTCCAAAATTTAAAACCTAAGATTATTCTCTGCTTGGCAAAATGTAAGTATGCTAATATGCCCAGGGCACACTCACACTTCAGAGCTTTACCTGTCCTAGGTTGCTTAAAATTTAAGTTTGAAATAGGTGACACAAAGGGACAGTCGTATCCATCTTTTGGGACTTGGTGAAACCTCAGAGAGCCATGCCCTGGGTGTGGCCAGTGCCAGATACCAAAGTTTCAAGTTTTTGGGGGGTTTCTCTGTGTGTGACTGGCTCAAAGTCAGAAAGAATGAGTGACTGTGGGACTCTGGGGGGTAAGTTAAAGGAATGTACTCTGGCCACATCATCAAGAGCACCCAGGAAAAATGTGATCTCCAAATCCTGCCAGCAGAGGAGGTAGAATCAGTTATTGTATCCCTCTTTGTGAAGGTGGGAAGGCAGGAATATATTTTTTTAAAAAATCAAAGTTCTACATAAAACACGATACAGTGGAAAGAAGGTATACATCCTGTGCTTTTTGGCCCAGGAAACGAGAGTCCTAGGAGCTACACAGCGTTATGTTTTTGATTTTTAGACACAGTCACTTACATGACGTCAAAGCTGAAGTCACGAAAGACTCCAGGCACTGATAGTTCAAAACAAGAGGTTACTCAGCACTTGCCAGCTTTTGGAAAAACCTTACAAGCGACATTATTTCTGCCGTGTAGAAAAAGAAATTCAGTTTCCCACGACTCTTCCTTTTACTTCAAACTGCTTCCCTCGTGCTTGTAAAAGTAAGGCAGACTAGCCAAAAGCCCTTTGCCATGAAAGTGCTAGAGACTCCCAAAATATACCTCAGTGGGAAACGGGGGTGAAATATTCATAGGAGAATTGCTAGGGAGTCCTGGTGACCAGAGTCATGTGTACACCCCTCCTCCAGACAAAGGGGTCTGCGGCCCTTTCTGGGGATGCTTTCTAGATGCTAATCAGACCCTCACTGAACTGCAACACCCAGGCTCTTAGAATTCACAATCGCCCTGTGTTTACATGAAGCAAGGGTATCCAAGCATATTGTGCTATTCAGCACAAATGCCTTTTTAGGACTTGATACTTCTTTCTCCACGGCCTGCAGTGAAACAGTGGGTGGGCTCAGGCACACAGATAAACATGAGCGTTCCCATGCCTTGGTCCCTCTCTGGATGTAAGTGGTCACTGAACAAGGCACATGCATTCTTTCCGGGCATAAGAAACCACTATGTACTCTGCTGCAGGAATGTCCCTTGCTCCAAAAGAGTAAATTGGGCAATGAGGCAATTCAAACTCAAGGCTGCTTTATCTGGTACTAAGCATTACAGACTTAACTTGTGCTACCCTTGGACTGCTGATACCGGTCCCGGAAACGCTGATAACCTCTTGGTTTGCCCGGTCTTGGAAAAGGCTTATAGGAAGAGGACTTTATATACTGAACATAGCTGGGCAGTTGTGGCCATCAAAAATGCCTCCTTCAGGAGTTTTGAAAGGTAGTCTGTTGAAATAAGATGTAGGTGATTTTTTTAAAAGTTCTCCTCAGACAGATTAAGGACAGAAAATGAGAAGACAGAGGTGTCATTTGTTTTTACCTTAAGAGACATCAAGAACATGGGCTCAAAATCAGCCTGGGCTCCAGTTTTGGCTCCTTGATTTACTAGTTTTATATCATTAAGCTGGCTTCTTAAATTATTGTGCCTTTATATATGAAATGAAGATAAAACTACTTCATAAGGTTTTTATAATATATGTGCAAACTTATGTAAAGTTTCTAGAACCAGTGTCTGGCATATAATGTGTGCAAAAAATGTTAACATTTATTATTATTTTTGGTAAATCGTTCTTCCCAGTTTGTGGCTTGTCTTTCCGTTCACTCAGTCTTTTGAGAGCAGAAGTTTTTAATTTTGATGATGTTCAGTTAATCAATTTGTTCTTTTAGGGATCATGCTTTTAGTATTGTATCTATCTAAGAAATCTTTGCATAACCCAAGGTAACAAAGGTTTTCTCCTGTGTTTTCTTCTAGAAGTTTTATAATTTTTAGGTAGGGCTGGTTTCACAGTCCTGCAATTTATTCAGTCACACAGGGTCCTGCGCATAGAAGGGCCCCACGCTTGATTTAATACTCTGCTATTAGCATTTTGAAATTCTCAGTAATTTCTGACTAAGGGGACCTGCATTTTCATTTTGCTTTGGGCCCACATGATATGTAGCCAGTGTTGGTTTTATGTTTATGTTTAGGTCTGTGATCTATTTTGAGGTTGCTTTGGTATGTGTTTCAAGATATGGACTGAAGTTAATATTTTTGCACATGCATATCCAATTGTTCCATTGGATTGCCTTTGCACCTCTGTCAAAAGTTGGTTGTATATATGTATGGGTCTATTTCTGGACTCTGAATTCTGTTCTGTTGGTCTATTTGTCTATTTTTACACTCTGACCACACTGTCTTGATGACATAGCTTTATAATGTCTTGAAATCAGGTAGTGCTGACTGGCTGATCTTCCAGCTTTGTGCTTTCTCAAAGTTGTTTGGCTAATCTGGAGATGTTGCATTTCCATATGAATGTTAGAATCAGTTTGTGAATTTCTTCAAAAAAGGACTTGTACCCAAAATATATAAAGAACGTATACCCAGAATATATAAAGAACTCTCAAAGCTCAATAATAGGAGAACAAACAACCCAATTAAATAGTGGACACAAGACTCGATCGGACAATTCAGTAGGTAAGATATACAAATGATGAACGAGCACATGAAAAGATGCTCGGCGTCATTGATCTTTTGGGTCGCGCTTCAAAACTACAATGAGATACCACTACACACTTGTCAGAACTGCTAAAATTAAAAAGGCTGACCATACTAAATACGGGTGAAGATGTGGAACAACTGGAACTCTCTACACTGCTGGTGGGAATGTAAACGGAGAAAAATCACTTTGGAAAACAGTTTAGCAGTTTCTTAAAAAGTTAAACGTACACATATCATATGACCCATCCATTCCACTGCTAGGCATTTATCCAAGAGAGATAAAATCATATATCCAGGGGCCACGAGGGGACATGAGAATGATGGATGTGTTTATTATCTTGATTGTGGTAATGGT
The DNA here is from genome assembly GCF_002837175.3 of Physeter macrocephalus. NCBI lineage: Eukaryota > Metazoa > Chordata > Mammalia > Artiodactyla > Physeteridae > Physeter > Physeter macrocephalus. Next base: position 93,274,228 of record NC_041231.1, read on the forward strand.
TTCACCGATATATATATATAATATGTTGAAACTTATCAAGTTGTACATCATATCTATATACCTATTGTATGCCAATTATATCTCCATAGAACTATTTAAAAGTATTAATTTTAAAAATTAACATTAGGATCTCAGAAGAGTCCCTTCCATGGATCCACGAGGGTTTGTTTTCTATCTTCCATAACCGGGCATTTTATAGTCTCCGCTCTCTCTCTTTCTTTTAAACTCTGTATCAAATTGCTCTCAAGCAGGCATTTTAGGATTAACTGAATTCTGGTGAGACGCCCTCCAAAGCAGGCATGAGACATATACTGCTTCAATGTATCAGCTGTCATGGTTATGCATTAACATATTCAATCACTTGCCAGAAGTGGATTCTGCTAAAACCACATCCACTCCTCCCTGTTTTGTATTGTTCTGATGTGACAGGGATTTGAGGCTCTGAGGAGGACCCAGCCTGATTATTTGAAATACTTTTCCCTTTTCCAAAAACTAAAGCTATGTTCTGGACTCTCATCTCCATGCTTCACCCCGGTTGTGACCTCTTCTGCCTCAATTACCCCAAATTAGCAGCTGCCTTGGGACAAATGCACACTGAGTGGAGAAGATAAGCAGCCTCATCATTCTGTTTTCAGGATGGCCTAGGATTTTTTCCTCTTCACCATTTCCTTCCCAAGGAAATAAACACTCTAACAGGATTAAATGCATTCATTTCCAGAGCAGGGAGCAAAAATTCCCAATAGGCACCATATTTTTGCCTTTAAAATCCTATGGCTCAATCTGTAGCCTCAGCTTCTCCATCTGGCAAGAGAAGGGATTTACAGGGATGGAGTGAGGATTAGCTTCTTTGAAAGCCCCAGAGGAAAGGCAGTAAGTAAACAATAGGGGGCAGTATACTTGCGCATAATAGATACTCAATGTCCATTAATGTCTGTGCCATTATTGAAAGGGGCTTGTAATAGGTAAAATGGTTATGAAGATGCCAAAGAGACCAAGTTCCTGCTTTAGCTTATCATTATCCTTTAGCCTTTTGAGAAATTCAAAACAAAATTTATTTATTTGTTTGTTTGCTTATTTATTTATTACTTAAAAATTCGTACCAATAAATATTGATATCTATTCCTCTGCTGCATTCTTTCTTGGAGCAGGTAATAATGGGAGGCTTTGCCAAGAAATGTGCTGCTCATAGCACAAATCATTGCTAGAATTCACTGATGGAGGGGTTTAGTTATAGTTCCCTTTCTTTTAAAGTGAACACAAAATAATCTCAGAATCTAGAAAGAGCACAATTAAATGTGTTTTAACTACTTAGAGGAAAGATACCAAATAAACAGTAATTTGCTTCACATCTTGGAACTGAATGTTGAATAGGAATCCATCACAGCAAATCTGCCTTCGCTGAGAAAAAACCTTACCATTTTGTTGATATCTAGGTCATGGTTCCTAAGAATAGATACAATGTTCAAGAAACAGTTGCATTGGGGCTTCCATGGTGGCGCAGCGGTTAAGAATCCGCCTGCCAATGCAAGGGACACGGGTTTTGAGCCCTGGTCTGGGAGGATCCCACATGCCGCGAAGTAACTAAGTCCGTGTGCCACAACTACTGAGCCTGAGCTCTAGAGCCTGTAAGCCACAGCTTCTGAGCCCACGTGCCACAACTACTGAAGCCCGTACGCCTAGAGCCCGTGCTCTGCAACAGGAGAAGCCACTGCAATGAGAAGCCTGCGCACTGCAACGAAGAGTAGCCCCCGCTTGCCACAACTAAAGAAAGCCCACGTGCAGCAATGAAGACCCAACGCAGCCAAAAATAAATATAAATAAATACATTTATAAAAAGAAACAGTTGCATTATTTTTACCCTGAAGAGGAATTTTGGAGACATTTTTGTAGAGCTCACGCAGTTGTCATCGGTTATTGGATGGTTTACAATGTCAGCGAACTGTGTACCTGCGGTGGAAAACGAGTGTGTGGAAAGTAGATGAACAGCATGAAAACTCACTTGTATGTAGAATAATTAAACGAGTACATTTTTCTCCTAGTGCGACAAAGCACCAAAGGAATTAAAGACGCAGAATTAAAGGAAACAGACTGAGTTAACTTTGAACTTTATCAAGGTTGGTAATTATATATAAAAATAGTCCAGTTTGAGCAAACCATCCCTTTGAGAGGGATTACAGGTAGAACTATTTTCTCTTGAATAAAATTAAATGATATTATAATCTTAAATGAAATATTTTTTCTTTTTAAAAAATTTTTTAAATTAAATTTAATTTTTTTATACAGGAGGTTCTTATTAGTCATCAATTTTATACACATCAGTGTATACATCTCAATCCCAATCTCCCAATTCATCACACCACCCCCCACACCCCCCCGCCGCTTTTCCCCCTTGGTGTCCATACGTTTGTTCTCTACATCTGTGTCTTAATTTCTGCCAAGCAAACCGGTTCATCTGTACCATTTTTCTAGGTTCCACATGTATGCGTTAATATAAGATATTTGTTTTTCTCTTTCTGACTTACTTCACTCTGTATGACAGTCTCTAGATCCATCCATGTCTCTACAAATGACCCAATTTTGTTCCTTTTTATGGCGGAGTAATATTCCATTGTATATATGTACCACATCTTCTTTATCCATTCGTCTGTCGATGGGCATTTAGGTTGCTTCCATGTCCTGGCTATTGTAAATAGTGCTGCAGTGAACATTGGGGTGCATGTGTCTTTTTGAATTACGGTTTTCTCTGGGTATATGCCCAGTAGTGGGATTGCTGGGTCGTATGGTAGGTCTATTTTTAGTTTTTTAAGGAA
>NC_041231.1:93277209-93278836 GCF_002837175.3 Physeter macrocephalus
TCCTTTGTCAGTTGTTTCATTTGCAACTATTTTCTCCCATTCTGAGGGTTGTCTTTTGGTCTTGTTTATGGTATCCTTTGCTGTGCAAAAGCTTTTAAGTTTCATTAAGTCCCATTTGTTTATTTTTCTTTTTATTTCCATTTCTCTATGAGGTGGGTCAAAAAGGATCTTGCTGTGATTTATGTCATAGTGTGTTCTGCCTATGTTTTCCTCTAAGAGTTTGATAGTGTGTGGCCTTACATTTAGGTCTTTAATCCATTTTGAGTTTATTTTTGTGTATGGTGTTAGGGAGTGTTCTAATTTCATTCTTTTACATGTAGCTGTCCAGTTTTCCCAGCACCACTTATTGAAGAGACTGTCTTTTCTCCATTGTATATCCTTGCCTCCTTTGTCATAGATTAGTTGACCATAGGTGCGTGGGTTTATCTCTGGGCTTTCTATCTTGTTCCATCGATCTATGTTTCCGTTTTTGTGCCAGTAAAATATTGTTTGATTACTGTAGCTTTGTAGTATAGTCTGAAGTCAGGGAGTCTGATTCCTCCAGCTCTGTTTCTATCCCTCAAGACTGCTTTGGCTATTCGGGGTCTTTTGTATCGCCATACAAATTTTAAGATTTTTTGTTCTAGTTCCATAAAAAATACCATTGGTAATTTGATAGGGATTGCATTGAATCTGTAGATTGCTTTGGGTGGTATAGTCATTTTCACAATATTGATTCTTCCAATCCAAGAACATAGTATATCTCTCCATCTGTTCTGTTTGCTAGTATTTTGTTGAGGTTTTTTGCATCTATGTTCATCAGTGATTTTGGCCTGTAGTTTGCTTTTTCTGTGAAATCTTTGTCTGCTTTTGGTATCAGGGTGACGGTGGCCTCATAGAATGAATTTGGGAGTGTTCCTTCCTCTGCAATTTTTTGGAAGAGTTTGAGAAGGATGGATGTTAGCTCTTCTCTAAATGTTTTATAGAATTCACCTGTGAAGCCATCGGGTCCTAGACTTTTATTTGTTGGAAGAGTTTTAATCACAGTTTCAATTTCATTACTTGTGATTGGTCTGTCTGTGTGACTGTCGATTTCCTCTTTTATAGCTGTTAGCAGTTGCCTTATATGTTGAGTTGCTCCTATGGTGGGTGCATGTATATTTATAATTGTTATATTTTCTTCTTGGATTGACCCATTGATCATTATGTAGTGTCCTTCCTTGTCTCTTGTAACTTTCTTTATTTTATGGGCTTGTATAGCTATAAACTTCCCTCTTAGAACGGCTTTTGCTGTGTCCCATAGGTTTTGGATCATCGTGTTTTCATTGTCATTTGTCTCTAGGTATTTTTTTATTTCTTCAGTGATCTCTTCGTTATTTAGTAGTGTATTGTTTAGCCTCCATGTGTTGGGTTTTTTAGAGTATTGCTACTCCAGCTTTCTTTTGATTTCCTTTTGCATGGAATATCTTTTTCCATCCCCTCACTTTCTGAATGTGTCCCTAGGTCTGAAGTGCGTCTCTTGTAGACAGCATATATTGGTCTTGTTTTTGTATCCATTCAGCAAGCCTCTGTCTTTTGGTTGGAGCATTTAATCCATTCACGTTTAAGGTAATTCTTGATATGTATGTTCCTATGACCATTTTCTTAA
>NC_041231.1:93279605-93279972 GCF_002837175.3 Physeter macrocephalus
TCTGCCTTTTCATCTTGTCTGTCTTTCTGTGAATGTGGTTTTTGTTCCACAGGCTGCAGGATTGTAGTTCTTCTTGCTTCTGCTGTCTGCCCTCTGGTGGATGAGGCTATCTAAGAGGCTTGTGCAATTTCCTGATGGGAGGGACTGGTGGTGGGTAGAGCTGACTGTTGCTCTGGTGGGCAGAGCTCAGTAAAACTTTCATCAGCTTGACTGCTGATGGGTGGGGCTGGGGTCCCTCCCTGTTGGTTGTTTGGCCTGAGGTGACCCAACACTGAAGCCTACCTGGGCTCTTTGGTGGGGCTAATGGCAGACTCTGGGAGGGCCAGAGAAGTACTTCCCAGAACATAACTTCTGCTGCCACTGTCCT
>NC_041231.1:93280403-93303538 GCF_002837175.3 Physeter macrocephalus
GTCTCTGTTTCCCCCAGTCCTGTCGAAGTCCTGCAGTCAAATCCTACTAGCCTTCAAAATCTGATTTTCTAGGAATTCCTCCTCCCATTGCTGGACCCCCAGGTTGGGAACCTGACGTGGGGCTCAGAACCTTCACTCCAGTGGGTGGACTTCTGTGGTATAAGTGTTCTCCAGTCTGTGAGTCACCCATCCAGCAGTTATGGGATTTGATTTTACTGTGATCGCGCCCCTCCTACCATCTCATTGTGGCTTCTCCTTTGTCTTTGGATGTGGGGTGTCTTTTTTGGTGAGTTCCAGTGTCTTCCTGTTGATGATTGTCCAGCAGCTAGTTGTGATTCTGGTGTTCTCGCAAGAGGGAGTGAGAGCACGTCCTTCTACTCTGCCATCTTGGTTCCAGGACCCAGACAGTTTCTATATCACAGCAAGGCACCAGACTCTTGCTGCTCTCTGGCTTCCTGGATTCTTGCTAAAGGCAGGCCAGGATGATCAGATATCAAGGGTGGCATAGTGGGGTATAAAGAATCTGAAATATTTTTTCTTAAGACAACTGTTTGACCAAATAATCTCAAAATTTGATAAAGCCCTAGATAATACTTGGTCTGATTGAACCATATTTACCATTTTAAAAACATCTTGTTCATTAGGTCAACATGAAGGTATAATTCTCTTTGCATTATGATCTAAAAAATGAGTAAAACACATATTATCAGGAAAAATAAGACAATTACTGTGACAGCATTGTAAAAATGCTACATATATTGTCATTGAGGCTTCTGGGCATAAGACTGGAGTTATATGAGATCAAAGAAATTTGCTGAAAATACTTGTAACATTGGTCATCCACCCATTGTTGTGTCTTTATCAGGAATCTACAACCTGTACTATATAAAATGATTTTGCCCTGTGGTGGATTATTAAATGGCCATTGTCCATCAACAGACTTCCCAAAACTACCAACTCTAACTTCTGGTGAACATGGTTGGGAGAACGGTAATGGTTTCTTTTTATCCATCTGCTAGAACCATCCTCATGTACCAAAGGGATATATGCTTAAAACCTCTATATTAGAATTATATCAAACCCAACTCTCAGCCTTACTTTTAAGGCTCTCTGTTAACTCATCCTTCTCCAAAACTGTTTCAATTCAATTCAGTTCAATTCAAGTCAATCCTGCACGCATATGTCTTGTACAGCTATTGTATGACAAGGCTGTGTTCAAGAAGAATAAGCCCCTTATGTACCTCATGGAGCTTGCTATTTAATGGAAATGGTTTAAACAAATTAAAAATTAATTAGTGCAATACAGTGCATTCTGTGCAATAGTACAGGCATGGATGGGGCACAGTGGGAGCAAAAACCAAAGCCTGAGTCAAAAAGGAAACTTCAAAGAGGAAGAGTTACTCAGAGTGGATCAAGAGTTACTCAAGTTACTCAAGCTTGAAAAATGACTTCGTCAGTGGAAGAAGTCTTTTCAGGTAGTGGGAAGAGCAAGTGCAGAAGCTTGGAGGAGTGAAGCTCCAAGGGTGTCCCTTGTTCTCTCTGCTTCAGTCCAAACACTCAACTTTCATTTCCTTACAGTCAGCTAGTACTTTTCTTCCTCATCTCATGATGGTCTTCCCATCTAAACAATTTTCCACTCTTTTTTCTTCCAATCCACAGCCACCAACTCTTTCAAAAACCACTGTAGGTCTTAGTGCAACATGATTTCTTCATCTGGGTAACCATCTGTCATTCATTCCCTCAGTATAATTTTTTTTTTTTTTTGGTGGTACGCGGGCCTCCCTCTGTTGTGGCCTCTCCCGTTGCAGAGCACAGGCTCCGGACGCGCAGGCTCAGCGGCCATGGCTCACAGGCCCAGCCGCTCTGCGGCATGTGGGATCCTCCCAGACCGGGGCACGAACCCGCGTCCCCTGCATCAACAGGCGGACTCTCAACCACTGCGCCACCAGGGGAGCCCTAAACATTATTTCTTGAACAGAGATTTTAGTGTGCAATGCATACTTCTTGGAAATCTAATTTTTCACTTCATATGGCATGGATATATTTCCATGTCAATAGTTACTTGTCTTTGTCATAATTTTTATGGTTGCATAGTGTTCTGTTATATGGACATGCCATGACTTATTTAACAAACTATTATAGATATTTTATTATTTCCAGTTTTTTGCTACGTCCTCTTATCACATCAATAGTACACGACAGTTTGCCTTTGTTGGCATGCTACTTTGCAATTCTCCTTAAGCTATGTCAGGATTGTGTGTTTTATTTTATTTTATTATTTATTTTATTTTTTGCCACGCTGCATGCATGCCTTGTGGGATCTTAGTTCCCCAACCAGGGACCGAACCCGGGGCCCTGGCAGTGAAAGCCCCAAGTCCTAACCACTGGACTGCCAGAGAATTCCCAGGATTGTGTGTTTTAGATTTTCGACTGTCAAAAGCATCTTAGAGGAAAGGCCAGTTCTTCCTTCTCTTTTGCTACTTTTTATAGGTAGTAAAGAGTTATTCATATAGTAAGTGCTCACAGGGCTGCTCAAGGGCGTTGGCAAAATCTACCAGGATGACATCCTACTGAAGGGCTGGTCAGAGGTGACCTTCAGGTATTGCACATATTCAGAATGTGGCTAGCCTGTTGAAATGAGAGAGAGGAAGGGCTGGAGCAGAGTAGTGGTATATCCACCAGGTCGGCTGACATCCCAGGAAGGTTCTTGTCCACTTAGCAAAAAGCTTTAGGCAGCCTGCTTAAACTTATGAATTGCTGGAGGTTTCTCAAGTGAGGGAAGTGGTGGGAAAGAGAGGTCATAGGGGTAGAAAAACCTCTCCTTTCTTTCAACTCTTTATTTTCTTGCTCAATTATATCCTACAGCCAGAATTTAAATACAATTACAAACAACTTTGACGATGAAGCTTATGTCCCCTCTGCACAGCAACTCATCACTGTATTCACCCACACTGACCCAAACCTTTTTATTCCCCTAGGTCTACACTACCAGCCTTCTGTAGTGACCACCGTAATGTACTCCAATGGCAAAAGGTAAACCACCCATTCTATTGATAAAAATGTAAATCTGGAATAAGTAAATAGAAAAGGCATTTTTTAAATGAAGGGTTTTTTTTTTGGACATTCAGGTGCTCATTCATTTTATTGAACAACCAAACACAGAACTATGTAACTTAAGCAGGTATAAGGTCCCATTCAACAATAAGAGTTTAGAAAGGGTTGTTATAATAATGTATAACATTATACATTATAACTTTTTTATTTTGGCAAAATCCATCTTGGAATACAAACATCCTTAGTATAAAAATGATTCTTCATTTTCTCAATTGGAATATGATAAGTGTTTTAACTTGTTGTTGATGAGACAACGCTTTTGTAACCCAGGTCAGAAATCCATTATTTAATTTCTGAAGGGACGGGAAAGAACGATAGTGGAGCACTCTTCCATCATCCTGCCATAACATGTTTGCTGAGCCATCAGGCTCCTGGGGCACCTTTATATCTGCCCTGCTGAAATGAAGAAGAGTGGTTAGCATCTTATTGAAATGGTGGTTCTAAGATATTTATGGCAGGTGTTATAAGGGGCTTCTTCCTTCCTTCGGTCTTGGATAACCTAAAAAAAGCGTCATCTGTCTTATGCCTTGATAAAGTTTAGAACTGTTTCCAAAAATGGGAAGAAGTAGTGGTCACAGTTCTATCTCTGTTCTCGTTACTAAATATCTAGACAATTCCAGATTTTGGGGGTGAGTACACGGGTGCAGCCTGCAGTGTGGTAGCCAGCTCCAAAGACCATTTCTCAATAGTCCATCACCTTGCTAGTGGGATGGTATATGGCAGAGGAGGGAAATTGGCTGAAGATCTCCCTGTTAGTTCTTGTTCCCTTGTCGTGAGTAAAAATCACATGTCTAGAACAGTGTGGCTTCTTCTCTAGGCCATTTCATTCTTATAATTCTACCATGGTTGGAATACACGCTGCGTAAAGGCTATTTTGTAGCCAGCAGAAGAATTTGGATTAGTGATTGGGAAGTCTGTGGGTACTAACAGAACAAATAAATATCTCTGAACCAATGTTTCAGTGACAACACAGAAAAGAAAATACAAAGGTTGGGGGCAGGAATTCAGGTCTGACATCTAGGAAAGTAAATACAAGGAGGCAAAAAATATGAGAGAAGGTATTTTGAACCAATTATCTATTTTAAGGAGAGTCTCTGGAACGTGATATAAATATTTACTAGATAAACACGTAGAATTTCCCCTGTATTCACGTACTTAAAGCAGAATATAATGATCTGGGTGGGAGGTTGGACTGGAAATTATCTAGGTCCCTTCCAAATGTAAATTTCTGTGATTCCATGGCATTCTTACATCACTGTGCACGCTATTCCCACTTAATTTGCAATCTCCAATTTGCTTTGCAATTATAGTTTTAGTAAAATGCTTCACTGGTCTTCACTTCTAAATGCCTAATACCACTTTACTACAGGCAACAAAGAGATAAACAGGCACCTTGGTGATAAAGGTACTTGGCCTATATCAATAATACTAATACTTCATCTTGCAAGAGATTCAGCACTTGTTTTAAAGCATGCCGTTTGCTTTGTGCATATGCCTTGCACATTACCATCTAGCACAATAGTCTCATCTACAACTTGGAAGATATTTATATTCATGTAGTGGCTATGTTTTTGAAATACACAGTATGGCTTTGTATTATCAATTCTGATTTCCGTAAGTCATCCAAGAAAACTCGTCTATCCTATCACAAAGATGAATTCTGGTTATCTTCCACATTTTTATTGACTTTTTTCTAGGAAGTAGAGTCTGTGTAAGTCTAAAAAGGATTTGCAACATATATAACAGTGCATTGTCAAACTCAGTCTTCTAATTAAAGCAGGGAAATAAATAGCCAGTTCCCCTATAACTATATTACTTGGAGTTCACAATTTAGGGAAGTTCACTCTCTTATCTCTTCAAATACCTAAGGTACCTAAACCTGAGGAGGCTTGAATCTATTGTATTATCATTCATTCATTATCTATCACTTTGTATTTGGTCCTTCTGTATGTCCCCTGGAGATTTAAACTTTTATAATAATAATAATAGTAGTAGTATAATAGTTATTGTATGTATATTTATTCTGAACAATAGGTTCTAGAGAATTATACTCTGCAAATATGGGTTACTTTAAGGATGTCGTAAGATAAATCTCATTTACCATCTTAAAAATCACTGGCAAAGTGAGGGCATTGATAAAATGGTAGGGATTAAAAGTAGACGAACACAGGTTCCCAAATGTTGGTGTGCAAAACAATCTTCTGTGTACTTGCCTAAAATACAGATATCTGGGAACCACCCCTAGTTTTTCTGCTTCAGGTGATTCGAATGCAGTGATTTAAGGACCACATTTTGAAAAATACTGGTGTCCTCAATAGTAAGTATAATAATAAATTTTAAAAAGCAAACACTATATATGAAATTTCATCAAGTCTATAGGTAAAGGTAGATAATTCAAGACATAATTTTTTGAGTGCTATATGTGCAGACATCACAGGAGTTGACACACTATGAATAGAAATGAACTGCGGAGGGAATAAAGTGGAGATGCATGTTGGTGATGATGATGTGATAGCATATAATACCTACCATTTATTGAATTGTGACTATATTCTAGGCACTATGAAATGGCTTCACTTATAGGTATGTCATTTAATTCTTACAATCCTGAGAGGTAGCACCTCAAAATGAAGGACTGAGTGAAATTATTTAGCAGTTGCAATCAACAGAGTAAATGTACATTAAGAAAGTTAAAAAAGCAAAAAGTCAGTCAGAGGCAAAGAGATTAATAATCTCTATCTATAACTATATAACTATAGTTATCTATCTATAACTATATAAATATCTATAAATATACATATATACTCACTTTCAGAAGTCTAATCACTAATCATTCATGTGCATGCTATATTTTTAAGCTTAGAATTAAGCCAGGGATGGTTAAGGGAAGAAGTAAATACAAAAAGAACCAGAGCAGGGTAAACTAGTTTTCCAAATATAGACTCTTAGGAGTGAAAGGAGGAGTGGAACTTCCCCAGCCAAGTTTCACTTTGGAGGAGAACTCCCAATACAGTGTAACCACCAGCGCAGCTTTGGCAGGGCTGTTTATCATGGCCAGCAAAGGGGAGGGTGGAGCCCTTTTTCTGACAATGAAAACTCTTCCCAGAGTTCAGTGAGAACAACGTGAGCTCACTCCCTAAAAGATCTCAAAATTCAACGGAATTGTAAGTCACGAAAAACATAGTATTAACTGTAGTACTTTATTTTACGACTGGAGGTTACATATAATGTATCTTTTTATGAAGCTGAACTATGTAACTTCTGTAATTAATGTTATCTGAAGATAAATCGAAAGGTACAGTTTCAGTTATGCAAGGTGAATAAATTCTAGAGATTTACAGGTAGAGGACGGCGTGTTGCCTGCAGTTAACAATATTGTATTACCTACTTAAAAATTTGCTAAGACAGTAGATCTTAAGTGTTCTTATCACACACAAGAATAACAACAACAACAACAATAATAATAATAGTAAAGAAAGAAAGCAGGAAGAAACTTTTGAAGGTGATGAATATGTTTATGGCATAGATTGTAGTGACAGTTTCATGGACATATACTTATCACCAAACTCATCAAGTTGTAGACATTAAATATTCACAACAAAAAATAAAAATTAGCCTTGGAGAAGTGATCAGACTTGTGGCCTAATCTGGCTGCAGTCCTGACTCTACCACTGACTGGGTGAGACTCATGCAATCTTCTCCCCTATAGCTTCCCCATCTGTCAGTGCAATAAGAGGCTAGAACTGCTTGATCTACAGGGTTCTGCCCGACTCCAATAGTCTATGCTTGTATTTAATTAATTAGTTCATTTGGGGTCTTGTTTTCAAAAAGAGTTATGTTGTAAGCCGCCATGATTTACCTTCTCCAAGAATAATAGCAATGCCCTCAAGCTATTTTAAGCAAGGGTCAATGGGATATTGAGAGACATAGGGGGAGAGCCACTGGCTGCTGTGTTGACACCATTCTATACACAAGGACAGAGGTAGGCAGGACGTTACTGTAATAATCCAGGCTCTGACTGGGCTGACTCAGCAGACGTGGTGAGAAGTAATTGGATATATTTTGGAACGACGGCCTGTGGGTTGTTAGGGGAAAGAGGAGTCAAAATTTTCTGTAGTTTTTGGTCTTAAACAACTGAAAGGACAGAGTTGGCATTTATTGATGGTCGGGCTGGGGGAATGACAGTTTAGTTCTGCCCATATTAAATTGAAATGCCTACTAAGGATCCAAATTGGACCCAAATTGGATATCTGAATCTAGAGTTCGGGGGAGATGTTTGCGCTCGAACTATAAATTTGGGAGTGATCGTCTCCACCTGAATGGTATGTAAAACCACAAGACTGGATAAGGCACTCTAGGGAGAAAGGATAGCTAGAGAAGGAGGTCCAAGGATCAAGTTCTGTATCACTTCAAGGTTCAGAGGTTGGGGAGATGAGGAAGAAGCAGAAAAGAATGTGAGAAGAGAGACCAGTGAAAAGGGGAAGTGAAGGGAAGAAATAGTTTCAAAGAGCAGGGAGTGCCTTAGACAGGTCAAATGCTCTTAACATGGTACAGGCTGGAAGAAACCTTGCCTGCAAGGGAAAAATCCAATAGCAATGGAAACTACTTTATCGGCCTCATCTTCCAGCTAATTCTTTGTACCTTGGCCCAGCAAGCCTAGGAAAGAAGGAAGACTTTTTAATTAGATGTATTTAAAATACGGATAGGAACATATCAATCTGGGTTAAAAAAAAAATATATATATATATATATAATCACCTGTTTGCAAATTCAGTCTGCTAGGGCACCATGTAGTAATTTCTTCCAAGACGAAATTTTATTTTTCTGTGTTTTCAATGATGCAGACTATCCAAAGAGCCTACTTTCCAATGGGAAGAATGCACTGTAAAAGGATTTTTTCAAAAATCTCTTAAGTGAAAAAAATTTTTTTCCTTCTTTGTTTGTACTCATCACATGAATGTATTCCTGGATTTCCTTGTAAATAAGATACATGAAATGAATGAAAGAGCTCTAACATAATGTCTGTTGATTAAGGGACACATTCTAGGCTCAGTTTCTCAGTGCTTTGCCCGTAGCTTTCAGAGCACTCCCTTCAGCTAGCACTCTTGACACTAAGATCTGTCATTTAGAACACCTCTTATTTGCTACCCTCCTTTCAGCTCTGACTACCCCAGATCAGGTGTTTTCCAGGTGGTCTGTGAGGGCATCTGTATTTTTTCACTTCCTCAACTGTGGGCAGGAAACAGCTCTGACAGCTACCCAGAAACTCTGGTTATGAGTCTAATCTCCTCACTTGTCCAGTTGTTTTGTAGGAATCAAATACACTTTTTCATGATTACATCATTCCCACTAGCCCCTCCTCTATTTGATCCTTTTTGCCTGTGGCTTTCATGATCACATTTATGAGGATAATATCCTCACATGCTCAGAGAGAATGCTCTTCTTAGTGGCTGTGGGGAGAAGAGGCCCCTTTCCTGGCCTGTGGTCTTGGAGAAGAGTGACTCAATAACATCACCATTAAACTTACATTCTCTACAGCGTAGATTCGCTAGTTTTCCTAATTATCTGGTATTTCGAGTCAATGGATGTTTAAAGATTTTGGTTTTCAATTATTCAGATTGTATTTGTATAGGTATGCACTATGGGAGTAACCCAGTGAAACATGCTGCCTCTGCTATGTTAAGTTGTGCACTGTTTACTTGACATTACCTAGAAGCATCTGCATATCGTCACATAATTTAGCATTTTATTTTGTTTCCACGGTCACCTTAAATGCCATGTAATGGCAGTACATTGAATGTTTGCTTTTCCCCTTATTTATCACAATAAAGTATTAATTTATACCAATAAAAACAAAATAATTTTCTGTCTTTATTTCCTAAATATTCTACAACAGACATGAATTATTGAAACAATGAATAAAAAGAAAAAGAAACACACCACCAAAGAATTTCTACTGTAAAAACTTTTTTTTGCTGTTCTTTGTTTAGTGTTATTATTAAAGGATTATGGATTACTTCCCAGTGACTTTTCTGGCTTAATAAGGGATCCTGGGAATATCAGTTCTGGGTGAAGACAATAAGCATAAAAAACAAGATACATATGCCTTTCCCCTAGAATACAAATATAAAATCCTATTGGTCTGGAAGGCAAAAAGCAGCTGATTAGATTAAGGAGTTTGGGGGTTATTAGTGCTGCTAACCTAGCTGTCTGCCTATAGCATATGCACCTCTGGAGGCATATAGCGTCATACAGAATCTCTTGACGATTATCATATACAGCGTCTGGTGATCAATAATAACCAGGTAAACAAGGAGACAGGATGTGACCAAAATCCAAAATAAAAATGGACAAGACAAACAGAACCACATGGGGTCCAGATAACGGAGTTTTCAGACACAGACCACCACTCCTATTTTAAGGAATTAAAAGACAAGATGAAGAGTGTCTACAGAGAACTAGAAACAATAACAATGAACCAAAAGAAATGTACAGAATTAAAACACTTACCTGAGCCATAAAAAACAACCAGAATATTAGATTTTGAGCACTGCTCTCAACACTGTGAGTGCAGATGTAGCATGAATGGTACCAGTGCAATAAATTGAAGATTGTCCTGATTTATAGTATAGCATAAAGCGTTTGGCCGAAGTAATGAAATCTTTCTTTGTAGACCACAAAGGATAGCAAAGATTATAGATATCAAAAAAAGTTGAGAGAATTGATGAAGTTCCATTAGCTTCACCAATGACTTGGACCTCCAGTAGCTCTGATACATGGGAATTAACCTGTCAAAACCTCCAACCCCAAATCATACCTGAAAAGTTTTGACAGGAAAATGCTGAGAAGATAGTATGGTAGGTTCCGTAGTCTATAGAATCAAGTAGATCTAGGTTTGGTACCTGGGTCTGCTTCTTAATGGGTGAATGACCTTGGACCAGTTACTAAACTCTCTGAATGTCTCATGTCTAAACTATGGATAAGAATTGATCTGTTGAAATTGTTAAGAAAATTAGAACATGCATGTGAAATTCCCAAGCACAGTAGAACCATAGAATTATTGGCACAGAGGTATCTCCACCCAATCTTCTTTCCTCTCTAAACCACCTAGAGCCCTTTCCACCCTGTTGCCTCCCATCACATGTATTTCTTCATTCTCTCCTCTTCTTCATTCCTCTTATTTTATTTGGGGAAAGAAATAGAATCTACTTCATGTAATTAATCATCATCTGGAATTAATATATTATCTTGAATATACTTTAATATATATCTGGAAGTGAGTGTATTTTAAAACATCACTGATTTAAATATACTCTGAAAGTACAAAAAAAAATGACCTTTTTACCTTTCTCACAATATGTCCAGAATAAAATATGGGTAGGAGTTGCCTGTTCAAACTAAAAATCTATTAGGCTTTTTTACTCCTTGCCAAGGAGAGAGGGTTACAGCCTTGTATTTGTGTAGTTGATAGCCTCCCTTGTGATAAGCAAGACAGCTTAGCAGGGTCCTGAGTCATCAGCAAGACCCCCAGTTGCTTCAGTCAATGCACAGAGTGCTGGCAGAGGAAAAGCTTTTGAATTCATTATCTGAAACCTTTATTTTTTGGCCATCTTTTCTTCCACACCTTCTTCTTTTAAGTGTACATTTCTACTATACCTTACCATATTGATAATGACAAACATCATGAGCTATGCAAAAAAATTTTTTAAGTCTACATTCCAAATTATTTTGAAATACCCCTCATGGATAAAATGCTATTTGATAAGTATCATTTGCCAAGAGACCTGCACTAAACTAAAAAACATATTAGACAACAATTTTTATATAAAAAATATATGAGCACATTCTATTTTAGTCTATGTACTTCAAATATTAGTACTTAGGAGAATTGTAACATGTTTGCTTCCTTTCATATGAGAAACAAATTTAACCTTTGTTCTTTACTTAAAACTACTTGGATGTTTTGTACCTGATCTCTGTTTATGTATTTTCTGCCTCAATTTTAACATCTCACTATGAAAAGTATGGTTTTCTTCCAGGTTAATATCAGAAAAATGGCAATATTCTTAAAGAATGGAATTTGTTTTATTTTCTGTGCTAAGATACTAGTTAGTCTTACAATACTCTTTCTGTCAGGACAAACACTGTTGAACTGGATAGATAGTCCTACAAAAATTTTTTTTCAACTTAAGCAAACAATACATTTTGCAGTTTTATTTATCATCACAAGAAAAACATTCTCTCTTGCTACTCTCTTATTGGAAAGAAATATTAATTTAATAATTAGGTTATGCATTGATCACTTATTAAAACCAGGCACTGGGGATATCAGTTAGCATGACCTGACCAGTCCCTGCACTCAAGGCACTCATGGGTCCAGGTGCCCTGGGCATGTCCAGCTTTCCAAAGGTTTTGGAGGAGACATTCTCACAGGTTAGTTTGTGTTTTTCTTCTCTTCTTCTTCCTCCTATTCCTTCTTTTTAAAATAAACTTTAGTCTTTAGAACAGTTTTAGATTTACAAAGTCATTGGAAAGATAGAACAGAGAGATTCCATATATCCCACACTAGCTTCCCCTATTAACATTTTACCTGGATATTATATATATAAATGTAATTCCCAAACCAATCCTGATACATTGTGATTAACTAAAGTCTACACTTTTATCACATTTCTTTAGTTTTCATTTAATGTCCTTCTTCTGTTCCAGGATCCCATCCAGAACACCACTTTTTCTTTAGTTGCTATGTCTCCTTAAGATTCCTCTTGGCTGTGATGATTTCTCAGACACTCCTTGTTTTTAATTGTTAAAAGTTTTTGTGTTTTTTAATTGACGTATAATTGACTTACAATATTATTAGTTTCAGGTGTACAACATAGTGACTTGATATTCTTATACATTACAAAATGATCACCATGACAAGTGATCTTTGATAGTTTTTAGGAGTAGTTTGTATTTGTCTGAAAAAGAAAAAGACAAAAATACTTGATCTTAGGCTGAGAATCACATCTTGTGATTATTGTTCTAGTTGAAGCAGGACTCCCACTCAACTACACAGTCCTTTGGTGAGGGCTGTGCAGGGTTTATTCAGCACCACTCCTGAGTACTTCATCATTGCCCGTCATGGGGCTCTTCTCTAAGCTCACTCACTGGGCACCTCCAGGCAGCAGCTGTATTTCAGATCATTTTCCTAACTCTGGGCAATGATGTTTGGCCTCTTTGAACCTTTTCCGGTCTACCTCAGCCTCTCCAGATTCCAAATATTTCTTTATGCTTAAAGTCCTAATTGCTTCTTTTAACTAGCAACAGAGTCCAAATTTTTATCAGCAGAAATCTTGTACCTCCTTACTCAAGGGCAGAGAGAACTCAGTCTTCAAAAACCACAATTGCCTGGTGTCTGCTTCCTGGAGAGGAGGGGAGTTGTTTGCATTCCATCTTTCTTCTAGAACTCCTAACAACTTCTAATGCAGCGAAGAAAAGACAAAACAGCTGAGTTTACATTTCAAAGTAGATTGAACCTTCATATTCTGCTAGACATCATCACAGGAGCAGAGTTAGCGTTGTTAACAGAGGTGTGTACAAGATGCCTCTGTACACGGAGGAGCTAATGGGAGGGAGAAACGAAATCCACTGCTTAGAATAAGCAAGAGGGGTGAGCAGGGGATCAGAGACTATAAAGCTTCTCGTAGGTAATATCTGAGCTGAGTCTTCAGTAATGTGTGGTGGGCAATGCCAGCATCTCAGATAGAAGCCCAAGCAAAGACACAAGGGCATGAACAAGGGCATGTTTAAGGAACTGAGCAATTCTGAAGTGGTGCAGTGCGAGTGGTAGGATATGAGATGAGAAAGGTGAGCAGAAATCAGTCAGATTGGAGAGTGCCTTTTTTGCCACTCTAAGGTCTAAGATTGCTGTTGAGTGCTGTGAGGTTAGGTTACCTTATTGGCAGAGCAGTGTGGTTTAAGATCTAGATGAGAAAGGGTTAGGATAAGAAGACTGGAAGTCAGTGCACTCAGGGAAGAGATCTGTCATCCCAAAGGGGGGACCATTTGGTAAAATGGTAAAAGAGCACATTTAAATCTTGACTTTTAAACTTCTTAGCTTGCTGAGCCTGTGGGTTGACGAAAAGTTGGCAATGTAAGGTTGAAGACTAGGTTATATGAGAAACTGAAAACTTTGGCTGCCTGGACTGAGAAACTCTTTGGTCAAAGAGGAGTCCAGGAGGCTATTTGCCCTCTAGTGGCAACCACAAAGTATTTTCTACTTTGCTAGAAAGAGGACTAGAATACACAGTACAGAACAGGTCATTTGGAAGCTAGTGCTTACTATGCTTCAGGAAGCTATCTGAACTACTACCTAGACTTGAATATCTAGCTTAATACACAAGCCTAACATGAATTAGTTGAAACAGAAAAAAAGATGTTTAATAATAAAAATCTATCATACATACCACTAGGTTATATCACTGTCATTGAAATTATTTATTGCCATGTTCTAATATTATGCTTAATAGATAGGAGTGAAGATTTTTAAGTGTAGAGATTTTATTCTTTTAAATGTACAACGTAAGAAAATATTTGGAGGTACAGAGATGTGTCCTTGCATACCCAAGAATCTATTTTAGGTTCTCTGACTGCTCACTTATACTCCCTTTTTTTTGTTGTTGTTTCTTTTGGCCCTGCCAGTGGCTTGTGGGATCTTAGTTCCCCGACCAGGGGCCTTGCAGGGAGAGCACCGAGTCCTAACCACTGGACCGCCAGGGAATTCCTGATTGTTCACTTAGATTCTACACTTGCCATCTAGAGAACTTTGGCTACTCAGTTGAGCATTATAGAGTTTCCAGTTCATGTCTTTCTTTTTCTTTCTTTTCATATAAATGGTTTATATTCTCTTGAGGAACTTTGGGTGTTTTAAAGTCTTAAATCTTTAAAAGGTTTAGTCTTTTGAGAAGTAGTGCTTTCTCCTGCCTTTGCTAAAGGCAGTTCACAGAAACATTTCATTATTTATTTATAAGGGTAAGTCTCCAGAATAAGGTAACATTACCATTGGCCTACTATAGCCTCTGCACACATGAATACATTCATAATTGATGGAAGGGTCTATGCTACTGCTGCAGTTAGAACAAACCTAGGGTCAGATCTCTGGGAGAGCAAATCCTGTCATTACTTTTGTTAAGAAATGAATAAGGGGCATAAGTTTAAAATTATCTAAAAGGAGACATGCATGTCAAGTGGGTAGGGGGAGAAGGAAGTGTGGGAAAGAGGAGAGAAAGCAAACTGAAGAAAACAAGTCTAGAGGACTATTTTGAGCCATGGCTTGCTAAGAAAGTGATTTTTGTTTTCTTTCTGAGCTGTCTCTCTTGTTGGGGTAGGTTAATGATTGACCACTATGTTAGCCATTTTTGCTGGCAGTTAGGCCCTCAGTGAAACTGAAAGTTTGAGAAACAATAGAATTAAATTGCCTTAGGAAATTCTGATCCGATGAACATCAAACAGGCAGGTGAGGTTTCTCCTGGAATGTTTCCGCCCAGGTTTCCTTCGAAATTATCTCATTAGAGAGTTCTCCTCCATACAATGGATGACTAATGATGCGGATGTAGAGCTATTGACATAGGAAGATATTCACCTGTGTGTAGCTAAGGGGAGTAGGGGAAGTGAGTTACAAAATATATGCATAGTGTAATGCCATTTTTGTAAAATATATATGTGTATATATATGTATTTATATACACATATTTATACATAGATATTTGTGTATAGAAAACCATCTGGATTTACTCTGAATGTTAATAAGGATTGTCTCAGGTTGGTGAGATTGTGGATAATGTGAGTCCCACCCCCCTTTTTCAGTTATCTGTATTTTTTTAAAAAGGATATAAATGTTTTCTTAAAACAGAAAAGACAGTTACACTGTAGGTAGATAACTGTTTGAAAATACTCATTTATGTGTGTATATATGATGGATCTGAGTTTTTAAAAATTATTCAAAATCCTTCAGGAATTTGAAAAAATAAAGATGAATGCTAATCTGATTTTAGAATGGCATAGACTTTTTATGTGTTAAAGGAAAGTGACAACAAACATAAAATATTAATTTTATCACATAATTTTTAAAGCCTCTGTAAGTTTTTAGGTGGAAATACTGTTTGAATAAGGATTAAAGACACATATCAAACTCAGATAAAATATTTACAATATACAGGACCAATTAAAAATGCACAGCACAACACATGGAACAAGGTAGAGGTTTAATAAATATGAGCCATTATTATTATTACTTATATTAATAAATATGTGCCATTATTATTATTAGTTATATTAATAAATATAAGCCATTTATTGAAAATCAGTAAGAAAAATAAAAATTCTTCAAAACTGGACAAATGAAATGAACAAACAAGTCCCTGATCATGCAGCGGCGAATGGAATCAAATTTTAACTATCTAAGAGTTATAGAAATGCATGTTAAAATTTTATATATATATATATACATATATAAAACCATTCTTTACCTACTAAATGAACAAAGATTTATAAAAAAAGAAAAAAATTCACTTCCAGTGCTGGCAAGGTTTCAGAGAAATGGGTACTTACTATGCAAGTGAGAATATGAATCAACACAAACTTTTCAGATGGTAATTTGTCAGTAAATATCAAAACCTTAAAAATATTTACGCCTTTCAATTCAGCAATCCCACGCCCAGGAATTTAGCTTAAAGAAAGAGTCAGGAATGTTAAATACACTTTTTTTTTTAACATCTTTATTGGAGTATAATTGCTTTACAATGGTGTGTTAGTTTCTGCTTTATAACAAAGTGAATCAGTTACACATATACATATATCCCCATATCTCTTCCCTCTTGCATCTCCCTCCCTCCCACCCTCCCTATCCCACCCCTCTAGGTGGTCACAAAGCACCTTAGCTGATCTCCCTGTGCTATGCGGCTGCTTCCCACTAGCTATCCACCCTACGTTTGGTAGTGTATATATGTCCATGCCACTCTCTCACTTCATCACAGCTTACCCTTCCCCTCCCCATATCCTCAAGTCCATGCTCTAGAGACCGAGTAATTTCACTTGCAGGAGTTTATCCTACAAATAAACTCACACGTGTAAAATGTCACAGATACAGTGTTATTTATGCAGCTTTGTAATAAAAGATTGTAAACAACGTAGGTCACCATCAATAGGAGTAAGATAAATAACTTATGGTACTTCTAGACAATAGAATATTATGGAGGTATAACAAAATGAAAAAGAATGTGGCCGATATAGGAAAAAAAACCTTGCAATATTTTAAAATTAAAGTTACAAAACAATGTAAAAATGTGGGAAATAAGAATCTATTTCTCTTTGCTTGTATATTCATAGAAATACTCTGGAAGGGTACACAAGAAATTAGCAATAGCAACTTCTCTGGGGTGTGAGTGGGAAATTAGGCAGATGTAGGACAAGAATGAAGGGGAAAATTCTCTTTCATTTGGTTTTTGAACACATAGATGCATTAGTTTTGATGGTGTGGAAACGTCAAGTACCTTTTAAATGTCCAGACTGAATAAATAAAATACCTTAAATTAATTGTGCTTATCCTTTCCTCTTTGAAGACAGAAAAATTGTTTTTCTTTTCTTGGCACCCTCATACCTGAAAAAGGACCTGCACATAGTAGGTACTCAATTATTTTTAGGGAAATGAATGAATCCATGCAGGTTTAAAATTTAAGTTAGTCACCAAAGAAAAAGCCACAAGGACTTTTCACTTTCTGGATTATTTTGTCAGCAAAAACTAAAACTTTTTCGAGAGAAGATTGAAAATGAAAGTTCCAAGGGTCCAAGTAAGTATTTGACGTACTTACCTCTTTCATCAGCTGTAATCCTAAAGAGGCTATTAATGTAGATTATTAAAGCGAAGATAAAATAACTGTAAGGCAACACACTGCCACACTATGGTACCATATAGTTTCATAGACCGGGTTTATCATTTCCATCCAATAATGTGCCAAATCACTTTTCCTTTTCTTGCCAATGAGAGATATCAGGATATGTTCACAACTAAGCCATGACAGTAATGAGGGATAGAAGACATTGAGCGTAGAGAATGTGCTATAAACCATCAAAATCCACCACAAAATCCACCAAGTATTAAAAATGATATTGTAACTACCGTATAATAGTTAGCACTAGGGGAAATGTTCAGGAGCAGAAATGAAGTCTCTGAAATGAGCTGGTGACTATGTATTAGGATTAGTGATTCTCAACACTGGCTGCACATTATAATCACCTGGGGAGCTTTTAAAAATTCTGATGCCAGGACTCTACTCCCAGAGAGTCTGATTAAATTCATGTGGGGTGGAGCCCAGGCATTCCTTTTTTTTGTTTCTGTTTTTTAAGTTACTGGGGTGATGCCTATGTGGAGTCAGGTTTGAAAAACATTGGATTGGAATATGAGAAGGATGGAGGGCATTCTCTTACAGGAAAAAAGATGACTTAATCAGCTGGTTTCAGGCATTATCACTTACATAAAACCAAAATTTTTCAGATTAAATCTTTCCCTTTATTTCCTCATCTCCCAGACCTTATCTGAAACTCCATGCTTGGACTATTAAATTATTTCCTATAGGTCTGTCTCTCTTGCTTTCATTCTTCCTTCATATTTCCACTTTGCACAACAATAACAAATGGTTTTCCTGATATCAAGAACTCTGCTATCTACAGAATGTATGCAATCTACAATTTTCAGGTTGGCTTCCACTCAGAGCTCTGCCATTACCTCATGGAATCATTTTTTTTTTTTTTTTTTTCCGTACGCGGGCCTCTCACTGCTGTGGCCTCTCCCGTTGCGGAGCACAGGGTCCGGGCACGCAGGCTCAGCGGCCATGGCTCTCGGGCCCAGCCGCTCCGCGGCATGTAGGATCTTCCCAGACCGGGGCACGAACCCGTGACGCCCCCGCCCCCCACCCCGGCAGGCGGACTCCCAACCACTGCGCCACCGGGGAAGCCCTAATGAAATCATTTTCCTAATCAGTTTCCTCATCTGTAGCAAATTAGTTGGGGCTAATAATGTATAAGGTTCTTTTCAGCTCTAAAATTGTAAATTCCCTATTTCATTATCATCCTACCCATCTCCCACCAGCAAATACCCAATCTCATCTTTTGTAGCTCTCCAAAATATTTCTTAATTGAAGTCAAACAAAATCCTCTCCACTGCCCTACTTATTTCTTGCTCCTTTCCATCTAGTGTCTGTCATTATTTATGCTGTTTCTTCTCCTGAAAGTGTTTTCATTCCCCTTACCAGTCACATCCTCAGACACTTGGCTCAAACTCACCTCCTCCAGAGGCTTTCAGGAAATAACACCACCTTACACCCATCATATACTTACTTTAAGATATGATTAGTACTTTGTAGTGTAGACCCTCTTTACTCAAATTGTGGTGCATGGGCCAGCAACACTTGGACGCCTGTAATACATCCGGAATTGCAACCTGCACCTGAGTCTGCATTTCAACCAGATGCCAGGTTACTTGAATGCACATCAAACTTTGAGATGCACTGGTCTGTAACAGCTTATTAGCATCTTCTTTTGGTTTCTAGTTTATTTCTTACTTGCATATCTTTAAAGATTTTCAGGTCAGAGATCCTATCTTCTAAAAAAAAATTCAACCAAAACTTCTAGTACTCACATAGAAGGCACCCTGAACTGTTCGTTGAATGAATGATCATCGTGTTTACCACGATGGAATAGAATAGTAAACTCAAAATTTAGTTTTAATGGTTGATAAATACAATGATGGGCTTATAGAACTTTAGGGGTCTTAAGAGAACATCTCACCACGTCTACTCCTTTTACAGATGAAGAAACCCAGAGAGGGGAATGACTGCAGCAGATTGAACATCTTCTCTAACGTTCAGGCCATACTCTTTAGTTTTCCAGTTTCAGTAACAATGCATCACCACTCGATACCACCAAAAGCCAACAAGTAAGCACCCAAAATAGATGTTTAGGAATTCAGGGGTATTCATTTGACTCAAGCCTTTACTCAAAGATTATTTGCTCTTGCATTGTAGAATATCCATCACAATTTAGATTGCTTACCCTCTCTGAGACAATGCTAAACTCTGGGGCTACTAAAATAACCATGACCCAGTATTTGGTTTTCTGGAGGTCACTGTCTAATGGACAGCAAGACAGGGCAGAGGAAAAACAAAACAAAAGCACTGAAAAATTGGAGCCTTCACCTTCTAGACCCTTAAAGACACTGTAGAGTACAGCACAATGGAATAATGGAAGAACACGCAGTCGGCTCCAAGCCTGAACATGAGTTTGTTACATTTCGTTCTTCCCTGTACAATCTTAAACTCTTCTGAGCCCTCTGATTCCTTTTTTTGTGTGTGATTCCAGCACAATGCAGAGCACACAGTAAGGCCGCAGTGAGGCAATTCAACACTTCCAAAGTCCACTTTATCTACCAGGACAAGTTTTATTTTGTTTTCCCTTTTTTAATGAGTAAATGGCAGAGTCACAATAGGTGGAAAACAAGTCCTCTCTAACCGTACCAGGCCCAGCTCCCGGGCCTCCCTGCAGAGCGCGCGATGGTGGGGGAACTGGCACAAGGTTAGGGGCCCGAGCGGCAGCCCCGGCGCGAGGAGCAGGGAGCGCCAGCCCAGTTTCGCCAGGAACGCGCCAACCGCCCCGGAACCGGCGGGGCGGGGCGGAGCGCGCCTCCCTGCGCCCGGGCCGCGCAGCTCCCGGCGCATTCCAGCACCCTCCTCCCGCGCGCCGCGCTCTCTCCCCCGACAGCTGATTCATTGGCTCGGCCGCCCAGACTGCCTGGCGCCGGCCGCGTGACGTCACCCATTCACCGAGCCTGCCTCCCCCCCTCCGCTGGCGCCGGCCGGGCGGTCGCCGTGACAACGCCGACGCCACCCGGCGCAATGACTTCCAGCTGGAGCAGCCCCGGCAGCCCGCGCGCTCTCTCGCTCGCGCTGAGCCCAAGAGCGCGGGGGTGGGTTTCTTTCTTTCTTTCTCTCTGTCTCTCTCTTTCTCTTTTTCCAGGCTCCTGCGGGTTCCCCCTGCCGGGAAATGCACTGTCTTTAGTTTTCTAGGGCTCTAGTCCCAATCTCTTCTGAAGCGTACTCGCAGCCTCCCTTCTCGGTCGCGGTCTCCCTGGGCTCTGTGTTTTGCTGGGCAGCGTCCCATGCTAGGCTCGGCAGCCCTATTGGCGGTTGGGTTCAGCCCTTGCAGCGCTAACACCTGCAGAGTCAAGGCTCCTGCCAAAAGGCGTAGAGCAAAAGGAGGAAAAATTTATTGCCGGAATAGCGAAAATGGTAAACCTCAGCTGTCTTAGAGAAGAATGCCGGAGTAGGTGTTGATTATCTCCCACAATCACAAAACAACTTTCTTATAAGAATTTGCACTATCCCCTCTTAAAACGTAGTGGTTCTTATTTTGCTTTTAAATCAGACTTCACGACAGTTAGGAACTGAACGCTTCCAAAAGGATAAATCCTTCCAGAAGAGAAAACAGATCTGGGAAGTTGTAGTGCTGTAAATTAGAATGGAGGGTGCGTGAGGGTCGTATTTGGAGGGAGCGAGGTTAGGAGAAAAGGAGAGAGGGAGGGAGAGAGAGAGAGAGAAAGGAGGAGAGACATGGAAGAGGCCGGTGGTTTTCGAAGTAAGGCAAATAGTTCAGTATGCAACCCACTTCCACCCCCTCCCCCCAACTCCATACAAAAATCTTTAAGCCCTGAAGGTGGCGGAGGTGGGAGGGCGGAAGGGAGGGAAGTAGATTTAGCTATTGACCAGGGTTGGATGGGAGGTAATACGTTATGCTTTATTTCACTTTTTTTGGACAAACCTCTTGCTTCAGAACAGCTGCATTTTTGGAAGTAAGTCCACAACTGAGAACTAAGCGAAACCCTCCCACGGATAGCATAAATTTGCATTGCCGAAGCTGCTCCTCTCCGGGATTCTTGAGCCCAGAGGATGCAAATTCCCTTTCTAGCTCTTGCAAAAATACCTCCAGTAAAAACAAGCACTTTGGCCCCTTTATGAGTCCAGATTTCAGCATATCCTTCTTTGCGTTATTTATTGTTTATATATTTGGCTCTGTCTTCAAACGGATTTTAAACCCTTCGAAGGCAGAGAAGGACTCTCCTAAACTTTCAATCTCCTGACGCAGTTGAATAGATACACAGTGAGTATCTTTTCATGATGGTGCTAAGGAATGATTACTAACCACACTAGGCACAGTTCTGAGACTACTAGGTAGTAGGTGATGATCGTTAGTAAAAATAACTAATATATTAGAATTCACGTTCGAGATCGGAATATTTACTTTTCACGTTTCCCAGGAAACTGCTGGTAGCAGTCAGCAGTTTGTTAAATTATTTTTTTTAAACCCTCGAACTCATTTTGTTACCCATCAAAAATGAGGACTTAGTGAAACATTAATTTTCTAAAATTGCTGCATATTTAAATGTGATTGTAATTGCTTCTTAGCGTTTGAAAATTGTAACATCGATACCAAATGCTTTAGAATCCAAAGAACAGTCTATTGGGGTTGGCATTTTTGTATAAAATGGTCTATAACATAATAGATGACTGATTATCCCATCCACATTATTTGGATTCTCTTAAATGTCAGGTTTCAACATTGTGGGGGGAGACTCTCAAGAGACCAAAATAGATTTGCATGTTTATTTTCTTCCTTCTTATCTTCAACTAGACTTAATCACAGGTGTTTCAGTCCCTGTAGTTTCAGTAATAGCATTAGCTTCCAGTGGTTCCAAACCTTAGCCATACTTTAGAATTACCCCATGAACTTTTAAAAAATACAGTTGGCTAGGTTCCTTACCTAGAGATTTTTGTTTGTTTGGTCTGTGGTATGGCCTGGACATCTTTTTTTTTTGTTTTTTAAACTTAATTTCGAATTACAGATTAACAGGAATTTGCAAAGATAGTACAAAGAGGTTCCATATATCCTTTACTTTGTTTCCACCATTGTTTACATTTTACATAACTATAGAACAGTTATAAAATCAGGAAATTGACATTGGTATAAAGTGTTCTTGTAACTCTATGTCTTGTCATCGCTTGCAGATTCTTATAACCACTAGCACAATCAAGACATGGAACTATTCCAACACAACAAAGATCTTCCTGGTGTAATCCCTTTTTAGTCTCCTGCCATACACACACACACCATCCCTAAACCTTGGCAACCATTTGTCTGTTCTCCATCTCTATTATTTTGTCCTTTTGAGAATGTTATATAAATTGATTCATACAAGCTTGTGACCTTCTGAGATTGGCTTTTTTCATTCAGTGTAATGCCCTTGAGATCCCTACAAGTTGTTGCATGTAACAATAGCTTATTCCTTTGTGTTACTGAGATGTTTTTCATCATATGGATGTACCACAGTTTAATTATTCACCTATTGTAGGACATTGTGCTTGTTTCCTTTCTTGGGGGCTGTTCTACATAAAGCTGCTATGAACATTCATGTGTAGGTTTTTCTGTGGATATGAGTTTTCATTTCTCTGGGATAAATGCCCAGGAGTGTGATTGCTGGCTCATATGGTAAGTATGTGTTTAGTTTTTTAAGAAACTACCAAACTATTTTCTAGAAATGCGGTACTATTTTACTGTCCCAATGGTAATGCATGAGACAGCCAGTTTCTCCCATCCTTGCCAGCATTTTTTATTTTAACTGTTCTGATATGTGTCCAGTGATATCTCACCATGATATTATTAATTTGCATTTTCCTAATGACTAGTGATGTTGAGCATCTTTTTATGTCTTTATTTGCCATCCACATATTCTTTTCAGTGAAATTTCTCTTCATGTTTTTTGCCCATTTTCTTATTAGATTGTTTGTTTCTGTTGAGTTTTGAGAGTTGTACATAGATTCTAGATATGAGTCCTTTATCAGACATGCAATTTGCAAGTAGTTTGTCCCAGTCGTTTTATGCTCTTTTTTTTTTTTTTTTTTTTTTTTTTTTTTTTTTTGTGGTATGCGGGCCTC
>NC_041231.1:93303561-93336730 GCF_002837175.3 Physeter macrocephalus
CACAGGCTCCGGACGCGCAGGCCCAGCGGCCATGGCTCACGGGCCCAGCCGCTCCGCGGCACGCGGGACCCCCCCAGACCGGGGCGCAAACCCGGCTCCCCTGCATCTGCAGGTGGACGCGCAACCACTGCGCCACCAGGGAAGCCCCCGTTTTATACTCTTAAAAGACTCTTTTGGAGAGCAAAGCTTTTAATTT
Source organism: Physeter macrocephalus (assembly GCF_002837175.3). Taxonomy (NCBI): domain Eukaryota; kingdom Metazoa; phylum Chordata; class Mammalia; order Artiodactyla; family Physeteridae; genus Physeter; species Physeter macrocephalus. Next base: position 93,303,758 of record NC_041231.1, read on the forward strand.
TGAGGAAGTCCCATATTTTCATTTTTTTAAGTGTGTCATGCTTGTGGTGTTGTGTCTAAGAAATTTCCACCAAGTCCTAGATCTTGAAGATTTGCTCCTATGTTTTCCTTTAAAAGTTTTACAGTTTCACATTTTACATTCAAGTCTATAATCCATTTTAAGTTAATTATTGTATAAGGTGTGACATTTAAATCAAGGTGGATTTTTTGCCTGTGAATATCCAATTTGTTGAAAAAGACTATCCTTTCTCCATTAACTTGCTTTTGCACCTTTGGAAAAATCAGTTGGTAGTATTCGTGGGGGTCTATTTCTGGCTTCTCTGTTTTGTTCTATTGATCTATATATCCATCTTTCCATATACACCACACTGTCTTGACAACTGTGGCTATGTAATAAACCTTGAAATTGGGTAGACTGATTCCTCCGATATCATTCGCTTTGTACGTTTTTTAAAAGCTATTCTAGTTCCATTCCCTTTTCATATACATTTTGGAATAAACCTTGCTGGGGTTTTGATAGGAATTGTGTTAAACTGTATATCAATTTGGGAATAATTGACATCTTTACTATATGGGGTCTCCCAATCTCGGAACACAGTATGTCTCTCCACTTATTTAGACTTTGTTTGATTCCTTTCCTTAGCATTTTGTAGTTTCCCTACTGGTTTGCCTACTTCTTTTCACCTTGTCTTCAGTCATTTTATGCTTATTTTTCACAATGTGTTTTTAGTTGTACTTAGGAGAAAGAAGAGGGAAAAGTACTTCTGGTGCATCTTTCTGAAAAGACCCAATGTTTTCTAAAACCACCATTGGTAATTCTAAAAAAGTACAGCCAGAGTTGAGAACCATTGAGCTATACCTCTTTGTTTTACATTGTAGATTATGAAGGGGGTCTCAGTTTCTATTTCTGTTAGGTTTGTACCATTTTCAAATTATTTTAGTATAAGTGGATTTTCATCTTTCCCAACAGAGAAAATACTTTGAAGGAGGAAATAATACCTTCTTATTCTTTGGAAGGCAGCTGAGCTTGGTGGCATGGACAAGACTTATGGAAGCAGAATATCTATATTTTAATGAGATTTAGGGTAAGGTTCTTAGCTTTTTTAAAGCCAGTAAAATTAATTCATGGTTTTTAAGAGTAAATATATGTAAAAGATGTACCAGAGAGCAAGACTAACAAATGATATGTGTTTAAATATTAGTATTTCTTCCCATTGTCATACTCAATATTAGCACTTATACAGTGATTATTGCAAGCTAAATATTTGGGCTGGGTATTTGAGCCAGAGGGCTTACCCTGGAAGTCTCTTAATCTTAGGCTCAGTAACAGCCAGAAAGGTAGTTATAGGGAAGATATCGTTGTAAATATATTATAAAAATGTGGATTTAAAAAAATTGATCCAATACAGAAAGTATGGTAAGGTAGTGGTTTAAGTCAGTAAGAAAGACTATTGACAGTGCAAAGGAGAGGTAAAAGTGATTGTAATGTGATTGAATAGGGAAGGCAGTAGAGCACAAACAGTAAGTGAAAGGCTGGAAGAAAGTTAGAGGTTAAGGGCCTGGAAATTTCATTAAGTAAAATTCTTCCTACTTTTCTTTACTTTCTCATTTTCTTTTGAGAGTTTCTTCCTTTCTTTTCTTCCTCCCCTGTCCCCCTCCCTCCCTCCTTTCTTTCTTTTTCTTTCCTTCCTTCTTTCTTTCTTTCTTTCTTTCTTTTCTTTCTTTTCTTTCTTTTCTTTCTTTCTTTCCTTTCTCCTTAAATGTTCATGTGATTGATGTGAGGTTCTGCCCTCTTCTTCCATTATGTACTGACCCTGGATAATGTTGTCCAATTCTTTTCTTTCTTTTCTTTCTTTTCTTTCTTTCTTTCCTTTCTCCTTAAATGTTCATGTGATTGATGTGAGGTTCTGCCCTCTTCTTCCATTATGTACTGACCCTGGATAATGTTGTCCAATTCGAAGTGGTATGAAAAAGCTAAAAGATTCCAAATGTATGTCTTTAGCTCAAATCTCTCTCTTAAATCCAGATTCATGCATTGGGTCTCTAATTATCACTGGATATCTCCAATTAGATGTGCTGCTGGCTGTTCAATTTCAACATGCCTAAATTCTCCCTCTGATCTGTGTTCTCTATCTCATTAAACAGCATCTCCATTAATTCTCAAGCCAGAAACTCAGGCATCATCTTTTCAAGCAACAACCAACTATTGATTTTTCCTTTAGGAATCTCTGAAAAATTGTATTGAGTACTGAGGAGAGTAATGTTGGAAGAATGCCAAAATATGTCAACTATGCCAAAATATGAGAAGAAACTGAGAACCTAACCAGTTTCAAAACTAATATTCCCTAGGGCTATCTTTATAACTTATGAGGTACCTGATGGAGTTCTCTTAGCACCATCCTTAGTGTCTAGAGCAGTTATTGCCAGTATTTGAATTTTCAGTTTCTTATTCTTTCTAGAACTTCATATCCTCTTATTATTATCCTTATACAGCAAGGATTTACTGTAAAACACAGGGAATTATACCCAATATCTTGTAATAACCTATAATGGAATATAATCTGTCAAAAAACAAAACAAAACAAAAATGAATCACTATGACTATGCTGCACACCTGAAACTAACCCAATATTGTGAATCCACTGTAACTTAAATTAAAAAAAAAAAGAGAGAGAGAGAGACTCGGACAAGTTAGAATTTTAGTAAATACCAAAAATGCACCTCTAGCACTTATCCCATGGCGCTAGGGTGCTGATGGTACACTGTTATCAGTTGCATGAATCGTCTTGGCAATTGAATGTAAAAATTCAGTATGTGTATTTCCCTTGTAGTGTTTTAAAATGTTTGGTTCTGAAGAACACCTGTTCCTCTCTCTCTGCCTCATTCTGTCTCTCTTTCTCTCTGACTCTCTGTGTTTCTCTTAAACCTAGGCAACAAGAAAGCATTCCCTCTTTTTTGTAACGTAAAAGGTTTTTTTTAATTAATTAATTTATTTTATTTATTTATTTTTTTACTTAAAACGTTTTTAGCAGATCTAATTTATTTGAAAAGTTCTGAATACTGACTCCTGGCAAAATGGAACTCCATAGTCTACTTATTATAGAGGTATTTATATCAAACCTAATTCCTTTATGTCTTCCTTATTAGTATGCTCACATTCACTCACTCTAGGACTGCATCTCCTATAGTCATATAGAGTATATCACAACTGAAGGTTAGTTTTATACTGTAATGAGGAAGCCCTGTCTGTTAGATATGAACTGGGGCTACCAATCTCATAACTGACCACTTGCTAACATTAAACCAATGCTAAGAGTAAAGCAGAATGATAGAAAGGAAATCTAATTTATTGTACATGTTAATGAAAAAAAGATATATCTATGTGTTCATATATGTGTATATGTGTGTATTTTCTTTTCTTCCTCCACCTTGCTCCTTATCCACACATCTCCATGCAGTGTTCCATTCATTTGTCACCAGAACTAGGTCACATTTTTGTCCCTTAGACTTAGTGGGAGACTTCCAAGCCACTGTGCTTGGACTAAGTAGAATGTTGCCCTATAACCATGTATGAAAAAATAAAAGAAAGAACTTTACAATCATTTGAAACAAAGCCAATTATTACTTTTAAAAAGCTACCTGCTTTCAATTAAGCAGGAAATTATCTAAGAAGCCACTTAATTTGCTTTGGTCTGTAGTCCCACAACTGCTTTATGCTGAGTGGAGCATGAAATTAAATATGTAACAACTATCCTAATGGTTATGTCTCAGAATCCAGCATTTTAGAATCTTAGGTACTGTTTGCGTGGTGATAGATACAAAAACATACAAATCAAAGAACAGGACTGCATTGAGTTTGAGAAAAAACACAAAAAAATAGTATTATTGTCCTCTCTGTGTTTTATATATTTATATATGTTATATATATATATTTTTTAACTAAGTTTTAAAAAAATCTATTAATTTGTACATACAGGAAGGGTAGCAGTGCCTGTATGGAAAAATCTCTCTGACTTACAATAAAATGGCACCTTTCTCCCCATGGAAATTCTTATACTAGTTTCTTGGGTCTAAATATAATATAGATTATACAACGATATGTTAGAGGAAAAGGTCATAATGAATTTTCACCATTTGGTGAAGAAATGCTAATACTAATCCCTTGTTCGAGGTATCCATCTTTGTTAAGAGCCAAGACTACATACTGTTTGCAATGGAGAAACTGTTTATGTAGACGTATAAGGGCACTAGTTTATGCAAGAAATGTTAGAAGCTTTACTAAAATGACACTTCAATCAGTACTTAACAATGTTGTAAATGCTAGATGGTTCTCAGAGCCTCTTATTTATTTAAAACATTTTTTACAACTTTAAAACTTTTTATACTAGATAAATCTTTTCAAACACTAATCATATTACAAGTAAACATTTTAAAAATCTCTGAATAAATGCGGATAAAAGCATTTTTGTTCTTTTGTAGGTTGTATCCCAAACCAACCCTTTTCTTTCTTTCTTTCTCTTTTTTAAACTAAGTTAGGCATTCTGGCAGTTTTACCAGGAAATTTTGACAAATAGAAAATTGGACTGGTTATCTTTATCCCCCATGTGTGAAGCAGGACAAGTTTGAGCTGAGATGGCTTGCAAGGTAACAAAGTTACTCTGAAACTCATTTATTCGATGATAAAGATGCCTAATATTCTAGTTTCTATCATTGAATCTCTCCATACTTGATGATATTGTTAAAAACATTTTTCTGTTTTATTAAACTAAATATTATCTATAAAAATTCTCTGAGAAAAAACCATTTATGGGGCTTTGGTATTTTTCTAGAACAAAAAGTTCTGCATTTGTTCTTCAGCTTTTTTTTTTTTTTGATCAGAGAAAGGGCATAGACCTTAATACCAGAATCCTTGCATCAGAATCTTTGCAACCTGGAGAGAACTGCTCAAACTCTCTGAACCAGGTTCCTATAAACTGCAACATTGTTTTATGTGTACAATGGGAATAGTAACTGTCTAACAGAATTGTGAGGATTGCTTGGGATGAGGTAAGAAAAGCACCCCTTAAAGTGACTGACACACAGTAGGGCCTCATTATCAAAATTTAAGTGGCTCCAATTAATTGGTGGATCATCTTAGCTTTTTTTTCTAGCTTCTGTTCTGCTCTGGCAGTTCTTGTGACAAATGCTTCAAGGGGGAGTTATTTCATTTACTCCCTCCAACAGCCTAATGAGCTCAGTCTTATTATTATCCCATTTTACAGCTGAGGAAGTCAGAACACAGACTGATGATAGCTTATGCACCACTTCGGACATACAGAAACAGGTAAAGGTGACATTTGGAGTTCAAGAGGCCGTTTTGCCTGAAACTCAGCCAAAAGTTTTCCCTGCTAGTAGGACCTATGTGCCTTACTATCAGCCTGCAAAACATTCCTCCACTTTGATCATGCGTCTTTTTTTTTTTTTTTTGGCGGTACGCACGTCTCTCACTGTTGTGGCCTCTCCCGTTGAGGAAAACAGGCTCCGGACGCGCAGGCTCAGCGGCCATGGCTCACGGGCCCAGCCGCTCCGCGGCATGTGGGATCTTCCCGGACCGGGGCACGAACCCACGTCCCCTGCATCGGCAGGCGGACTCTCAACCACTGCGCCACCAGGGAAGCCCATGATCATGTGTCTTTTGACATGGAATATTAATGACCGGGTAAAGGATAATGATGGTTCTAACACTACTCTTTTGGGTTTGAAATGGACAGAGTTCAGCATATGGAATTTGTTCCCAGCAAAGCCAAATCTTTGCTACAATGAAAGATATTATAGAACAGTTCAATTGCATTTATTAGACAGCACTGAAATGCAAATGTAAAGATAAAAATAAGTGCCTATCTATAGCTGGGGGTGTGATTTATTTATACACAAGGGGGTTTAATTTTCCAATTAATGAGTGGGGTCTCATGCACATGATACCCATTAGTGCTAATGAATGATGTGTGTGTGGTGTAATAGACTGTTGTGCTAAATGCAATGTGCTCCCTGCCAGGAAGTAGATCTTCCTGTATATTATAATTTGTACATGTGATATCACACCTATGAAGTGAAGAAAATGAATTAATTAAATTCACAAATGTTTGGTAGAGCGACAATTTCAAGAGTTAACTAATTCTTTAAGAAATACTTAGGGAATAATGCTTTACTAGGAAATAGTTGGGCAATATTTTAAAATTCTCAACGTGGAGGAAGGATATTTAATTGAAAGGAGTGAATCTAAAGAGAGGACCTAAAATAATATTCAGAACCCTGCAATTCACAAGTCAAAACTGGTCTAATTTAGATTAGAGTAGAGATGTCATTTGGTCTTAAGGATGTGGGACTAGCCTTTACCTATCCAAATAATCACTCCTGAGAGCCTGATATTTCTTTTCATGGGAAGTTGCATGGAAAATAGAGCTAGAAAATGAAAATGTATTTGGTTTCAGGGAGCAGTAACCAATGCTCAGCTGGTAAAATGTACCAGATTTTCAAAATAAATGACCCAAATCTTAGGGTTTTGTCCATCTACATGACATGCCTTCTGACTGAGGGTAACAGGGAACCAAAAACTTTTCTCTCTAGCCATTCCCAGTGTCCTATGGCTGCCATGCCACAAAGAAAAGAGAAAAAAAGAGAAACAAATGAGAACAGCAGCACCAAGCTATGTTCTTTTTTTTTTTTTTTTTTTTTTTTTTTTTTGTGGTATGCGGGCCTCCCTCTGTTGTGGCCTCTCCCGTTGCGGAGCACAGGCTCCGGACGCGCAGGCTCAGCGGCCATGGCTCACGGGCCCGGCCGCTCCGTGGCATGTGGGATCCTCCCGGACCGGGGCGCGAACCCGGTTCCCCTGCATCGGCGGGCGGACGTGCAACCACTGCGCCACCAGGGGAGCCCGCAAGCTATGTTCTTGTGTGATTTCTGTATAAGTTTTCTTTCTCTCTTTACTTCCTATTGGACACACACACACTCACACTCGCACACACACTCACATACTCCTTTTCTCCAACTTAGCAGGTACGAAGGGTAATCAGCATGTGTGTATGCTTGTTGAACACATATCAGAAAGCAAACTCAACTTGAAGGGAAGGAAAGGAGAAAATACAACTACTTAAGCTCTACATTTCTAGAAGAAAATTAAAATTACAATTCTGGTGCCACCTTCTCAATTTTATTTGAATTTACTCCTTGCCTGTGTTAGAATGCTGGCCTTTTCGTACTTAGCAAAGTCTAAGCACGCAGTGAATGAGCAAAAAATGATCATGAAAGGGACTTCTCTTGGGAAGTCACCAAAACAAAACATTATTGTAGAAATACTAGAATGATAATCAGCACATTTTTCTTATCTAACATTCTATGGTTAGAGAAACCCAGATTCAGCTCTCTGGTTTGCTACATTATGCTCTATTATGACTCAGTTTCTTATTTGTTAAACGGGTATAGGAATATGTCTTTGCAATTAACAGGAATGTTATATAAGGTGAATGAGATATAATGTTTAAAACACAATACATTTTTTTAAACAAAGAAAAGTGTTATGAAATATCATTCATCGACACTGTTAAAATGATGGTACAAACCATAAGAAGAATATCTTGTTCATAAGGCCCTATGAGGTAATGTTCTAGAGCACTTAGCTAATTTTCTAATCATATTGGCTGTTAGGAGCCTAGCATAGTCAGTGCTCAAAAGTATATCTTGAATGAGTGGAAGAACTAATGAATAAAATAGTGACTATTTCAATTTTCACTTAGGGATTAAATAATTAAAGGCCATGGAAAAGGGGTGGCAAATATGTAGTATGTGTATCACTTGTCCAATCTCCTTTACTAATTTTATTGCAGCTACCGAAGGTAACTTTAGAATCTTTCTCAATACAGGACCCCAAGATATCCCTATCAATCAACTGGAGTTCATTTGAAAGAAAGTGTATTTGCAATCCTGAAATATTTAGAGAGATTAATAAGCAAAAGGGCAGGGTTAATAACGGGCATGACACTTACCTGGGGTCTATTAACCCTGGATGATCATGAGTATTTATGTTCAAACATACCAGGGCACAGAAAAGTCAAAAGAAACAAATTTTTCGCAAAAGAGATGTCACTTTTTTGATGGAATATGATCATGTGTAATCTAGTGTGTGACAAGTAGAGAAAGTATGTTGATATGAAGATGATTAAACATAGAAATTGTCTGTAATTTACTAAGCAATATTATTGTTGTTGTTATTGTTAGTAGAAAGGGAGGGAATGAGGAAAGAAGGAAAAGAAATTTCTCACTTTTTCTGGCAGTGTGTGAGTTCAAAGCAAGGATAGGCTTAAAATGAAACTTTTTTGATTTCAAAGTATTCAGTTAGGTTTATTTATTTATCTACCAAAAATCTGGGTTTATATATAATTTGTGAGTACTGTGTGTATACCCAAAGTAAAGATGTGCAGTTGGTATGGGACATACAAAGATGGATAAGATTGGGTCCCTGTCCTCAAGGGACCCCAAGTTTAGTGAGGAAAGTGTAAGGTAAACAAATAATCACAGTTTACTAGATGTGCTATGGGCATCTAGTCCAGGTACGTAGTGAATGTATCAGCTGCTGGACTATAATGCCTCTCTCTCCTGCACACCAGTAGGGACTGCTTCATGTTAAAATATACATTTTAATGAAAAAAATCTATTTGCTATTCAGTTGTTTAAAAAGATTGTACCAGTCATATTGCTTTATATGTACAATGCACAAGAAATTTTTTTTGTAGAATTTATGCCTGAAATTAATTCACACCGTGCATTGTCAGCAGTTCATTTAACCATAAATATTTCAATGCTATAATGATGGCTTAAGAAAAAAAACAAACAGGTTTTAAGCTTGTTTCAAAACTAAACCAAAGTTTCATTCACTCCCTCAACATGTAATTACTGAGTACTTGCTGTGGCCCAAACACTGTTAGATTCTTTGATGGATGTATTTATAGTCTAGTAGATGAAATAAAATCTGTACCTGGCAACATTACTGCAGGGAAGAAAGTAGGACGTACCATAAAGAACTCACAAATTGTTAGAGATTGTTTTTTCCTCCCCAAATTCATATGTTGAAAACCTAATTACCTAAGCGATAGTACAGGAGGTGGGGACTTTGGGAGATGATTAGGTCAAGAGGGTGGAGCTTCCTGAATGGGATTAATGCCCTTATACAGGAAGCCCCAGAGAGCTCCCTCACCCCTCCCACCAAGTAAGGACACAGCAAGAAGTCAGCAACCTGCAACTCAGAAGAGGGTCTTCACCTGAACCCGACCATGTGAGCACCCTGATCTTGGACTTCCAGCTTCCAGAAGAGTGAGAAATACATTTCTGTTGTATATAAACCACGCAGTCTGTGGCATTTTTCTTATAGCAGCCCAAATGTCTACGACACAAATAAATACTATTAAAGTTAAAGGTAGGGGAGATTTCTTCTAGCCTTGTGGAACTAGGGTGTGTATTAGAGATAGTTTATAATAATAGCACATAGGTTAGGGCTTTAAGTAAAGTACATACAATCCGTCTATTTATCCACACACACACAAAATATTTTTTAATAGAAGTGTAGTATACACGCAGAACTGTAGTGTATGGCTTGAAATATTTTCACAAAGCATACACAACCCTATAATCAGCATTCAGATCAGAAACTAGACCATTATCATCTGGTGTATGATACATCCTGAGGGGCTGTTTTTGTTTTTTTTTTTAAATAAAGCATGAGGTAGGAGTTGATTTTCTTTTTTTTCTGCATATGGTGAGTCAATAATTTCAGTACCATTTGTTGAAAATATTTTCCTTTTTCCATTGAATTCTCTTGGCATATTTGCCAAAATCAATTGACTATATAGGTGTGGGTCTGTTTCTACATTCTCTTGTGTTCTTAATGGTGCCCTTTGATGAACAGAAATTCTTAAATTTAATATATATATCTCTATACAAATGTAAAAATATACATACTTTTACAGTTAGTGCTTATTGTGTCCTACTCCAAGGTCATGAAGATATTCTCATGTGTTTTCTTCTAAAAGCTTTATTGTTTTACCTTTCACGTTTAGATCTACAGTCCCTCTGGGACAGATTTTTGTGTGTGTGTAATATGAGGTAAGAATAAAGATTTACTTTTTTCCATGGCTATCCAATTGACCCAGAACCATTTGTAGAAAATTCTATCATTTCCCCAGTGCATTGCAGTGAGTGGCCCCTTTGTCCTAAATCAAGTGACCTCATATGTATGTTTCAGTTTCTGAATTCTGTTCTCTTGATATTTATGGCAATCTATACTGTCTTAATATATCCTTATAATAAGTTTTGATATCTAGAATGTAAATTACCCAGCTTTTTGTTGTGGTTCAGGATTGTTTTCGTGATTTTTGCCTTTTTGCCAAAGTTCATTTGTCAATTTATTTATATATATATATAAATTGATCCATATATATATATATATATATATATATATATATATATATGGGTCTGCTAGGGATTTAAGTAGGATTGTATTCACCTATCACTAAATTTGGGGAGTATTGTTAGCATTACAATATTGAGCCTTTCAATTTACGAACATGGTATAACTTTCCATTCATTTACATCTTTTAACATAGTTCTCCTAGTAATTCTGTAGTTTTCAATGCAGAGGTCTTGTAAATTTTGTGTTTTTTTAGGTTTATACCTAGGTACTGGATTTTTTAAACATTTGTGATAATGTTTTCATGTGTCAACTTGACTAGAGTCCACTAGACTAGTCCTTCCTACACTGGACTAGTGATTCAATCAGACACCAATGCTGTGAAGGTATTTCGTGTATGTAATTAGTCATTGTAATCGCTGGACCTTGAGTGAGGGAGATTGCGTGGATAATCTGGGTGGGCCTGACTATATCAGTTGAAAGGACTTAAAGTCAGGACTGACTGAGGTTTCCCTTTCAGAGAGAAGAAATTCGGCTCCTGGAGGACAGCGTTGGCTTTGTGCCCATGGAATTTCATTCTATTCATGATGCTTCCATCCTGATGGCCTGGCCTATGGATTTCTGGCTTGCTGATTTAGCCCTCACAAATGTAAATCAATTTTCTTTAATAAATTATCTATCTATCTATCTATCTATATCTATAATCTACCTATCTGCTTATCTATCATCTATCTCCCACTGGTTCTTCTTCTCTAATTCAACACTGACTGATACAGATTTTGATACTAGAAGTGGTTCCAGAAGAACAGGAGCTTAAGGATGAGTTCTCTGAATTGGTACGAGGCAGTCCATGGAATGATATAGCAAAAGAATTACTCAAATTATTGCCATTGTATGTCCCTGATCATATACCACTACCTCAGAAAAAGTAAAATACTTTACTCAAGGCCACTAGATACTGGGGAGTAGAGGGGCTCTAAGACCAAGGTCTTAACAGCTATGCTATGCTGCCTCCCCGTAAAACACTGGGATTTAATTCGATATAAATCAAAGCTTTAATATTCATACTCTGTATGATGCTAAATGTCTAAGCATCTTTTAAATGACTTTCTCCCCATTTTTGTGTTGTTGGGAAGAATATACGGTTTGGGGGATGTTGGATATGAGGAAAAATGGAGTGGGATGGTCCAGCATTTTCTGATAAGGTTTGGAATATTTTGTTCTAGTCAAATCCTCATCTACTCATTTCTCAGTGGTTCAATTTCATTCTTCTGATGTCGAAGACCATATTACTTTGCTCATATTCAGAAGCCAAAGAGATTTAAAAGCCAAAGAGAATGCATTTAAAAACAATTTGCTTGTTGTTTACAGCCGCCTAGTATTTATGAGTCTTTTCTCCTTGGAAGTGATGATGAGCTCTGGTGGCTCTAATGGACTTGATTTCCTTGGTCAGCACGGGCGGAACATTTTCGCACAGAGGTTTGCAGGCATAATACCTGCTGCATTTTAATGTTTACAGAGATTGAAGGAATGTGTGAGCTGAATGCACCCTTGGCGAACCTTCAGTCCTAATCTCTAAGGGAACCAGGAACTGAATGACGTCTCTGCCACCTCTGAGCAGACACATCCAGAGCAGACCTGGGAGGGATCAGGGCCAGACAAGCTGAGCACAGAGCTTGGTCCTCTGGAGAAATGTTTGGTCTTTCTATTCCTAAAGTATGGGGTTTAATGGAGTATGGAGAATCCGTTAGGAAAAAAACAGCCTAAAGAAAAAAGAGGGAGCAAGGAATGGCAAAACTGGGTTCCACACTCCAACCAAATTTAAAGAAAAAAATGTATGGGAGTAGAGAAAACACAAACCCAAAGATGCAGTCAGGAGGGACCAGGGAGAGAGACAGCAGTGCCCATTCTACTTTTTGATATTGCAACAGAAACATTTCTGGCTCTTTCTGTATGCCTCAGTTATAATAAACTTGAGGTATTCTCTTGGGAGAAACATTTAATTAATTAAGGTACATTTTTTTGCTGATCTAGGAATTTGCAGAAGGCTGTGAGAGTATTTGTATTTTCATATCTCCCACAAATCTAGTGAGATGGAGTTGTCTTTCCCATTTTCCAGACAAGCTGAGTCCAGTGACTTGTCTAAGAGCCTCAAGTAGCCGAGAGAAACATCTTTTGGCTATTTCTCAAGTAGGGACTTGAGGAAATCATGAGCACTTATATTTCCAAAATACAGTTTTGTGCATCTTTTCATTTTTCTGATTATCAAATAGTATTTTGAGGTAGGCAAGGCAAGGGTTATGGTGGAAAATGTGCCTGGCTGAAGAAACCAAGGCTCAGAGAGTTGGAAGACACCAATTTTTAACCTTGGAAGCCAGAGACCTTGGGCCACATCCATCCCACTCCCCACGCAGCACAGAACTACTTAAACACTGGGACTTTCACCTCTTTGCCTTTACCAGCCCCTCTCCCTGAAATATCCACCTTTAACTCCAACTCCTGAGCTAGATGTGGCTTCACCAGGAGCCTGGAGGGGATCCTCCACCCTATAACCATCAGGCTTTTGGGAGAAGGCTCAAGGCTCAAGGTCACGGCAGCTGGAGCTGAACCCGGGCTGGTCCCTGTGTGGCTCACGTCCACCTGGAGCTGCTGGAAGAGGAGCCTGCAGGACACCCACCAACTCAGAAAAAGTGACTCTCCTTCCAGGGGGCAGGGGAAAAAAACTGTTTTGTGAATAGTAATGTAAGAACAAATCTGACTCCATATTGGATCTATTTCTTTTCCTTTAACCTTTTGTGCTTTGTCGTTCAGGCTTGGGCATGTTGGCTCTGCACCTTTTGTAAAAGAATGTTGCCTATAGCCTGAAATATATGGGATAGCCTATTCTCAGGGCTCTGACCTTTAAGAGTCCATTCATACGGAGATAAAAAGCACCGGAACAGAGAATAACATTTGTCTTGTTGGAGGTTTACAGGAACATCGTGGCCTGACCTAGGTGGACAGCTGCAAGATCAAAGGATTCTGACACCAAGAAATTTGCAACAACTAACCACGCCCTCCCTCACCTTGCCTTTAAAAATGCTTTGCTGAAATCCTTTAGAGAGTTGGGGTGTTCTGGGCAGGAGCCACTTTTCTCCTTGCATGGCCCTGCAGTAAACCTTTCTCTGCTGTTTGGCCTCCCTGTGCCTCATCGGGCACATGAACTTGCGTTCAGTAACAGTAAGCCCTTAATAGGCTTACCGTGTCCTACAGATTCACCAGGTGAAAGTAATCCAGCCGTACTTGCCTTTGAGAGGTCCTCTGTTTTCTTCCTTAACAGAACCATCTGCTGACCAGTCTGAGGTTAAATGAAACATCCGCTTTGCTTTCCTCTACCAATGGGCTACAGAGAGGTAATAATAATAGTTGTCATTGATTGAGTGCTTCCTAGGCTAGGAAGTGATTTACTTATATTGCTTCATTAAGACCTTTGAGGTTATTTCAAAATTACAGAAGGGGAAAACGAGACTAGGCAAGGTAAATGGAGGTGCCTGAAGTTATCTACTTAGTAATGAGCCAGAGCAGGGCCTGGGCATGCCACGTAGAAGTCTGATGCTTCTTAATTCCACTTACTTTGAGCCAGGGCAGGAAAGGAAGGTCATTTAATACGGTACTTGGAAACTGGTTTTGCCCCACTAAAGGCACGGCGATTGAACTTTCTCAGGGAACAAGCCCGGTCCTGCTTGCCTTCTATTAATTACCTGTGCAGACAGCCTTGCACTTTAATATTGCCTCACACCTGAGACTCTCCCAAGGTTATTAGACTGCATCCTAAGGTGAGGAAAATTCTTTCTGAGCATTAGTGCTTAAAGGTCTTCAGCTCAAAGCAACTGAACCACTTACAGTGTTCTGTTCTGGGCCCCAGGAAAATAAAGATAAATTAGAACTGTCCCTTATTCTCCAGGAGCTTTTAGATTTGGAGGAACCACCACCTTCAAATGAAGCAAATAGACATCCTAGATAGACACTAATATGTGACAATAAATAGAATAAGTAATGCAAATAATAGAGAATTGTAAATAATGGGACAAAATGTACTGTATAATGTAGAGCAATGATCAGTAGAAAAATGTCAGGTAGGATTAGAATAGTACCAAGGAATATTTGGTAAGTGTATTTCCACTGATATTAATGGTAACTTTGTCTGAAAGAGATAATTTGCTCCACAAGAGGCACATTAAAAAAGTGTTCACATTGTCACTTAATTTAAATATTTTCGATAATGGATTTAGGAAGAGGTGGTCAAGAAAAGCCAATCATACAATTTAATGTTTCTGGGTAAAGTCAGATATAAAGTATTGTTTCTGAGTCTAAGTACTTAATAAATGAATACGAAACATTAATTCTTAGGATAGTTATTGGTATGAACTAGGAATTCACCAAATGTTCGATATTATTGCTATTATCTCTTCGATGAAGCAATGGCTTGTGTTTTAGTTAGTGGTTCAAATGAATGTTATATAATGTATAACGTTTGGTGGCTGAGTTTGATTTCACACAGGATATTTTTAATTGCAAAAAATTTTTACTTTTTCCATTTTATATTTTTGTCAGCAAAAGTAGAGTATTTTGGGAGAAATGCATAGCTTTGTAGCTCGGCTCAATAACTATACTCCCTCAGGTATTTACTGGTAGTTACTTCACAAATCCATACAGTTTTAAAAGAACAGATATCCTTTTAAGTAATTCAAAAATGTTTTCTAGGTACTTGTTTATATTCAAAGTCTGTTATCTTGCATGAACATTCCCCAAAACATGCACCAGGCATTTTTCGAGTTGTCAATATGAAATGTACTTAAAATTTCCCACAGCATCAGTTTTCTTTGTAAGTTTTTCAACACATTTCTTATGCTTTGATAACAGATAATGTCTTGTTCTGCAATTACTTTTAAGAAAATGACTTCTATAGTTTTGTACCTTTAACTCATATTAAAACTACGCTAATAAGCTGGTTGTCACAGGGAACTATCCTTGTGTCAAACTGAATGTAGCATTTGAGGAAGCCAATTACAATGAGAAAGGTTCCATACCTGAGCAATACGGATATTCAGCTGTGGAATTACCTGCCCAGGTAGTATTCCCAGCCATTGTTTGTCTTGATGAAATGATTTGCATTTTGTGGAAGCTGAGCTATTCGGACCATTACTTGCACGGTGAGGAAACATTTTTTTTTACGCGCAGGCTCAGCGGCCATGGCTCACGGGCCCAGCCGCTCCGCGACATGTGGGATCTTCCCGGACCGGGGCACGAACCCGTGTCCCCTGCATCAGCAGGCGGACTCTCAACCACTGCGCCACCAGGGAAACCCTGGAAACATTTTTGAAAAGTTCTTCAATAATAAGAAAGACATGAACTAAACAGGTAGATGTAATAGAGTGGAACAAATTACCTATCATGATAAATTTGCTAGCAGTCCCTTCCTTGGGAAGGTATTTGTATGTGTTATTTGCATTCCTTTCTGTACACTTAAAGGCCATATTATGAAAGTAGTACATTCTCATACAAATTTGGAAATTGTTGAAAATAATTTAAAAAGAATCACCAACCTATTCATGGACAATCCCTGTCAACATTTTTATGTATGTCTTTTGATTTCCTGTGCATATTAAAAAGTCATTGCGGTATGTATGTATTGTTTTTCATCCTTTTGTCTGGCTTTTCTAGAATTTCATCTAAAGGGAATATGTAGTCTTTTGTGTCTGGCTTCTCTCACTTAACATAAGCCTCTTGAGAACATCTATGCTATTGCTGAACAATATTTCATTGTAAGGATATACCACTAATAGTTTATCCCTTCATCAGTTGATGGGTATTTGAGTTCTTTCCAGTTTTCAACAATTATTAATGTGAGTAAAGCAGCTCTGAACTTGAGTACAACTCTTTGTACGTTCACATTTTCATTTCTCTTGGGTAAGTACTTAGGAGTGGAATTGCCGGGCCACGTTGTATGTGTGTATCTGAATTGATAAAAAAACTGCCAATTTATTTTCCAAGTGGCAGTTCTATTCTGCATCCCCACAAGCCATGCGTAAGAATCTAGTTGCTCGACATCTTCACCAACACTTGGCATCTTCTGTTTTTAGAAATCTTTCTTTCTTTCAGCCATTCTAGTGGGTATCTAGTGGTTTTAATGAACATTTTTCTAATGACTATTGATGTTGAAAAGTTTCATGTGCTTATTTGTCTTCCTTGTGTCTTCTTTAATATCTTTTGCCTTTTTTATTGGATCGTTTGCTTTTCTTATGGAGTTATAAGAATTTTTAATATAGTCTGAATACAAGTCCTTTATCAGATATATGTTCTGCAAATATTTTCTCACAATCTGTAGCCAACCTTTTCATTTTCTTAGCAGTACCTTTTGAACAGCAAATTTAGCAAATATTTTCGGTTTTGATGAAGTCTGTTCTATCAAGTTTTTCTTTTTTCAGTCCCAGTTTAAAAGTATTTGCCTAACCTAAAGTCAGTAAGATTTTCTTCTAGAAGTTGGATAATTTTAGGTTTTATATTTGAATGTATAATCCATTTTTGAAATAATTTTTAGATGTGACGTGAGTCAAGTTTTACCTTTTTGCATATGGATATCCAATTTTTTCTTACACCAGTCTTGACAAACAAACAAAAAAACCAAATGGCTATAGATATGTGAGTCTCTTTGTTAATTCTTTATTGCATCCGTTTAATTTTCTATGTTGACACCATAGTACACTTTCATACTTATTGTAGCTTTTTAATAAGTCTTGAAATCAGGCCATGTTAGTCCTCTAAATTTGTTGTTTTTCCAACATTGTTTTGGTTATTCTAGGTCCGTTGTATTTATGCATGAACTTTAGAACCAGTTTTTGAATTTTGTCAAAAAAGGATTTTTATCCAGAATATAAGAGGAACTCTCCAATATGAATATGTTTTTGACCTGGAGTGGGGCTGGAGCACCTCTCTTTCAAGCTTATCCTCTATTCCTTTAGCACTTCTGTCCAATGCAACTCTAGGTTGTTTGTACAAAGATGCTCATTATGTTAGAAGTCCTAGCCTATTTCAGATAGTTCTTAAAACATTTAGAAATGTGAGTACACTTTTGATGCTGAGTCCTAGATCCTGAAAGTAATGGGGCATGTCAGGCCATAAGGCAATCAGGATCCCAGTGTGTCACATTAAAAATAAGATGGGTCTTTTTGAGCAGATGCCAGATCTAGATTCTGCTAATCATTGCTGCAACCAGAAGTCAAAGGATTCTTTCTTGCACAGGATGTACAAAGAACTGCAGTTCTTGTAGCCACAATGTGGATATACCCAGCGCGCTCATTATCAGCCTTGAGAATATAGAACAGTGTTACAATGTCCTGGCCTTCATGGCGGCAGCTGTGCGTATGGTCCTCTCTAAACTGAACCTTTGTTCCTCATTATAGTTATATTGTTCCAGAACTTGGATCCATTTTTTAAGCCATCTTTTTTTAGTGCTTCTCTCTTGTTGGATTCTTTTCCTGCAGATAGAAGCTACCATTTTTTTTTAGATTTTATGCCGTGCTCTGTTTAGAATGCGTATTTTCAGGCATATATCATATTTGTTGATCAGACCTTGACAATTACAAGGCATTTAAATGATTAGATTCTGATTATCAAAATTCAAGCCCTTGAAATAGGACGCCTGAGCTAATGCATTCCACATTCCAGCATCTCATTTGCCGATCAATGTATTCATCAGAATCAGTGATGAGAGCATATTATATACTTGTCAAAGTAAACTTATTAAAAATACATTAGTTCTAAATAAAATCTTGTATTGATTTGTCATTTGTTTTATTAATAGAAAACTTTACACCTGCTCTCAAATCCTCAAATCAAAAGATATCTGTTTCTCAAATAGATTGAAGTTCAATGATGAGTACAATTCCTCTGTGTGTGGGGGAGAGAGGATACTAGCTCATCAGCATGCACCACTGGCATGCCTTACATTCAGAAAAACAAAGATGAGAGCAGCTATGGAAAGCAATTGATATTCCTGCACAGGTTGGAGTTGATATGCAAATGGATAAACACAATGTTACCGTTCTCAGGAAGCTATATGGAATCACACCAGCAGAGGTTTGATACTGTATTTCCTTCTGTTTTAGCTCCGTTGTCATTTCAGAACCTGTGAAACTAAGAATCTCTAAGAGATGTATTAAGGGATTCCAGCCCCCAGCAGAGAACTGTGTAACAATTAGCAACCACAGAAAGAGTAAACAATAAAGCATGTAACAATACAAGGAGGGTATTACAAAATGGATTTACAAATGCTGAGTGGTATTAGTTTAGTATGACTTTGTTACTCACTATTATTAACATAGTGCTTACCGACCTTTTAAGATAATGTATAAAATGAACTGGTCTAGAGCTAATTAGGTAATAGTTTCTATTTTTAATTAAGCTCTGTCTTACTATCTCTGCAGGGGTCTAATACCCTGGAATCCATTTTTGGGGGGAGGAGGGGTTAAGGCTACTTCTAAGGGGGCCTCGTTAAAATTTAAGTACAGAAAAATCCCTACTTTTTGTAGCTCTACTTTTTGGCAGATCTCTGCACTGGATCTTAGAATAGCTGAAGGACGATCAGGAGTGAGTAAACTTAGGTTCAAGATCTTCCTTTTATCAATACTAACAGGCCTATCAGATCTCGTCTCCTCTCCTGATGAGTGGTCATCCTTCCTTCCGTCAGAGCTTCACCACCTGTGCTTCAGGGAGAGGCAATCAGCCTCCCTGTCTTTAGGACCAGTCCCAACTTTAGAAAGGCAGGGTCCCATTATTTTAGAGCTAACAAACCTAACAGTTACACTTGCTGTTAGCCTCACTCTGACCCGGAATCCAGCTGTGGCAATGGATATCTGGTTAGCTTTGGCTGCCCAAGTCCCACCTCGCTAGTGAGCCCTATTATCCCAGACTCTAAAGAGATGGGTCCTGGTAGCTCTACCATCCAGAGGCAGAACACTATCATATGGAAAGGCTGGCATAAGATAGAGCAAGAGAAGGACACAGTCGTTCCCCTGCATTTCTCCTGGGCCCTTATCCGTGGGCATCGTGTGTCCAAAATGTCTTCAACCCCAGGGAATGTATATGATTCCAGGTCCTGACTTCCAGTTGGAGTGCTCATTTTGTAGGTAATCTAACCTGCTCATCTAACTAAAGATAAAGCACGTACCAGAGTCTGGCTTTCTATCTAGTGCTCATTCTGGTAGGTTATATTGTACGGCTATTGGAACAAAAACTCATATAGGACTTTACTCTAGTCCCCGTGTATCTGCCTTGGTGCTTTTTGTCTTACTCTGTTGAACCTGATGATGCAGCAAAATGAAGTTTGGTTTACTTACCTCAGGAAATAAATGGTGGTAATTGGATGGTTAGTGATGGTCTGTTCACTAGGTAAGACACGTCAACCAGGAATGATTCATTTAATGAGATTGATCTCAGTTTAGGAAATAGTGCCCCAGGCCTCTGCCATGATCTTAAATTAGCCATGGCAGTGTCAAAATTCACAAGGTTGCAGAGCCTTTTCAAAGGAAGAAAGCTGACAGTGGTGGAGGAGTGAGAGGAAGCTTGCTTGGTGAGTCTTTCCTTTTATTAGGAAAGAAAAATCTTTAAGTTAAGTAGCTTGTCCAATTCCTTTGTGTTTGTGTATGTGAGAAGCTCTTGCAGATGTTCTCTTAAGCTCAGTGGCCTGATCAGGACCTCATGGGCACCAGTCACATGGCCAACCTTAGCTTAAAGGAGGCTAGGAAGCCAGTATCCTGATTTCTGTCTTTATAGTGGGAGGAAAGCAAGACAAGAGAAAGGGGATTTGGGAACGAACGGTTGTTGTGTCTGCCCCAAGTGATCTTCTCATTTCTCTGTTTATTCAACATTCAAGACAGGCCCACTGAACTTTTAGCTCTTAATCATTAGTCCTTCATAGTTTTGCTCCCTTATGCTCTTGGCTGCATTTTTCTGTGCATGCGTTTTTTTCCTTAGTATTTCTCCATCACTGATGGGATAAAGTCCCAGTTCCAGATCATAGCATCTGAGACCCTTTGTGCATGGCCCCTACCCCCCACTCCAGCTACCTCAACTTTTGTTTCCTTAAAGATGCTGCTATTCCATCATGTGGATTCTCTTACTGTTTTCTAAAAGTGGCATTCTGTCTTCAGGCCCATCTTGCCTCCAATACATAACATTTACCCATTATTCAAGATCATCTCAATCAATATTTCTTCTGGGAAGCTTTCCAAAGGCCATCCTTCTGATTAGTACTGACCATGCTGTGTCATAATGGTTTTTTCACATTCTTACACTCAAGGATTTCTTGGTCTAGTGGGACAAAGGGCGTTGGGAACAGTGCCTGGCACATTTTTTACTGGGTAAGCATGTAAAAAATGTGCAGTGTAGGAGACTGAAAGCTTGAGGAAAATAACTATCTTTTAGTTTTTCCCTTGCAACAGCCTAACATGGTTAATAATTAATAACCCAAGATAAGTTGTTAGAACAAACTAATTTGATTAGTTGATTGCGCAAATGGGCAAAAACCATTTTTAACCTTGTAATATCAATTGAGATCAATACTGTTGTTAGCGCGTTTTGGCGATTATATAAGTTACCAATTGCCCTGTTCACAATATAATGAACATGATAACTCTTTTCCTATCTCCTCTCCCAAGTATGTGCTTTTGTGTGTTTGTGTGACTTCATTATCTGTATTTTTCTTTCTCTGCTTCTAATTTCTCCACCATTAGTAATGGCAGTTCCATATCCCTCATTGTTCATCTGTTCATGTCTGATTAACATTATCACCAGGTATAAGACTTGTCTCTGCCTCAGTGGAACAGGGGCAGTCTTTGTATCCAAAAGCAAGGATAAATCTAAGTATTCTCACACAGAAGTCATTTAACATTCACAGCATTGTCCTCTGGTAAGCAGATTTTGTGTGTGCAGTGCCATGAAGATTCATTGAGGGATGAAGAATTATTTTTTTTCCCACAGTAAATAACCTGAAGACTACTTAGTTCCCTTACAGACTTTTCATTCCATTAAAAAATGACAATACTGAATTCACATCACTTAATACATACTAATATGGATCTCGGAAAATTCTCAGATTTGTTTTACCCTTTCCCACAGGATTTGAGCACCTACAGAGCTTCTGTAGAAGTTGACAGAGACTGACCATCATGTAATACTGGTGAGTTGGCTGGCTTGCTGGGAGATAAGAGTCTCTTCAGTATAAGAAGGGTCACCTGAATCCTGACAGAGATAAAGATTTTTTAAAAATTGTATCTTTAGATACATATTTATTTTTATTGAGATATAATTGACATATAACCTTGTATTGGTTTTAAGTGTACAATATAATGATTTGATGGTTTGCAATGATTTATATATTGCAAAATGATTACCACAATAAGTTTAGTTAACATCCATCACCACACATAGTTACAATTTTTTTTCTTTTTGGTGATGAGAACTTCTAAGATCTATTCTCTCTTCAACTTTCAAATATATAATATTATTAATTATAGTCACCATGCTATACATTACATCCCTAAGAATTACTTATCTTATAACTGGAAGTTTATACATTTTGATCACCTTTACCTTTTCTTACATTCTCCTCTTTATTTTTATACTCATAATATTCATACACTTTTATGTTTGAGCATCTTGGAAATACAAGTCTGTGAAATGGGGCTCACTTAGGCAGGGCCATATTAGTTAGTAAAAACAACAACCAAAACACCTCTTCTGCCTGTTGATTTACTTTGGGCCATTTACAGAACAAAATTGGGAAACAGGTGAAGTTTTACTATCCTTATTCTTTCAGTAAACACTTACTTAGTGGTCACTGGAAAAAAAAAACAAAACACATCCTCTGGGGATTAGTCAGATGTGAGACTGAAGCCATAAATTGGTTGCATGACTTTGGGGAAGTTGTTTAGCTATTTAGAACCTTGGTTCCAACATCTAAAAAAGGACTGGTAATCCTTAAGAGTTGTGTGGCTGGGACACTCAAGGTAAGTACTCACTCAATAAATGCTGGCCATTACTGTTAGTATTATTACTGCTGTTACTGGCTATAACGTGTCTCAAGAACTATGTGAGTTAAGGCACAGCCCTTCCTCAAAGGAGCTTTTTTTTTTTTTCGGCACGCGGGCCTCCCACCACTGTGGCCTCTCCCGTTGCGGAGCACAGGCTCCGGACGCGCAGGCTCAGCGGCCACGGCTCACGGGCCCAGCCGCTCCACGGCATGTGGGATCTTCCCAGACCGGGGCACGAACCCGCGTCCCCTGCATCGGCAGGCGGACTCTCAACCAGGGAAGACCTCAAAGGAGCTTTTTACTTTACTTGGGGTAGAAGACCATAAACAACTAATAATACCATGAGACAGCATAATTCTAGGGAAGTTAAACGTTACAAGATGAGACAATGGGTAAATTTGGACCACGTGGAGACATCAGCAAAAAGCTCCATGAGGAGGAAGAATCTGTGATGAGCCTTCAGAAATGAACAGGATCTTAATAGGGAAAGGGGGAAAGGGACTGATTGGCATTACCGCAGCCTGCTCTTCCTTTACCCTGTATGCTTACAATCGTTTCCACTACATTCTTCCTCCTTTTTGTACCCAGTACCTGCCTCCGAAAACAATACAAGACTATCGTTTGAGGGGAAACACTCTATTATTACATTTGTTTGCAACTCTTGTGTGGAAGTCATGTGGCAGGTTGTATGGTTAAAAGGTACTGTTGTTTTGTGTTCTGTTTGTAAAGGGCAGGGACCTACTGGATTTAAGTGAGAACCAGTCACCTTGAAAGGAGTGTCTCAGGCCGGACAGCCAGAAACCAGAGAGTCAAATCCAGGGCGTCTGCAGGATGATTCTCTTGGTTTTACGCATGAACTTAAGCAGATATCGGCAAGGTACTCTCCTTACAGAATAGGGTGGGTTTGGGGAGTTAGGAATCCCAAGCAACTTAACCTGGAAGCTGTGGGCATCCTTGGGGCTCTGTGTGATCCAGGTGTATGCTCCTAAGGTCATGTACACCTGGGTTTGGAGTCCAGCTTTGCCATTTACCAACGGTTGATCTTGGGCAAGTAATTAAATCTCTCTGCATCTTGTTGTACCATTTATAAAGCGTGAAAAATAAAATCTCCCTTATATGATTGATGTGAGAATGAAAGGACATAGCTCCTAGGCATGGAAACCTTCTAGACAAAAAGTCCTAGGATGTTCGTTCTCTTTCTTCCTTCCATTTCTTGTTTCCTCCATTTCCCCTGCCCTCATCAGCATTGAACTTTAATACAGAATAAAGACTTGAGTATCCTAGTCCGTATCAGCTATGCTAAGAGACACTGAGAAAAGAGGTTTTAGTCATGCATGGCCCAGAATATCAAAGGGGAGCATGGCGTTTCTGGGGGTCAGCATGGGGGTGGCTATGGAAACTGAAAGAAGAGAACTTCAAAGAGGTAAAACTCTGGTGAAGGGTGGGGTGAGGGAGAACCAACACCCTGAGAGGCCAACCTTCTTCACTAGGATGCTGTTCTTCCAGTGCTGAGTTCTAACAGCTCTACATTGTAATAAGGAGGAGGTACCCCCCTACGGTATCCATCCCTTAATATAAAAATGAGTAAACACATAGCTTCTTCCTAGTGACATTTTTTTTTTTTTTTTTTGTGGTATGCGGGCCTCCCTCTGTCGTGGCCTCTCCCGCTGTGGAGCACAGGCTCCGGACGCGCAGGCTCAGCGGCCATGGCTCACGGGCCCAGCCGCTCCGCGGCACGTGGGATCCTCCCAGACCAGGGCGCGAACCCGGTTCCCCTGCATCGGCAGGCGGACGCGCAACCACTGCGCCACCAGAGAAGCCCCCTAGTGACATTTTGAAATGAAAAACTTTGCCCCATGTGAAAGGAATTTTAGGAATTCTTAGTCAGTTTGGGAAAATTTCAGGGAGCAGGGGATGAGGACAGGCTTGGGTGACAGGGACATTTACTCTAGTCACTGGACTTAGAAGTTAGACATTTACTTGACCTAAATATAAGTGGCTTTACCATGGTGGGGCAGAAGACCAGAAATTCCTGTATTTAAATTGCTCAGTCTCATTCGTTGAGCCATGATGAATGATATACACTAGCTAATTTGAGTTTCTTCTTACAGCCTGGCCCAATAATACTCAAACTGACATCATCATCTCTCAGTATTTAATTCTTCATTACTTGGGTCTGCAAATGCAAACTGAAAAAGAGAAATGAGGCAAAAATGCTATTCGACACAAATATGTGAAGCTAAAATGGATTTTGGCCCAAATGATCCAGAGCATTGTCTCAATTCTCTGTCTTTTTAGCCCAGTGGAGACAAGCTGTTGCCCTAATGGGAAATTAGGAATCAAGATGGAGCTAAACCTGGTTTGGAACTTGAAATGTGAAAATCACGGCTTTTTAGGGAGGAAAGCTGTGTTAAAATTCAACTTCTGTTTGACACATATATATCTTAGTTTAATGTTTGTGATGGTCATCTCGCAAGCAATGTGCACGTAATCGTTCTAAATAACTAGATATAGGTGGTCTGCAAATGTTTTTGAGGGAATCACTTTTAGTTCTGTAAATGGTACTTATGGATATATGACAAACCTATTGGGTTAGAGTTAGGAGGCCAACTGATTTGCAATGATGCATGCATTGCTCTCAAAGTGAAGATCTTCAGCAGTGCTGAGTGTACTTGGTCTTAATGCTTGTCTCACTAGTGACACTGGTGAGACAGATAAAAGGATGGTATTGAGAGAAGAGTGACATGAGACTAATATGTAGAAATATTGTTGCTTTTCAATATTAGTGGTACTGTCCACAGGTCATTGTCTGCAAAAGCACTGACTCAACTCACTCACTGATAGTATCAGGAGAATTCTGGTCTCTCAGAATTAGCATTAAGGATATTTGCCTCATGGTTGAATGTCTTAAGTTGGAATTTAGGTAAGTTTTTTTTTTTTTTTTTTTTTTTTAGCGGTACACGGTCCTCTCACCGTTGTGGCCTCTCCCGTTGCGGAGCACAGGCTCCGGACGCGCAGGGTCACCGGCCACGGCTCACGGGCCCAGCCGCTTCGCGGCATGTGGGATCTTCCTGGACCGGGGCACGAACCCGTGTCCCCTGCATCGGCAGGCGGACTCTCAACCACTGCGCCACCAGGGAAGCCCAGGAATTTAGGTAAGTTTTAAAAGCTGGAGACTTTTCTGAGATAGATACAATAACATTTTCAAGTCCATGGTTAAACGGTGGTCACTACACATCATATTCCAGGTTGGCTGAACTAGTGTTGTAAACAACGTCAGCATCACCTCTGTATGCTGAGCCATGCTAATTGTGTTGTGCCATTGAATGTTCATTTCTGAGTTCAGTATTCTCTTTGCCTTCCTTTGCTTTTAGAATGCACGTGTACAAATTGTCAAAATCTTTCTCATTCTGTTATTCGTTCTGTTTCATTATTAAGTCTATTGGAAACAAAAATATGCCATTGTTATCGTGATCAAAACAACTGGTTCCACATCTTGATAGTTACTTCAGTCTTTCATGCAGGTGGAGATGGAGGCTGAGTGAGTGGGTAAACCTATGCAATGAGAAATGTGTATGTGTATGTAATCAGATGCACATCTCACAACCAACAAATAAAACCACATCTAAAAGAGAAAGAAAAGAAATGACCCATATCTTGGTCAGTGCTAAGAATATGGAACTTTACCTATTTCTGCTGACTGCATGGTTTAAACTCTGCGAGAAAGCTCTGCCCCCAAGAATTGCTTAATATCCAGCACAGAGGACATCGTAATGGAAAAACCCACCACATCGACCCCTGCTGAGGGCGTTGAGTCTAGCAGCAAAAAATGATAGTATTGATAGTCAGTATCTCCATATCATCCTCATATAGTCATTGCTTCCTTTGTTAGATAACAAACAAGGCAAATTTCTGGATACATCTCTGAAGTTCTAGAACGCTTTTCAGGGTGATGCAAGGTTGAAAACAAATGCACAGTTGGCAATCAAGGAGAATGGGAAAACAAGAACAAAATGAATGAATGAACTTGACTGAGTGCTCTCTGTAGTCAGGAAGGAAACGCAATTCATATGAGCTTTAATTTCATGCCAGCTTCTATGTCAAGTTCCTTTCATTCTTTTCACGTAATCTGCACTACAACCAGGAAACGAGGCACGGAGAGGTTAAGCACCTGTCTGACGTCATATAGCCAATAAGTGGATCGTCCAATCTGCTGACTTCTTCACTTAGATCCAACTGCCTACCCATAGTTTGGGGTTGGCATTTATCTAGTTGATTTCATGCAGTACCTGACAGTAACACAACAGATGTAATGTTCTCGGGTCACAACAAAAAGTCAATGAAGTTTCCTTCTGGTTCTATCTGCTAGGAAGTTATCATTGAGTGTCAGGGTTTACCCATCAGAGACATCAGTGAGCATGTAATAGGAAAATTTCACCTGTTGCATAAAGCAACAAATGAAAATGGTCAAACTGGGAAGAGTGGTTTCTTTGTGTTATGTTAGAAAGTCAGAAGTGCCAGCATGTCCTTAGTGAGCTCTACCGTTTTAATGTCTTTCAATAACATCGGCAGGTCATTGTATTTCAATGATTACTTCTTTCTAAGCAGTGCATGGTATAGCCATTGAAATACTCTTATTAATTCCAGGCAAGTTTACCATTATTTCAGAGTTTTTCCTTGTTCTATTTGATATTTCCTAATTAAGAATACCAATATGCTGTTTATATATACCTTTTCATATTTGCTCCATAGCACAACTTACTATGAATAGTATATTTTCAGCTAGACCCTCCTCCATGTCTATCATGTAAAACAAACAAAAAATCGTAAGAAGAAAAATATGCCTGGCAATGTGATTATTTTCATTAACAGTGGGCCTCTCTGCTTCTGTGTGATTGAGATGCAGTCCGTTTCTGTTGCACCTCTCATTTACTTCCAGGAAACAGTCCCAGTTGTCTAAAGAGTCAACACCTTCTGACAGGCACCATCTGGTCAGCCATTCATTAACTCCCATGATGCTGCCTGTGAATTTGCCTCTCTCCCTGTGACCAGTGACACTGCTGAGAGCTGTTGTGGCTTAAAGCAATATTGCTTCCTTATCTGGATCATCCAGGCATCACCAACCGTGAGTCCTATAGGCAGTGTCCTACCTGGCATGTGGTTTTGTTATATCACTAAATGTAATACTTAATGACATTTTGGAAATTTAAAGTTGATTACAAATAGCAAAAGAATAAAAGTTTTGAAGAGTGACTAGGTCATCAATGATGAAAGAATTTTTGTTTGGTTTGAGGATGGAAAACAATGTAGAAAATTCTTCTTTGGGAGTACATTTTTTGAGAGGTGATTAACAAATAGAGAATCATGAGTTAGATTCATTTTCAGCTTACACTTAAAAATCCCTTCTTCTACTTTCTTGCTGTTGTGTTTTACTTTTATTATTCAGTTTTTCTTGCTTTACATCCCTGTACTCAGAGGTCACGTGGACTAATAGAACGAAGAGAGAACGTGAAGACACTGCAGGAATTTAAGTAACAACTTGTTACTGAATGTTTCTTAATTCTGGTTTTGTAATTTGACAATGGGACACAAGTCCCAAACCAGCTCTTCCAATCTCCCATAGTTCCTAAAGGGCACAGTTTCTATGAATATCAAGTAAATAAGCATGTGAAAAAAATAGATACTTTTCCACTGAGCATCTATTTTGAGGTACATAATATTACAGATGTTGGGGTACCAAAGTATAAGACAACTGGCTCACAAGGAGCTTGCAGTTCAGTTGGAGGGATGGACACAGAAACAATCAAAATGTGACAAACCATTAAGATTCCCCGAATCAAGGTCTGAGGAGCCCTGATAATATGAGAGGAATCCCGCAGCGCGGGAGGGGATCTTCTGGGCGGAGGGGACAGCATGTGGAAGAACGGAGGTGAGATAATATGGTTCTTTTGAAACCTTTAAATAATTAAGACAGAATAACAGTTTTGGCAGAGGACCTGGCAAGACCTGAGCTATAAGAAGGGTCTGGTTCATGAACAGCTATGTATGCCATGCACAGCCATTGGCTTCTACCCTGTGGACAATGGGAAGGTGTCAGGGAGTTCTAAACAGGGGCATGAGATGATTGGAAATGACTTGAATGACTGTCGAGGGATGTTTGAGGAATGATTAGCGGGGACTGAGCCCGGATGTCAGAAACTCAGAAAAGAGCCTAGTACTTGCTAGAGATGCTGAGAAAGGAACTAGAAGAGTGACAGTGAAGGTAAAGAGGAGGGG
Organism: Physeter macrocephalus; assembly: GCF_002837175.3. NCBI lineage: Eukaryota > Metazoa > Chordata > Mammalia > Artiodactyla > Physeteridae > Physeter > Physeter macrocephalus. The sequence goes on from NC_041231.1 coordinate 93,332,542, forward strand.
AACCATCAGAGGAATCGAGTATGCAAGAGCAAGTCTCGTGGTCATTGTAATTAAATTAATCCAGAAGATCCAGTGTCAGATAAATGTTCCATCATGTCTCAGGCTCATGTTTTTTGAATTCATTTTTTTCTCCTTCTAGTTTTCATATAGGGAAGATTCTCTTATTTATTTTTTAAGAGTTATTTGATCCATCACGAGTGTTGGAAGGATTCTTCTGAAATTTTCGGATGCCAAGAACGTTGCCAAGAACATCACATTTATAGAGTAATTCTCCTCCCAAACTTTGAGCTCTACGAGAGGTAGGAACTAGGTTCTCTTATCCTTTGTTGTATCCTGAGCACAGTGTCTGCCGTTTCACAGATGCTCAACAACTTCTTACTGAATATGCATCAATGATCAATTCTGTAGTGCCACACAAACAAGATGCTCTGATAATCATAACAGTAGAAAACATTTGTAGAGTTCTTATAAGTACCATGCACTGGGATAAATGTTCTTTGTGTGCATTATCTGATATAATCCTTATAGCAACACTTTGTGGGTGTTGTTCCTCTTTCCATTATGCAGATGAGGGACGTGAACCTTAGAAGTTACACAGCTGGTGAGTGGCAAAGTCTTGGCTCTAATCCTGGGTTGTTGAAAGGCAAAAACCCGTGCTCTAAACCACTATGCTGGATTTAATGACCCCTTGAATGATGTGAATTCTGAAAATGACAATTTAAATGAGTTAATCCTTTTTTTCCTCCTTCCATTTCTATGTCTTTCATTCCTGGATTGTTCATATCATTTCTCAATACATATGCCTAGATTTCACAGGCATGGATGCTATCTTCCCTTCCCTCTCCCATGCCGTCTCTCCTTCCACTTTAAATGATGGCATGTAGTCAAGGTATGGAAGCAAATGGGCTGAGTGGTTAGATATATGGGTCTCCATCCCAGTGGAGTGATGATCTTACACATTTTCCTCTCTAGCCTCTCTCGTGTGGTGTCTGAGTCTTCACAGATGCCTCCACTTCATCTCTCTAGCTCCCCACATTTAATTCCTCCTCCACCATCCCTACAGGTTGATGGCTAAGATGTGGGTGTATGTAGCACTTGTAGGGAAAGTCAGATAACAATAGATACTAGTAGTGATAAGAACAGCCAGCAAGGAAGGTCTGCTCCTTGAGGGTAGGGACTAGGTGTTATTTATCTTCTCTGTACATCACCTACTTCACTCCCCGGCATGTAGAGGCACTTGATAAACATTTGCTGATATACTTAAGTGTGTATGTATGTATGTGAACCATCTTACAAGAAAACTCACTGCCCTCTTTTATTTTCTGTGCAATGTAATCAACTCTCCTCTTTATACATATATTCTTAACACAGTATTGAACATCAGTATGTTCAACACAGATCAATGAGCATTTTTTCCTTTCTCCTTTTGTGGTCTATCTCCTTCCTAATGAATTTATTCATTATAGCATATAAACAGGGTACCATTACAAAAACAAACCTTTTACAAGTAGCAATGCAGATATGGAGGTTTACTCCCCTTTTTGGTCTCAAGATGAATAGCTGTACATATCATGTAGCTTCCTTGGTAAGCCATCTTTTCCTTTCAGTATGTCTCTTTCCTTCTTTTAAAGGCTAATAATGCAATATACATTATTTTAATTGCAGAATTTGGTAATGTACTCCAATTTTACAAATACTGTGGCTAGTCTTAAAAAAAAAGAAAAACGTTTGACAGTAACTTGCACTCTGCATTCAAGAATGTCTCTTATTTGTGCTATCAATTCCCCTTGTGCCTTGGACTTTGTTTTTTTCCATTTCACCTCCAAAATTACATTGAAAACATCTGCTAAGGACTTATTTAAACAGCTAGTTAATGCTTTATAAAGCTCAGAGGTGCACCCATCTGTTCTGGGAGCATTCTCTTTTCTCAACAGCTATATCGTATTTTCTACCTGTCTGACAGCTGGTTTTGTCTCAAAACTCTTAATTTCTCTCTATCAGTAGTATACACCTTACATTAAAGTTTATAACTGAATTTTCCTCATCTTGCTTTGCTCTGAACAATCGTTTCCTTCTTTTTTTTTACGTCTTACTTAAATCTTTCAACGTTGTTTTAGTTTTTAGAGCCAAGATGTCCGTCCTTCAGTCTTCGTAACCAAATCGAAGGCAGAATGTAGTTCTGATGGGTTTCATCTCCAGCATCCTGGTCCTTGCACCACACCACCATGCTCCCCCCACAGCCCACCCTCAGGTACAGGACCCGACGCAAAACCCTTTGGTTCACATCTGCTCCACAGCGATCACTGACACATCCTTACTAGGGAATGCGGGCCCATCCCAATATCACCCTCCATCATACTTCCTTGGACTGTTTCAGCTTTCTCAGGGGTGATGCAGGAACCAATCCTCTGTGTTGCCTGACAGAGGGAAACCCATTTCCAGATCTTTCGATGGTCCCTTGGAAGCCCCCCATCTAGGCTGAGAGGACAGAGGAAGCTCTCTCTTCCCCTCCACCCCTTTCAGGTGGGCAGACTCAAGGCAACCACCTTCTCCACTGAGTCTCTTAACTATTTCTCTCTCCCTCCCCTTTGTCCATCCTTTTTATATTTTCAAAATAAGTGACGGGGCTAAGGAGGTACAGTACCAATTCTCAGAAATGTCTTTTGTAAACTCTGAGTGTGGGGAGCTGTTTCATATTCTTCAGGGTATCTGATATCTAAAGGGTATCAACACCTCACTTGAAGAGAGATATGAAGAGTCCTGATTTAACTTCCAGTTACACTCTCCTCTGCATTATTTTGTTATAGTGGCAGCAATTCAGATGCAGTAATTTGTGTTCTGCCCTTATTACAGAACATCAGATGGCATCTTGCAGCTGTTTATCCCTTACATACTCAAAGATGAATTTACCCCATTGGCTTTTTTTTTTTTTTTTTAACGCTCAAGCAGAGCTAACAATCCTCTCATTCTAGACCACAGTTTTTCTGCCCAGAGCCTCCATATTGCCTTCCCAGGCTGCTCTGAGCTGCTTCCCAGGACTTCAGAATACTCTTTGCTTATGCCCATTGGCATTTTTTCCTAATCATGAAAAAGTTATTGCTGTTATTATTGTTGTTGTCATAATTGTTGTTTTCATATGTGAGGAACCTAAGAATTAAATTCCCATTTACACCATTTTTTTTTTCCTGCCATAAGAATCCTAATTTCTTCAACCTTCTCTATACATGTCTTCTTCTATTTTTCTCCTGATTTCCACAAATATCCTCTAAGAGGCAGCTACACTCTTGGTCTTCTTTCTTTTGCCTCATCAAGTAGAGAGGATGCTGGAAGGAAGAGGTACATCACACATTGCATACTGACTTAACCCTTAGAGAAGTTTACTTTGGGCTGAAATTGGGGAGTTAAGAAAAGGCTTCTCTGACTCAGATTTGCCATAGAACACTTGTTATATCCCTTGGTGTTTGATTCCCTCTCAAAATAGAGTTCCTGTGTCTCAGAAACCAAGCATAGTTTTCCATTTGGTCCTCAACCAAAGAAAATACTGTCAGTTCCAGGGAGTCAAATACAAGGTCTGTGCCAGTCCATTAAAAAAAAATTATTCAACTGCTATTATTAGTAGATGGCAGTTTCTAAGGGCAAATCCAAAGAATGAAAACAAAATGTGTGCGGTTACTCTGCGTTGATGTAGTTATTTTTGTTTATCTAGGAGGGAAAAAAAAAGACTAATTCTTGTATGTTCTATGCACACACACGATGGGAGCCATATTTCTCTGTAAACAAGTGTGCCGCGAAAGCTAGCTGAAAAGCAAGGGCTAGTAACAGAACTGGACAGCTATCCTGTTGCTCTTCCTGTGTTCATGAGATTCTGGGTCCGTGGACTGGGAATTTTGCAGTTGTTTGGGCATCTGATGATCCATGGAATTTTAGGCAGGTGTTTCTTTGTGGCCCAGTTATTCCAGCTGTGCAGTGAGTGGCAACCATAGGAGTACTGGGTAGTTTATTAGCGAAATGGAGTCATTGCTGAGGAAGGTATCTGCAGGGAAAACTACAAGGAAACTTAACTGCTAGAAGTGAAGCAAGTCTATTTTTTTTTTTTTTTTTTGCGGTACGCGGGCCTCTCACTGTTGTGGCCTCTCCCGTTGCGGAGCACAGGCTCCGGACGCGCAGGCTCAGCGGCCATGGCTCACGC
>NC_041231.1:93336872-93360285 GCF_002837175.3 Physeter macrocephalus
ACCCGCGTCCCCTGCATCGGCAGGCGGACTCTCAACCACTGCGCCACCAAGGAAGCCCTATTTTTTATTTTTTAAGAGGAGGCCCAAGGACAGCGTATTGTGGAGAAGGAAGTCCTGGTTGTCTTGATCATCCTCTGTTTCCCTTGGAGCCTTTTGTTCTTCTGGTTTTCAGAAACTCTGAGACTTGTTTTAATTTTTCCTCTTCGTTAAAGCACAAGTGGAGGGCAATGTCCTCTGAGGGTTAGCCGATACCAACATTAGATAGCCTTCTGAACAGCATTAAAGTTTTATTGTGTGCTCTTGCAGGTATGAAGGCAAATATAGGAATTTCTAGTGATAGAACGGCAGTTACAAGAGGCAGGGGAATTTCCAGTGCTCTCAAACTCACAATTGATCACTTACACCATCTACTAGTAAGGCCAGTCTTGGATCCAAGAATATATTGAAAGATGGTGATGATTTCACCAGCAAGCACTGGCAAACTCTGGAATATCCTTGTTGTCAGAATTAAAAGCAGAGATTCTAATTTGCTTCATGGGTTCGTGGGTCGTCCTGGTTGGAACTTTTCCTGGAGATCCTTTAGACTTTTACTTGATGTCCTGTTTCTCTGGCAAGGCATGATATACATTTCCTTACTGCTTTCTGAAGCTCTGGAGCATCTGGAAAGGTTTCCTCTCTTTCTCATAAATTCCTTTGAAGGAGCTTAGTAGCAGTACCAGGGCATTTATTTTCCTGCAGAGCAGATGGGGGTAGACAAGAGCAAAACGAACTTTCCCGTGTTTTTCAGTGAGAGTCAAGTCTTTCCATCCTACTAACTCCTTGCACTTTAAGCCATTGTTTCTCATAAGAGATTTTTATAATATCAAAAGCAAGGCACAAAACCAAAATTTGTTATGCATAAAGAATAGATACTACAGGATTACTCCTAACTTTGAGAATCATGAAGGTGTTTTTCTATGAGATAATGTGGGTAGTCTCCTGCCTATGTAATGCCTTTGCTTCATCTTCTCTATCTAGACAAATAGCCACCTTCCCTGCTAAGCTCCACAACCCAGAGTGATCACCTTCTAACATCCCTTCCTCCCACTATCAGATACCTACCACATAGTCATGTACTAGTTTGTGTTGTTTGTGTTGTTACAGTTTTTACCATTTTACATTGTACTGGATGCGCATTGTAACTTCACGACATTTCTGCAGGGTTTTATTCTTCTGGTCAAACTGAAAGTTTGACAGCTGTGATGTTTCAGTTCCCTAAGCCTTGGCTCTAAGCCTTGGACCAGTCACATATACACGTATAGGTTCCTGAGTAATTTCTTTAGCATCCCTAACATTCTTTATCATTAATGTTAAAAAAGCAAAACACAGTTGCTGAAAGGGAGGATATGGGATGAACCCAGCACACCAGCACTGAAGACATGCTTACAAGTACCCATTGTGGACATGATTCATGGTTGGATTATAACGTGGCCCCATGATAGCCATCATTTGGTGACCTGAAATGGAATAACTGCAAACAGTAGCATAGAAAGAAACACTTTAAGCACACCTGGAGCACACTTTAAGGACACCATACACCATCAACTGTATGGTGATCGATGGAAACTACATTTTTGGTGGTGAGCACGCTGTAGTGTATACCGAGGTAGAAATACAATGTTGTACATGTGAAATTTATATAATGTTATAAACCAACATTATCTCAATAAAAACAAGCTCATAAAGAAAACCCAAATAAATAACTTATACTTGATCAAATCCTATCAAATTTACCTGTGTACAATGTGTAAATAAAAGTCAGTTATGCATTATTGTTTAACCCCACATATAAATGCAAAGTCATTAGTGTAATAAGGAAAATAGTGTATTTATATATCATCTGTTATCCATTGTCTGTGGAGGATAAGAAATCTATATTGTCCTCTCTCATTCTCAATTCACTATTTGGTCACTTAAATATATTCATAAGAGATTCTTATAATATACAATGCAAGGCAGGAAACTGGTATTCATTGCACGTCAAGAATAGGGTTAGGCACTATGTTATATGATTTCAACTTTCATTTCATCTTTGCAAGCATGGCCTGAGAATAGATATTGTTACCTCTGTTGTTTTCAGAAGAGAAAAAAAAGCAAAACTCAGTGAGGTTAAATAGTTTATCTATAGCTATGCTTGGGGAGTGCCAGGACCAGGGTTCAATGCCATGTCTGTAAACTCCAGAATCCATTATTTCCCATTACTCCAACAAAAGCACTGGAGAAATCACAAATGTTTACATGCCAGACTTAAAGACATTTTTAAGGTGCAAAATATTTTTTAATAGAAGCAATAATCTTCAATTAAAGAAAGAAATTGATGTGTCGATAATAGATTAATTTTCCAAGACCTGATGGCCATTAACTGGTTTAGTATTTATACCCTCTTCTTCCCTAACGGCCCACCTTTGCCCCACTCAGGCTGTAGGAACCTCCCCAACTTTCTATTTGTGTTTGTCCCACTGAAACCCTTATCAACGCTGGGCCTGCTTCCCCCATGCCTTGTGGATTGGCTCTTCAACACAGAGCAGATTTCTTCTCTGAAGAAGCTGAACAGGAGAGGTTCAGACTCAGAGAAACCAGGCGTTATCATGGGTGAGGGTGAGGCAATGGATTGGAAAAAGGGTTTTGAGTGGCAGTGTGCCTAACGATGCCTAGGACCCAGGGCTAGCTTCTCAGACACAGTACTCAGGAGGGTCCAGTGCTTGACTGAACACTCTGCTGCCGCCATCTATCTTTGAACTTGTGGTTTTTTTTTTGTTTGTTTGTTTTTTTTTGCGGTACGCAGGCCTCTCACCGTTGCGGCCCCTCCCATTGCGGAGCACGGGCTCCGGACGCGCAGGCTCAGCGGCCATGGCCCACGGGCCTAGCCGCTCCGCGGCTTGTGGGATCTTCCCGGACCGGGACACGAACCCGCGTCCCCTGCATCGGCAGGCGGACTCTCAACCACTGCGCCACCAGGGAAGCCCTGAACTTGTGCTTTGTAAGTGAAGTTCGTGGAATGGTGGAGCATGATTATGAGCAGAGGAGAGAGGTGCAATGTGCATGTCCATGGTTCTTCGTTGCCCCATTCGAGAAGAGTGTTTGCAACGTCCCATGAGCACAGAATTCCAATGGATCCAGATGTGTGGTAGTTGAGCAAGACTCAAAATGAATTCAAGGTAAGTGTGTTAGTCTATAAGAGAGGACATTGAGGCACTGACAGACCCCAAGGGACCACGCTTTCTGTTTAAATCAGAACTAGGGCAGTTGCATTCTAAGAAACATGGCCACCAAGGATCCCTACCCCACCCTTTCTTATTCCTGTTGCTTTCCTGTATTAGCCAAACCACCTACAATGAAGATGAAGATAAGAAGGAAAGGAAAAGATAGGGCAAGCCATAGTTCCTTTTCTTTCCAGCTCTAACTTACTCAGCAGTAAGGTCACGGTAGAGAATGTTGGTAGAACCTATCAAGAAGTGAAATGGGGCTTCCCTGGTGGCACAGTGGTTGGGGTTCCGCCTGCCGATGCAGGGGACACGGGTTCGTGCCCCGGTCCGGGAAGATCCCACATGCCGCGGAGCGGCTGGGCCCGTGGGCCATGGCCACTGGGCCTGTGCATCTGGAGCCTGTGCTCTGCAACGGGAGAGGCCGCAGCGGTGAGAGGCCCGCGTACCACAAAAAAAAAAAAAAAAAAGAAGTGAAATGAAAACAACTGTATGTGTGTGTCCAGCCATTGTTTTGGTAAGAATGAAATATACATGCAAGTACACGCTATGCAACAAAAATTATGTAATTTTAGTGATTCTGCCTGAGTTAAATGTTCGTATAATTGCATTTAAAATTGGCATTGCACAATATAAAGATGAACAGTAAAATTCATGCTAATAATGTAAAATTTTAATTTTTTTTACTTAGAACAACTTTAAGTAGCAACTAAAAAACACCATGACCAATTGAGAGAGAGACTGCAGAAGAGAGGGGAAAGCTTTCTATTTTACTAACTTTAATGGAATTTTTCCTGCTTTTGGAACAAAGGGCCCACATTTTCATTTTGCACTGGGCCCTGTAATTCATGTAGTTGGCCCTGGCAGAATGCTTGCCTCTCCCTGAGGGTCAGCAGTCAGGATTTTACCCTGATGACGGAGACTGGTGGATTCTACCCTGGAAGAAAAGAACTTCCATGAACTTAGGAGTTTACCAATATGCAGTGAACCTTCGCCCCATTCACTCTAAAGAGAAACCTACGAGGGTGTGGGCCCTCCCACATGCACTGGATTTCCCATCGGTTTTTGGCCTCACTCTATGAACAGATAGCCAAGGACCTGCAAACATCATCACAAAATTTTCAGCCCTTTCATCATCCTACTCTTCTCTGACTTAGAAGATGCCCTCCTTCCCAATTCACCACAGGTGTAGATCTAAGTAATTACAAATAGCAGATGCAATTTTAGTAATTGCATTTCTTGTCTGAAAGTGGTCTTCATAGAAAGTATAACTTTAGGTGAGCTTCTCAAGAGTCGGTTTGCATCAAGAACAAAACTCTTGCAGGTAGCTGGTGAGCTGTGATCAAGTGAAAAAGTCAGTCTAAACTCTACATTTAATGCAGTTGATGAAGTCATTAATACCAGTTTTTGGAGAAATATGTTCATGCTGGGCATAGAGGAGAAGGATTTAAACAGGTGGCTGAGATATTTGGGGAAAAGCCCAATTGATTTTAAATTGCAATTCAGAGTGAAGAACAGAATGTTGATACTAGCAGTGTCTGGCAGGCAGCTCAGTGGAATATTAGGTTTTGCTAGAATCAGGCTTCATACTAACCTGACGGGGCTCATTTCTGAAATTGGAAATCTGACAGAGATACGGGAAGTAGCGTATGCATGGTTATATCCTGAAGCTGGCCAAAAAATAGTTCTTGACCATCCACTGTCCTTGGCTGTCTGCAGGTGATTTGGGGGTGTGCTGGGGGGGGGGTGGTAGGTATATGGGAAGAAAAGCAGGAAGATTTATGATCAGTTTAAGAGAAATGAGACGTATTTCTTACCTTTAAATAAGTTAAACAGAAACTTTCTGGGGAGAGGGGCATCTTCTAAGTCAAGTGATCCAGTTGGCTCTTCTGCCTCTTGAATCTCCGTTGTACCCACTGCTCTGAGTCTATTCTGTGGGTCTATACAGAAAAATGTAACCCTCTTCCCCATGACAGCCCTTCCCACTTTTGAAGGCAGCTACAGTGTGTTTTGTAAACATCTCTCTTGAGGATCAGATAGCCCTCTCTCCTTCAAGCTTTCCTCATCGCAAAATTTTCAGCCCTTTCATCATCCTGCTACTGTTCTCTGACTTTGTTCACTTATCAGAAATTTATTGTGCACTAACTATAGGGCAGGCATGCTTAGAGCTAAAGTACCAACATAAATAAGATATAGTTCCTTCCATGAACGAGTTCTGGGGCTAGTGGATGAGACAAATGAAAGAACTGTATGCTGTGATAAGTGCTACAGTACAGATATGCATGGAAGATATTATGGGAGAATAATTTGCTTTTTTGTGCAGAAGCAAGTAATATGTTTCATGAAGGGTTTGACTGGTGCAGAGCAGGGAGGGCCTCTGGTATCTTAGAATTTTAAAAATCTCATCCGTAACTCTATTTATGGGCCCCTTTTCATACCTAATGTAATTTATTTATGACTTCTTTTTTGATCTCTTTTTCTTTACTATACTCATCAACAATTATCTATTTTATTGGCTCTTTTTTTGTTTACATCTGCTTTTATTCTTATCAATTTTTTCTACTTTTAAAAAGTGAGTTTTCTATTGTTTCTAGCTTTTTGAGTTCATTAATTTTCAGCTTTCTTGATCTGTAGTACATTCTTTTAGGTCAACACATTTCCTTTGGGTACTGCTTTGGCCACACATCATAGGTTTTGGTGTAGGAGGTTGTTTTGCGGTTGCTCAGTTATGACCAATTTGAAAAGTTAGGTTTATCTAACCCCAAATTCTCCCAATGACTGTCTTCAGATCCTGTCATGCAAAAGCCCTGCACAGAGTCTGAGGTCCCTGCTAAGAGGAACTTGGAATGATCACCCCTGCAGAGGGTCACTCCCCTTGCAGCACCCCTTTGCCCTCCACAGCCGTTTTAAAAGAACAGCAGAATCCCCCCTAATTAGGGCAGACAATGAGGGGAGCTGGCAAATGGGTGTGTTTTTCTTAACTGTGTTGCCAACATGAAAGGGGTTCTGGAGAAAGATCCCTTGCCAGAACAACTAGTTAAAACAGGAGTATGATTGCATCTAGATCTCATCAGAGTGTGATGAGGCGCGGCTGGGGGCTGGGTGTGTGTCAATCCGCTCTCCTACTCATTCAGAGCAGGAAAGGTCAGTGTGAGCACAGGTGAGCCTCATAAAGCTTTGTTTCCCGTGCATGCCTGCTGAGCTGGCTGTTAAGAAAATGTTGTAGCCCATTTGTTACTCCATCCCCCTTCCTTCTTAAAATAGCCTTTTCTTATCAACCTTCCTTCAGGACACAGTGGTTTCATGCTCTCCTCATCCTCTTCCCTATACAAATTTGCCCTTAAGAAAAGATCTGGAAAATCCAAGGTATAAATAATTGATAACTTAATATACTGCCTTACCGAGACTGACATTCATTTTAAAGGGACACAAAACCTTAAGTTAGAGGAAATCAGTGTGTATTTGTAGACTTTTCATCATCAGTGGAATAAGGGACGACTTGGAGGCAGTCGGAGATGCAGACTCTCGTGAGGATGGGGGCTTGGCTAGTGCCTTAAATGAGCGAAGAGGACTGGGTGTATGTAAAGCAGTGGTTCTCAACCAGGGAATATTCACCCCCCCAGGGGACATTTGGTAATGTCTGGGGACATTTTTCGTTGTCCTAACTGGGGTGAAGGTTACCACTGGCATCTAGTGAGTAGAGGCTAGGGATGCTGGGCAGTCCCCCACTTCTAGGAATTATCTGACCCCAAATGCCAGGAGTTCCAGAGTCGAGGAACCTTGGTGTAGACCCACATAGATTTGATAGTGACACTGGCCCCCATGTTGGAGAGACAGCAGGAGAGCTTCAGTGTGCCCGTTGGAGACCAACCACCTTCCCTGAGTAAAGGAATTTCACCTACTTAGCAATCAGGAGTACTGTCCTACGACCCAGTACAGACCAATCTGACTTCTTTGGAGAATTCTGAAATCCAGATTTTTACATGAACATTTTAAAATACCAGCAATGAATCCAAATAAACAAAGTTGAGAGAGCCACAAAAAAGACGACCATGAGCTGCACTTGGCTTCTGGGTGGCTACCTACAAGCTCTGACCTAGACAGTTTGGTCCCAGGAAGTATAGTGTGGGCTGTAAATCCAGGGCTTCAAGGTACCAGGGAAAGGTTCTGGCCATCAGTCCTTCTGTCTGCAAAGACCACGACTGTCCTACTGAGGCAGGAGCCAAGGAGAGGTCTGTTTCAGCTCTGTGAGAAAAAAAAAAAAAAAAAAAAAAAAAAAAGTATTGTGCTCTTAAATTGCTCTAGCGCTATTCAGCATAGTTTTCCAAAGCAATTTTACCTTTTCCTCTTGCAAAGGTCTCTTGGGCTCAATATGTACATTTCAGATTCTGGACTTCTACTAATTCAAATATCTAATTGACAGAGTTGTCAAAAGGATTAAATAAGATAATATATAAGAAAGTTCATAGTGTAGGGTTGTCTGGCACTAAAAGAAATGTTAGCTGACCCTAAATACAAAGATAATTCTTCACTATTTGAATGGGACTATAGATATATTTTTTAACTGGATAGAATTAGTGATCAGCTCCTGGGATAATGAGCTGAGTTCATCCGCTTGAATTTGGAGGGCAAACACATGTTCTTTGTGTCTGGGAGGGATGCTTGAGATTTCCTTTGTCTCCCCCTGCTTTGGGGAAAAGCAAATTTGACATGGCCTTTGAATGACTGCCTCCCCCTACACTTTTTTTTTTTTTTTTAAGTATGGAAGCTTTGTAAATTTGCCCTTTTATAAACAAGAACCATCTTCATACCTGCTGAAACCAAATTCTCATCCAGAGGCTAGGAAATGAACGAAGGGGGCAGTAATACCAACTGCACGCAGACAGCTCAGCCCACGCAGGTACACAGGCATGGCTGCACCAACAGGGGAGGGAGGCCCTTTGTAAAGAACCCTTTTTATTGTGACTCTTTCACCTCCCCCAACCCAGCCTGAGCCATGAGAAGAAGAGTGTTGTCAATGAGACAGGCCAATTTTACCCATCTTACACAATCGTGCATTACAGACTTTCCAAGAAGACGCCATTCAGGGTGAATCACCAAATTCAGGATGAAAAGGTTTTGATTTGCAAAAGCACTCAAGCATTTCTCTTTAGAGCTGGAGATGGCAGGGAAGGAACCGACGTGCACGCAGCTGCTTCACCTTTGGGCCAGGTGCACTGGCAAGCACTCCTTGGTGGAGCAGGGCGAATGCACCCAGCATTCACAGGCGCCTTTGTCACACGCTGGGTGCGGGGGGCCATGAATGCCTTATTTAAGGCAGAAAAGAATGAGAAGGTGCTGGTGACTGTGGGGTATTGAAACGTGTGAAACTGAGTCAAAGCATGAACTGTGGGTTAACATCAACTGAAATTAATGTTTAAATTTTCAGGTTCTCAATTCGATTTCATCAACACAGGTAAGAGGTGATGAGAAAGAATGCTAGATTGAGGATTGTATCATTTTGGATGATTTCAGCTACTGATGACAGAAAATTTATCTCAAGTGACTTAAACCCTTATTACTCATAGCTTGGGCTCAGGACTGCCAGGATCACCACCACCATCACCTGGGGGCTCGATGGAGTTGCAGAATCCACAGCCCCAACCCAGACCTGAATCAGAATCTGTACTTTTACAGGACACACAGGTTATTTGTAGGCACATTATGGTTGGAGAAGCTCAGCCTTTAACAAGAACTCTGTTGTTGGTTTTTTTTTTTAATCTCAGAGACCAAGTCGACTAGAGGTAGGCGGTTCCAGGGTTGGTTAATTCAGCAACTCAACAATGTCAAGAAGGGCCTGGGTGTTCTTTATTTTTCTGCTCTGCTCTGCTAAGTGTGTTTACTTTTATACTCCGATTTATCTTCCTGTGGTCACAGATGGCTGCAGAAGCTCCAGGCATCACCTTGAGCAGCTGAGTGAAGGGGTAGGAAAAAGGAAGCTTCCTCTTACCTATGCCTTTTTAACAGCAAAGAAACAGTTTCCAGAAGCCACTTAGTAGATTTCCTTTCACCTTATACGTCTCATATCTGATTGTCCAGAATTGCAATCACTTGCCCATTCCTAAACCAATAACTGGCAAAAGGATTAGAATAATGATGATTGGCTAAGACCAATGAACATTTAACCTCTGGGACCAGGTAGGAGCCTGGTCTTCTTTGACGCACATGGTGATTAATATATGAACAAAATGGGTTTCTGTAACTTGGAAGAAATAAGAGTGGGTAGGAGAGACAGCAGGTGGGAAAAGCAACAGTGTGTGCTGCAAGAATTTTTTAAAGGCTGCTCACGTATATTTTGGGACATTAGGAATTTCCTCATGAGTGTTCGTTTGAGAGATAAAAATGAACCCTCCGTGAGGGGTCCCTCTATGACTGAGCCAAGAGATGCTGCCCGAGCGACAGCAGTATAGCCTTGGATAGTTGGTGCTACAGAAAGTTCTTAATAATAGAATAATGCAATTACAAGTTTTTAAACTAGACAGCTAGAAGGGACGTTTTAGATTACTTAGTGTAATGCCTGTACACTCTATAAATGAACAAAATGTCTAAATGATCTGTACATTGATCAGTTATGTGCTACCATCTTGATGGAGGTAGTTCATTCTTTCAATTTGACATCTGGACTTTAAAGAAGTATATAATTTTACCTTTCTGGGAAACATGAATGATTATGTAGAATGAATCACATAGAGGCCATTTTAAGACCATCTAAGAGAAATAGGATTCAGGTAAGCAGGTTGGAGGATCCCAGATGCCATGAAACCATGAGACCCCAAAGAGCAGGGTCTGTCTGATGCAATCTGTAGGCACTTGGCAAGTGTTTGTAGAACAATTATCAGTGGGTAAATGAATTAAATGTAATTGTATCTTTCTCTAAAGAAAATTTTCAGGTGACCTACCTTCACCATTAGCATTCTTATTTGCTATACATTGTTTTTACTGGTTTGTTCTGAATAAGCGGATTAGAACCAATGGATTCCTGGGCATCCAGGATACTTTCTCTTTCATACTCTTATTTCTGAGGGTCTGAAAGAGAAATGCAAATACAACATTAGGCTCCATTAATAAATGAGATGAGAAAGCTGAAGTTCCGAGAAGTTAATTAGCCTAAGGACAGCCACTTACCTGTGGAGTTGGGATTTGAACTCAAGACCATCTGACTGAGCCTTTCACACCATGATAGTAGGTAATCTATCTGAGCATTGATTATATGCTAGGCATTGTTCTCATGTGTTATCCATGTAATCCTTGCAAAAAGCCAATGAGGTGGGAAATGTTTAGTATTCCACTTTACAAATAAGGAAACTGAAGCTTAGAGAGGCTGAGTAACCTACCTGTATGTACACAGCTATCCCTGTTAACCCTGGACATGAACTTATGTCTGTCTGACCCTAGAGCTCCATGCCCCACTGTCATGTCTGACCCTAGAGCTCCATGCCCCACTGTCATGTTATTGCTTACAGATGGTGGAGCCCAATATTGTATCCTATGTTGCTCAAGAGAGCAGAATTCAGATTTAGAAAACCTTTTAAGGATTGGTCTGTGCCCACAATAGACTTGTCTGCCTCAGCTACACAGGAGCTGGTAAAAGGTAACAAACATTGTCAAGGAGGCATAGCTGAATTTACTACGTGTAATTAGAGGTAGGATTGGGTTATTTCTAAAGTCTTTTTCAAGAATGGGGTTCTATAAATAGTCTAAATCGTTTTTTTAGGCACTTTTATTTTCAGTACTGGGCCATTCACTTAATCAGAAGTGTATACTTTGCAAGGGAAAGAAATAGGTAGAAAAAGGAGACTCTTATTTTCATCTTCTTGTCCTTTGCTCTCCCACCTGCCTACCCCATCTCTAGCTCTTATACTCAAACCCCTACACATGCAAATTTACTGTAGATGACATTCTTTTCCGCATCTGGTAAAGCAGTTTCCGCACTTTCCCTTTAAATAAGAGTTGAGCAGTGTTTAGATATATTTACCATCCCTCCCCCAAACACCAACATCTGATTATCTAAAAGCATGTGTCTTAAAGTTGTGAGCAAGTAGTCAAAGCTTCCATCGATGCAAAGCTTAGATAACACTTCAATGCAGGAAGTATTTGCTTAATTTCTGTGAGGTTAAGATGGTAGTCAGTGGAATCTCTGATTGGTTTTGAGAAATGGTTACAAATTTAATGTTTGCTCAGACAAACATTTTCAAAGGTCTCAATCTAGTTTGGCTCCATTCTGGGGAATGATGCTTCAGTAACTTGAAACCTTACTAAGTGAAATCATCCTGTCTTTGTAACAGTGGGCTTGAGATCAGAGGGCAAGCTTATCAGGCTAATACTAGGCACTTTCTTTTTTCTCTCTCTGTCTCTCTTCCCTTTTTCTTTGTCCTGCACTCTCCTTCCTTCCGTTGTCTATCTTTTCACTTTGAAATCCGTTGATTTCAAAAATGCATCTGTAGCTGTTACTTTTGCATGTATCTGATTTTATGGGTTTGTGGAGCTCCTGAAGTTAAATTAATTTTAAATGGATTTTAATTACTAATGCTTTGGGCCATTGCCTTTAGCAAAGTCAACAAAACAATCAGGGTTACCTTAGTTTGTCTCTTTGAGGAATGTATTCACCCGTTTGGGTGAATACCTACTAAACAGAGCAGTTTTCTAACTAGAAACATAAATAAAATAAAGCTACTGCTGTATTTGAAAGTCTGAATTTATTTCTTTTCAAAAACAGCCACCTTTGATTTAAAAAATAGGATTTTAAATGAGCACAAAGGGATTTCTGTTTGTCAATAATACCTCATTATTTTTCAGAGGTGGAGAGGGTCCTAGTCGTAATATTATGCTATGTAAATGCTGAAGCAGAGGCTAAATTATGACCTGAAGGTTTGAATTCTGTTCTTAGCCCCACACAGAGTGCTTTGTATGTAACAGTAGAGAAACTGGGTTCCTTCTCAATACAGTGTCCCCTTGTAAATTAAGGGTAATCAACTCCTAGTTGAAAAGTGAAGGGATAATGAGATAATGTTCAAAATGGCTTTTAAGTGTCTACCTATAGAGGTTGAAGGTGAAGAAAGAACATTGTGATGTCTGTGAATACCCCCTCCCAGGAGGGAAGGCTACTCACGTTGTTCCCAGTGGAATGTTCTGTTCAATCAGGGGCCGTCACTTGAGTGGTTTGATAAATAATAAGCTTAGATTGACTGCAGATAAAAATGGGAAAGGTTGATTAAGTCATTTAGTTCCTTGACAATTTTGCAAACCAAGCAATTTCTGTAAGGATCAGACTTAGACTGTGTAGTACACCGTCCAATCAAACCACCAAGGTTCTGGGCTCCACCTACTGCACCTTCCCCCAGAAAAGATCGCAAGATTTCTACTATTTTCTCTGAAAATTAATATCAAATTTCCTTCATCTAAATGTATGCTACTATTATTAATGATTCTCCAGTGGTCTCTAATACCTCTTTTATCCTTCTTAGTTGAAAACATGCTAAAATACACCCAGGTAATAGAAACACCCATGGTTGTCAGCTGGTTAATTCATTAATCAGTTAAATTCATTGTGTAGCTTGACAGATATAAGAATCTTTCTAAGCAGAATATTAAAACTCTATCTTAATGTCCAAATACATGAATATAGAAGATAATTAGAAAGGAAACAGTGATTTAAATAATAACTCCAAATATAAACTTCCTGGGACAAGTTCAGGAAGAGAAAAGGAATTTTTTTCCCTCTAGTTTCTCTCTAGAATTGACTTCCCACTCCTATTTAAAGCAGCCCCCAATAATCCTATTTAAATCACACAGTGTATCTAAATGTGCAAAGAAATAAATATACAAGCAATTATTTATTAATAGCAACAATATATTATGAGTGTCTAATGTTTTACAGTTTCCAGAGTGTTTAAACTCGCTCTTTTTAGTAATATCTGCTTATTTCCATCCAGGTTTAAAAAATGATCTATGTAATTGTTTCACCTTTATAATAGGACTCATCTCTCATTCATGTAATACTTGTTTGATTCGTGCGTATTTGAAAATTTAAAAAGTAGATGACGTTTAAGGGCACCCATGAAGTTCAGATTCCAGGGTTTTGCGTTAACACTGCCGTAGGCACGCACATGGACATGTACACACACGTACATCCACTCTGCTTCTTTATCTTTGTCTTGGCTGGTATTCCTGGTCAGAAATTACTTTTCTTTCAAATCCCCCTTGATAACTCAAATTATATGTGATTGCTTTCAATGGTTGCCCACCATTAAGGAGTTTTCTTTTTCTTTCTTTTTTTAAAAAAATATTTATTCATTTGGCTGTGCCGTGTCCTCCTTGCAGCATGTGGGATCTTTTGCCGCGGCAGTCGTTGCGGCGTGCAAGCTCTTCGTTGCGGCACACGGGCTTCTCTCTAGTTGTGGCGTGAGGGCTCCAGAGCGCGTGGGCTCTGTAGTTTGTGGCATGCGGGCCCTCTCGTTGAGGCCTGCGGGCTCAGTAGTCGTGGCACGCAGGCTTAGTTGCCCCGCGGCATGTGGGATCTTAATTCTGCAACCAGGGATCTAACCCGCGTCCCCTGCATTGGAAGGAGGATCCTTTACCACTGGACCAACAGGAAAGTCCCAGGGGATTTTCTTTAAAGACCAAGAGGCTGGATAGAAAAAAAGATAAATCAGAGAAAGGAAAAAAACAAAAAACTTTGAAGAAAACATACTTGGGTAAAAGAGGGAAAAGCAAATGACATCTCTTTTATTTAGTTGTATGGGTGTTTCCAAAACGTGTGCTTTTCTCCACTATGTAAAATTTAAGCTCCATGTGAATTCTCAGTACTTTGGAATAGATTTTGGAGTAAATTTTCTTGTTCTGATTCACCTTAAATATAGATCACTATTTGAAAAAATAATAAGTGATAGCTTATTTTTTCAAGTAAACGGGGACAGAGGAATTGACCATAGGGAACCTCAAAAAAGAAGCAGGGGAGGGGCTTCCCTGGTGGCGCAGTGGTTGAGAATCTGCCTGCTGATGCAGGGGACACGGGTTCGAGCCCTGGTCTGGGAGGATCCCATATGCCGTGGAGCAGCTAGGCCCGTGAGCCACAACTTCTGAGCCTGCGCGTCTGGAGCCTGTGCTCCGCAACAAGAGAGGCCGTGATAGTGAGAGGCCCGCGCACCGCGATGAAGAGCGGCCCCCGCTTGCCACAACTAGAGAAAGCCCTCGCACAGAAACGAAGACCCAACACAGCAAAAATAAATAAATTAATTAATTAACTCCTACCCCCAACATCTTAAAAAAAAAAATAAAAGAAGCAGGGGAGAGGGGAATTTGCAGGGTGAAATCAAAGTGTTTGATAGGAACAAAAACATAAGCTTGTGATGACTAAATCACAGAACTTGAGTGATGAAGGGAACCTCAGCTCATCTTTAATTTCTTTGTCTCTGCATCTTGGGTAGTTATATGCACATAAAGGAGCGTCCAATGAAAATGTCTTCACAGTCATATTTTATTACTGTTGTGCCCCTCCATCCCCTCATTCCAGCCACACAGGCCTTTCTTTACTCCCCCAAACATTCAAGTTTCCCCTCCTGTCTCAAGGCCTTTGCAAATGTTCTACTTTGTTGAAAAAGTCACTAAAAACAGCATTGATCTAGAACATGTTTGGTCTGCCAGGACAACCCATGATATAGCTGGTTCTACAGGTGTGGAGTGTGACACACAGCATCCTAGCAGGGTCACTCCAGTGGGACACTGGAACACGCTGTCAAGGAGAGTGCAGGGCAAAGTGATGGCATGCCACTGAGGAGTGAATCTCAGTAACAGCCAAGCATCTAGACGAGGCATCAAAGGAGAAAGAGAAGTGGTCGTGGAAATGGGATGTATCAGCTTAGGGCAGTGTCTTAGGAGACAAAGAAAGAAATGTTTTAAGAAAACAGATACAACCAGTATTGGACATGGTACTAAGCACAGGGCTGGAAGGTAGAAAAACACTTCATGGTGCCATTCATTCATCCATTCTTTTATCCAGCCATTCATCTACAGATATGCATGTGTAGCTAAGTGCCAGGTGCTCATCACAAAGAACTGAACAAAACAAACACGATCCCTGCTCCATCCTAAAGCTTATATTCTGGGGGAAGAGAGAGTGGGGTGAGGAGAGACAAGAAACAAATTCAAAATAAATATATAATATAATAGCAGGTGGCAATAAATGCTATGGATAAAGCAAAGCAAATTAAGGTGATAGAAAGATCAGATGGTACTACTTTGGGTAGGGCAGGCAGGGAAACCGCTCTTTTGGGAGGATATTTCAGTGTAGAACAGAATGAAGTGAGGCATGAGATGCTAGCGTTTGTGATGATGGATGAGATGCTCTGCTGCTGAAGACTTGAAGAGGATGGCATGAACAGTACCAAGGGATGAGAGAGTTATAAGAAGGAGAAAATGTCAACAATTCAAATGCATTGAGATGTCAAAGTAAAGGAGAGGAAAGCGTTCATTGGATTGTTGGGTTTGACCATTAAGGTGGTTAGTGATCCTGAAGAGAACAGTGGCAGTGACTTGTTTGGGAGACAAACTGCAGATGATTAAGGAGTAAGAGGGTAATAGGAAATGGATAGAGGGGAGATATTTTGAAAAAGTTTAGTGATGAAGGAGAGTGGTTAGGGGAGTAGCTAGATACCAAATGATATAAAACTAGTTTTTCGTGGTTTTTTTCCCCTCTAGACCAGGGTTTCTCAACCTTGGCACCATGGACATTTGGGGCAGACGATTCTTTGTTTTGGGAGCTGGTGAGGGGACTGCCCTATGCGTTGTAGGATGTTCAATAACATCCCTGGCCTTTACCTACTAGATGACAGTATCACCCCCTCCACCCAGTTTTGACAACCAGAATTATCTCTAGACATTGCTAAATGTCCCCTGGTTAAGTCACCCCCACTTGAGAACAAATGCTCTAGACCAAGATGACCTTTGTTTGAAATGATGGAGAAAGGGCCCCTGGAGAGGGAGAGAGAAAAGAGATTGAAAACAAAGGGTCTTAATGTGAGGAGCCATGGTCAGGAAGTTCAGCTCGTCTCCGCTGCAGAAAAAGCAGAAGTATAGGGACTATAGTCAATGCTGTGTTTTATGAGTTTAGGAACAAATGCTGTTACTCCAAATTAAGAAGGGAGCATTCAAGCTGAAAATTAGAAAAGAAAAAATATATTTGTTGTAACAATTTGGAAACCAGCATGCAAACTTTCAAGGAAAAGCAGTATTATTAAAAAAGAGACACCATCAGTTATCCTTTTACGTTTTAGTAGGATTAAGACAAATGAGCACACAGTTTGAGTTGGAGAGTAGATCATGTGATTCACAAATTGCCCCTTAGCCTGGGAAGTCCTTAACTTGGGATTGAAGACAGATGTTTCTGATGTGACTCATGTATTTTTACCACTTTCTCATGGGCACAGACCGAGTTTATTCCTTTCTGTGTCCTGGTGATGTCAGTGTCTTGTTTACACAGGATGAGCCAGCCTAAGTAAAAACTAGCCCTAAGTCATGTGGTGTATGGTAAAAATACAGAGGCGAGTTTCTCTTTAAACAGATTATAGTTGCAGGCTCTAGGGGAATAGACTCGATTTCTGGGTTGAATACATGAACTTTAGATATTTGGGAATGTTCTAGAATAACAGAATTTCAGAGTAGAGAAAGATTGTCACAGTTACCTCCACAAACATTTTACGATTTCTCAAGGTGGTCTTTCAAATATTGCACATTAAAAATACACAAAAGTTGTCTCCTAGGGACAGAACAAATGTGAATATACTACTTGGCAATTAAGTATTTTCCCCCCTAAGTTAAGATCAAATGTTCATCTATACCTGAAAAGACAACTGGCATTTATTGAAAACATACTGAATTAGAGAGAACTACTATAGTTATTTTATGATGTGATTTCCTTAAAGCCTCATGACAATTTAGTGAGCCAGGTATTATTCCCATGGACAAGCAAGAAAAACTAGCAATCATGCAGAAAATGCTACTGCAAAACCTAACAATGTAGGTACAGCTGTTTTATGTCCAGAGTTGATTTGGACATTCCTCCCCCAATGATTTTTACCTGTCTGATGAGATCTCAACTTCTTTTTAACAGTAAATACACAAATTGAACTACTTTGGAACTGATATTCAGCAACTGATTTCATCCAGCCAGACTCTGGTCAGTAGAGTTGAGTTAGCAGACATGATTTCGGTTCCCCATGTCCTGTCTAACAGAGCACCCTTCAGCCTCTCCTGGCAGACCTCTCTAGCAACACACTCTGGAAGTGATCCCTTGAGGCTCCTATCAGATGTCATGAAGAGGTAAGTCTCTTTGAGATTTAAATTATGGACTTGGGTTTGGCCATTGGCCTCCATATGAGAAGATAGTTACGATCTTTTAATTGAGTATAGTTTTTGTAAGCAAGCTTGTATTGCAAGATTTGTTGGAATGTATTACATCTAAAAGAAAACAAACCCTCAGAAAATCATTAATTTCTAATAAGTAACTTATTTCAATTATAAGGACCCTTTCCGGTAGTTCTGGTCTAATCTGTATATTTTCTTAACTTTCATGGTAACTGTTACCATGTACTTGTTATACTATATATATGTGTATATATATATATATATATATATATATATATCTTCTGCTCTTAATGTTTTGTTTGTTTGCTTGCTTCCTTTTTATTTGGCTCTTAAGAGCCCCAATAACCCACAATAACTTGCAGACTCTATTTAGCCCTGGGAAAAAAAAGAGCATCTCTGATAAGCAGCATCACTTCTCCCCAATATTATAAAGGGATACACTGAAGTGACTTTAAAAAAAGGAAAGGAATCTGTGGATATAAGCTTCAGGATATTCAGTGTAAAAGCATCCCAGGAGTCTTTAATCCAGCATCTCACCCAGCTGAACAAGGGATCTCTTCCCAATGTGCCTGCAGATGAAATGATTGGGAAGGCGCAGTTGGGTGGGCCGGTGGGGAAAGATAGATGAGTGGCCTCTGTGTATGTGAGGCAGTCAGCGAGAGAGGCAAATCCCTCCCCCTACTCCCATGGCTGTGTGTGCCACTCTTCCTCTGTACAGAGACAATTTGCTTTTCATGTAGTAATGAAGAACAATGTTAACAGACAAAGGAGCTTCTAGTTTATTATTGTGCTGTCTTTGACTAGAGCTCGATGCTGGGAAAAATGGTAATTCACAGTGTGAATGCTTCTTTTCCAGCCTTACGGGTTATGGCTGAGCATGTACATTGTATATTGCAGATGGTACAATGGAGAACACTGTGAGAACGAGGAAAGAATGAATTACAGCTCTTTTTTTCCCCTTGCTAGCCAAGAAACCAGGAATTTCTTCACAATGATTTTTATTTATGTCAGTGTGTGTATGGGTATCCCTGAGCAGTATACACTGCTGGATTCTGATAAGTGATTTTAGGTTTTAGGGTTTT
This sequence comes from Physeter macrocephalus, assembly GCF_002837175.3. Classification (NCBI taxonomy): domain Eukaryota; kingdom Metazoa; phylum Chordata; class Mammalia; order Artiodactyla; family Physeteridae; genus Physeter; species Physeter macrocephalus. The sequence goes on from NC_041231.1 coordinate 93,355,597, forward strand.
TAAATTAATGTATAAAATCTACCAAGATGCTCTTAGAACACCTGTGTTCTCCTGCTTTTTCCCCCAGTAAACTGATACAAGGCACAGGTGGTGCCTCATTAACTTATTTCATGCAAATAAAAACATATTGCATGATTTCTTCTCCTTAACTATATAATCACTGCAACGTGATCGCGCTGATTAATGCAACAAATTTAGGGAGGGGAGCATTCAGCATCTTTTGTCGGTTCTCTTATGCTGAAGGGATTTGCAGTCCTTGTAAATCTGATTTAAATGGAAAAGTAGTGGGAATGTATGTCTCTTTCCTATGTAAGAAATATGTGTTCCTCTAGTCTTTTCTGTATGTCATAGGACCCTCTGCGATATAAAATTGAAGATACAGAATTGGAAAAAAAATTTCCAAATTTCCCGTGGAGGTAGAGGAATTGGGAGCCCAGATGAAGAGCCATCTCAAATAAGCATGCTTAGGTGTCTTGATTCAGTGTTCAGATATTCTTATCGATGATTTCCAGAAAGTGACATTGATTTGCTTTGGAAACAATGATGGAAAAATAGTGAACGTGTACTGGAATGCTTTTAGAGTTCTAAAATCATACTGGAAAATGTCCGAGCATTCCAACCCAAGTATAAACAGTACCATGCTGTATTTATGGGGGATGGCAAGTCTGTTTTTAAAAGTCTTTTGCAATATTATTTCTGTTTTTAATTTATTGAATTAAAGCCAGATTTATTCATTAAGATAATACACTTCAAGGTTAACTGCCATTTGCTGTTCATTTAGGCAAGCTATTGTACAGTTATGTAAATTTCATGAACAGAGACACTACTTAAGTGTCTTAATTACAAGCAAAAAGTGTCATTTAAATATGAATTAAGTGAATAGTTGCCAGTATTTCCTGTTCCTGTATTTTCTATCTTCTTAAAATCTAAGGGCTACCCTATGATCTGTACTGTGTCCTAAGATTCTTTTTCCTGTAAAAGAAAAACACCCCTACTACTAAATATTATTTTTAAGGGTAGGAAAACATCCCCAAAATGCCATCCTCTCATTGATAATGAATCAGAGAAATATCTAAATAAGAAGGTGACCATTTTTTCCAGTAGGTCCCTGACAGTCATTTTCACATTGTTACTGAAATTTAAAAATATATATATTCCATCTTATACTAGGGGGGATAATTTGCTACATGTGTCATTTGCTCAAATTCACCCTACATGTGAATTCGTCTTTTTAAAAATACCCTCTTTTAAATCTACCCATTTATAATGCATCCAAACATTCAGTTTTCCGACTCAAACAGTGGGATGTGCATACTTTTACCACCGCTTTAACTTTGTTGAAAGAAACCGTTATTTTAAACTGAGAACTGTCACAACTATAGTCGTGGTTAGCGAAAGTGACCCATAACCTGATACTCTGCTGATTTCTGCGAAATAATTCCCTATGCATGTCGGACTTAACTGACAAATATTGTTTTCGTTTCTCGCTGTGTTTTTGGATAGTTCTTGTGTATAAAAATGATCTAGAGACCAATCTGGCATTAATCACGACGCGGAAGGGAAGGAGTCACAATTAGTTAATGAAAACCACACCTCAGTTCTGTGCAGTCCGTTCTCAGCTCCTGTCCGGAGCCAGAAGGCTGCAGGCTGGGAAGATATTCCCAGCCGCCCCCGAAGGTAGCTCCTGCTGGCTCCCCCAGGAGTGAGAAGTTCACTATTCACTCAATGCTTGCATCATCCCTTCCAACATGTTCCCACTGATACATTAAAGGAATTAATTGCTCATAATGATCTCACCATCTGTTGACAGAGGTTCATACCTACAGGCTGGTGGCATGCGGTGGTTCTATTCAGGGATCAATAGGCAATGCCGGGCAGACGCTTTCCCACATTGCCTGCCTGTGCGCGCTGAAAGGGGAGGAGAGCTCGGTGCCGGCCATCTGCTCCCTTGTCTTTCTGTGCGAGACCTTGATGCGGTCCAGCACAGCTCTGATCTGACTCCAGTCCGACTGGAATGTGGCTGATCTGAGAGCCTCTCAAAGCTGTGAAAGTGAGTCAAAAGGAGATGCCCATTGTCCGGCAGGGCTGAAAGAAAATGATCACTTTAAAATTCATAACTCCCAGGTGCCTGCCATCTATTCATGGGAAAAACCCTCTGAACTTCTCTTCATTAAAGAGAGAGAGGGGAGTCTTGCTAAAAAGAGAGAAAAGGAAGTAGTTTGTGGGAATGTGTAGGGGATTTTCAGGCTAAACAAATGAGGAATTCGGAATTTTTTCACTTGTATCAAAAGGGCTGTGTAGGGAAGGGGAAGCTCTTATTTAAAAAAAAAAGGGGAGTGGGGAATCCCTTCCTGGGGCACTGTAGCAACTAATAAAGAACATTTTAATTTTTCTCCGGGAAAATTCAAAGATCACCCTGCCCTTTTACTTTTATTACCTGAAACTGAGAAAAAAAAATTCCTTTTTGATTCTAGACAACATTCCTAGTTGATTTCCATTCTTATTCCACTGGGGGGCAATTTGGGTGGGAATTCAGGGAAGAATGAGAGTCTGGGAAATTCCTGAATATGGTACAGGACATCAGTGCACACGATGAAACTCAAACCTACCAGCTGTTCCTAAGGAGGAGTTTATTCAGCAGGGTTACCTGTACCCACCAAGTTATCTGTCAGGAGTAGAGTTCTCGCTGAGCCTTGATCAACAGAAGAGCCATGAAGAAATAGTAAAGAAAAAATTTTAAGTCTCTCTGCCTAGGCAACTGAAGGTTCAACTGAGTTCCAGAACTGCGGGAACCACAGGACTGGTGGATCAACTACTCTTGGTTATTGGTCATCGTAGAAAATTGATGTTGCATCAGAGCCGCGTAGGAATTCAAAGAGGATTTGTGGATTAATGAATTGAGAGTCAAACAAAAGTATAAGCAGAAAGACCTAAGTTCTGTCTCTTGAAAATGTTCTATCTTACAGATATTGACTTAAGGCCCCTAGAGGTTAAGTGACATGCTCAAAGTCACATGTAGTCATAGAATCTGGGCTACAACCTTACCTGATGGCAATTTTCTTTCTACTGCTGCATGCTACCTCCCTTGATGGGGAGAGTTTTAAATTATTTTTGCTCAACTTTCCCTAATTAAAATATAGATCAGTATTGCCGACCTAAATAATGTAATAGTTCCTTTTAAAATAAACCCTGAGCTGTTAGGAAGATGACGAATACCAATATTCATCACTATTGATCAAACGAGGCCCTAATATCATACAGAAAGTATTGTAATAGATGGCAGAACCTACTGGTGAAACAGGGTAGTGAAGTCCTGTTGGACATCAATAACCAAATACAGGAAGAAGGAACAAGTGTAAGACTTGGCAATCAAGCACGCAGAGTCAAAAAATCACTCCCTTAACAAGCGGGGAGTCAAAAGAAGCAAATGGTGGAAAGGAGATAGAAGAATCTAGAAATAACTCAAACTTCTGAAAATGAGAGAAGATATTTCTGGCAGAATCTGTGTTGCTTTCTTAACAAAGAAGAGGCCGGCACCTTGATCATATTTTTGTTCTAGAAATTTAGATTCAGTTTATTAAGAATCATTGTTTTGCTTGACTCTTCCTTTGTAGGAACATATCTTTAATTTTCAGTGCAGTGGACGGGAACATAAAATACTCTGAAAAGAATTGTGACACATTGTTTTTATAGCAGGTTGAAGTGAGAAGAAAAGTAAGCAAGGTCGATTATAGATTTGTTCACTAATCCAATTTAATTCGTAAGTTACTAAATTGTCTGACTCATATCTTATATAGATAAAGTCAGAATTGGTGAGATATGGGTTGGGGAAAAAAAAAAAACACAAACAACTCATGACTAGTGCAAGTAGTCTGAGAATTGGGGTGAAGATTAACAGAAGCCAAAAAAGAAGAGCTAATGTTTCTGAAGTATTTCATCTTCAGCCCGGAGCTCCAGGGAGAACCCAGAGATTATTCCAGAAAAAGTAAAAAATATAGGTAAACCAATAGAAGAAATGAGTTAAAAGTTAGCCACAATCCCCTTACCAGGAAAAACTACCAATAACTTTTTAGAGTGTATATTAAACAACAAAATGAGATCATATTATCTTGAATAGTGTTTAAGTTGAAATTACAGATACTTGACCATTTTTGACCTACCAAAACAATGGCAATTTACAAATGGATCAACTTAAAACCTTTTCACTTAGTGACATATTGTGCACCTCTTTCCTCTTCAATAAATAGGCAACCAGATCTATTTTTAATGGATTCATATATACTTCAGGAACTGTTTGAATAAGTGTTCTCAGAAGGTTCTGAGTGTCTCAGCTCTCTTCAAAATCAGATTTAGAACTGCATGCAGATTTCATAGTAGAACTAAAACAACATGCTGTAGGAATACAGTTCCTCAACCATTTACTTAAAAACATATTTGCTGAAATGTATTTGCTATTTTTTTCCTCTTGTATTGAGATGATAGCCCTCTTCCTGCTGATGCATACTCCTCTTTCATAATTGAAAGTGAGAGGCCATATTCTCAATTGTTAGGCTAGGAGGAATATAGTTAATGAGGATGTGCCTTAAGAATGAGGCATACAGGGCTTCCCTGGTGGAGCAGTGGTTGAGAGTCCGCCTGCCGATGCAGGGGACACGGGTTCGTGCCCCGGTCCGGGAAGATCCCACATGC